>NW_015090772.1:3100660-3160347 GCF_001431845.1 Calidris pugnax
TTTTTTTTTTTTGTGGTTGGACTCGATGATCTCTGAGGTCCCTTCCAACCACCACAATTCTGTAATTCTGTGAAGCAAAGCAAGATTTGTTTGTTGTGTGCTTATATATATATATATCACGGACTTTTCCATCCTGTTTTCAAGTTGTGCCCTGCTTAGTATAGAGCGAAACCCTCCCGTACGGAATGGCCCAAAGAAAAAATGTGTTGTGGTATCTCGAGTCTCACGGTATTTCCATCCAGACAAGCCGTATTCCAGGAGCTCTTGTGCCAGAATCTGTTTTACTGGGATGGGAAGGTCCGTCTGAGATGCAACGGGGGGGGAAAAACCTTCATCTCCTCGCGCTCCTGGCTGGGGCGTGAAGAGAGTCGTACGGCAATAGGACTTCTGGTTTATTACTGAGCCATTTCAGAGCTGATCATAGAATCATTGAGGTTGGAAGAGACCCTTGAGATCATCGAGTCCAACCATCTACCCTACTCTACAAAGTCCTCCCCTACACCATGTCCCTCAGCACTGCATCTAAATGGCCCTTAAACACAGCCAGGGATGGGGACTCCCCCCCCTCCCTGGGCAGCCTGTTCCAATGCCCTGTTGGAGCTTGAAGCCATTCCCTCTCGTTCTATTGTTAATTACCCGTGAGAAGAGACCAGCATTCACTAGTTTCGTTGCCCTCCTCTGCACTCGCTCCAGCACCTCGATATCTCTCTTGGATTGAGGTGCCCAAAACTGGACACAACACTCGAGGTGTGGCCTCACCAGTGCCGAGTACAGGGGCACAATCACCTCCCTACTTCTGCTGGTCACACTATTTTTGATACAAGCCTCCTGGCCATTGGCTTTCTTGGCCACCTGGGCACACTGGGCTCATATTCAGCCGCTTGTCGATTAGAACCCCCAGGTCTCTTTCCTCCAGGCAGCTCCAGCCACACTTCCCCCAGCCTGTAGCGCTGCAGGGGGTTGGTGTGGCCCAAGTGCAGGACCTGGCACTTGCCCTTGTTGAAACTCATGCCATTGATCTTGGCCCAGTGATCCAATCTATCTAGGTCCCTCTGTAGGGCTTCCCTATCCTCCTGGGAGTCACCACTCCTGCTTAACTTGGTATCATCTGCAAACTTGCTGATGATACACCCTATGTCCTTATCAAGATCATCAATAAAGACATTAAATAGAAATGGTCCTAGCACTGAGCCCTGAGGCACGATGTAAGCTGTGATTTGAGAATTCCCCGGAGCAAGCCTGCAGCTTTTTTCCCCTTTACCACCTGTGTTCCTCAAGTGCCGCAGGCTTTTAGTGCAGCCCTATCGGAAATCTCAGGAGTGCCGTTTGCTCGGAAGAGATTGATGGTGTTTTGAGTCTTGCGGTCTTAGGAATGTATATCCAGTCTTATTTTGGTGCATGCATAAAAAGCTGATGGTGTTTTTTAAGATGCAGAGGAATATTTAGCGACAGACCTTTAACGCTGATGAACAGCCTCTTTGCATTTCTCACAGATGGGGTTTTTATTAAAACCTCTTTGATCTGTCGTACGTTAAACCTTGAATTTCTAAGGTCAGATCAAGGATGTGCTCATCGATATTACTGTGTTCTGAAGAGAAAGGAAAAAAAAAAAATTAGGGCATATATGGGACCTACTTCTACAAAAAAATGTAGATCTCTTTGTCTCATTTGTGTCAGAAATTAGAATGATGTCTGTCAGTTCTGTTCTGACTGATAGACTTTCATGTTGTGTGATGGTGTTTCCAGCAGCTCTGAAGAGGGTTACACTGGGCTTTCTTGATAAGATTTCATCAGCAGTTGCGTGTGCTGGAAGCTATATTTATTTTTTTTAAATGGAAGCTTAAAAGTTATGTACCCTAGGGGATGCCTTTTAAGTGTGGTAGACACAGACACATCACAGCAGAAATAGCTAGGAATTAGGCAGTGGCTGAGGCTTTGTCCAGCAGTGATGAGATGCTTTGAATGCTTCAGTTCTGGAGCACTTTTTGAGCCCAAAGTCCACGGGGCTCAGTTTTCAGAGTGCTGAATCACCTTGTCAGAAAACACAAGGCCTTTGGAACTTTCTACCACCCAGGGAGAAGCCCCAGAAATTAACTTTTGAAAGCCAAAATCAATAGACTTGGTGGAGATTTTTCAGCTCTTGAGCCACGGACAGTCTCTTTGAAATACATTAGGTTTGAGTGCAGTTTTTGTCACCTAGGAAAAATGTACCACCGGCAGCATTAAATATGATGGAGTCATTACTTCTGGAGGTGAAATATCCCCATTGTACCAAATGGAAATCTTTGTGCTGAGGCCATCACTTTCCAGGAAAATGCAGGAACCTGTGAGTATCTCATGTCATCATGAGTAGGGGGGGACGCAGCCCCCTGGAACAGATGGGAACACCCCAAAAAACTGTATAAGCTCTGTGTTATAAGGGTGAAGGATTAGAGGGAGAAGAGAAACAGAAGAGGGGGCTGTTAGATATATGATGTAAAGAGATTCTCTCTGCACATAACAATGCAAAGAAGTCAGTTTTCCATTAAATTTTAAGGTTTTTTTTTGTCTTTCCTTCCTGCTTTTAAAGCCATCCTGTTTCACAGCGTGGGTTGATCAGTTGGCTTTGAGATAATGGATTTCTGGCAAGCCCCTTTTATCTTTCGTGTTGAATGAAAACGTATTGGCGTAGATGGACACGTGGGGCTGAAAGAGGAAAGAACTGATGGATTTTATGACGGCAGGAGCAGAAATCAGATTGACCTGTGCCCCTCAGAAGAACAGAGATGAGCAGTTGTGACGGTGGCGCGGCTGGATCAGTGACGAACCCAAATGAGGCTAAGATGGCAAAGGGGAAGAGCTATTTTGTGTGAAAATGGGTTGAGTCTTCTAATATTGAATGCTTGTAGGCTCGTGCAGATTTATTAAATGATGCAGATTTGCCAGCTTGAGCTCACAGATTCCATTCCACTAATGATGTTTTAATTTTTCGGTGCGTGACTTCTAATTGGCAGGATTATAGCCAGCCTGGAATGGGGACTTGGTGACAGGAGCCAGATGTTGCTGAAGCAGGTGTTGCAAAAGATTCTTTAATTTTTGATAGCTGGGGGCCTGCTTCTAGTCCAGCTTTCACTGAATTGAGGCCCATTTATGAGAGGTGTGGTGGAAATTACGGTTGTCTAAATGTTCTTGTAATAAGTCCTATCATTTCTACCTGTTAGGAAGCTTTTAACATTTGATAGGAGATCTTTCAGATTACTAATCAGTGGAAGCTTTGTCTTTTTTCTTAGGCTTTTAGTAAGGCATATCTTAACTCCATCTAACCCAGTGACACCAGAGAAACTCTGGGCCAGTACAGTAATTCTCCCAGTGTCCCATGAATTGTTAGTGCCAAGGGAGGTGAGGCCAAGTATGGGTATAAAGTTGGCTAGGGTCATTTAAATAAGCTTAGCAGCCCTTGGAGAGGATTGATTCTTGTCATAGTCAATGTTTGAGAGTTGTACATGTTACCAAACAGGGTCAGCACGTGCCATCTGGTTCCTGGGCTGCAGAAGGCTCTATTTCATGTTACATGCAGATTGATGGCACAGAGTCACCATCCCAGACAACTGGAGCCCATGTCTTCCTTTCAGTTCCCATGTCAGTGGCTCTTTGAAGTGACCAATTATGTTTCTTGACAGTTGGTGTTTCTGTGGTGAATATCTGTGTTGGTTGAATATGTTCAAGGTTTTCATTTACTTGCCGGTTAAAATCTGGATAATTTTTTCTGTGAAATTTTCTAGTCTCATCCAGTTCTTAAGATGGACAACTGCAGTTCTGAGGAGAAGGATCTGGGGGTCCTGCGATGCTTCTTCACAGTTGGTGTTTTTGTGGTGAATATCTATGTTGGTTGAATATGTTCAAGGTTTTCATTTACTTGCCGGTTAAAATCTGGATAATTTTTTCTGTGAAATTTTCTAGTCTCATCCAGTTCTTAAGATGGACAACTGCAGTTCTGAGGAGAAGGATCTGGGGGTCCTGGTGGATAGTAAATTGTCCATGAGCCAGCAATGTGCCCTTGTGGCCAAGAGGCCAATGGGATCCTGGGCTGCGTAGGGAAGAGTGTGGCCAGGAGGTGGAGGGAGGTCCTTCTCCCCCTCTGCTCTGCACTGGGGAGGCCACAACTGGAATCCTGCCTCCAGTGCTGGGCTCCCCAGTTCCAGAGAGACAGGGAACTGCTGGAGAGAGTCCAGCGTAGGGCAACCAAGATGATGGAGGGATTGGAGCATCTCCCTGCTGAGGAAAGGCTGAGAGAGCTGGGGCTCTTGAGCCTGGAGAAGAGAAGGCTGAGGGGAGACTTCACCTACATTTACAAGTTCCTAAAGAGTGGGTTGAAGGAGGATGGGGCCAGACTCTTTTCAGGGGTTCCCAGGGACAGGACGAGGGGCAACGGGCACAAGCTGGACCATGGGAAGTTCCACTCCAATGTGAGGAAGAACTTGTTTGGGGTGAGGGTGGCAGAGCCCTGGCAGAGGCTGCCCAGGGAGGGTGTGGAGTCCCCTTCTCTGGAGATCTTCAAGCCCCACCTGGATGCTCCTGAGTGATGTGCTCTGGGCAGCCCTGCTTTGGCAGGGGAGTTGGGCTGGATGGGCTCTAGAGGTCCCTTCCAACTCCGACAATTCTGTGATTCTGTGAATGAGTGTCTTTACTCTATTTATGCCAGGTCTGGGAGACTATTGCCATTTCTCTTCACTTCTGCCTGTGTGCAAAGGTGTGTGAACGTAGATGCAGCGTAGAACGGAAAGACACAGAGTGTGTGTCCTACAAATGCTGGGGGATTTGCTTTGGGCGAGTGATGCAGAACCCTGGACGCCTGGCTCTAAATGCTGTATCTAAGTGAGATTGGAGCTAGCAATTGAGAGCTGATCATCATCAGTGTGCTACACACTCACGGCACTTCACTCAACTTCTGTCTCCCTTAAATTTGCAGTTCAGTGCTTATGCTGCTGCCGGGGAAGCGGGGATGTGCGCAGCCTGCTTTTGATAAGTGATTTTTTTTGGGCGTTAACCTTTTGCCAAATAACTGTTACTATTTTTAAATATTTATGAAAGAAGTGGTTCGTGTCTTCTTCAGGCTCATTCAAATGAGTCAGCCCAGACATTTTAGAGCTGCTCCCAAATTATGTTGCAGCTTTCATTGTTGTCTTACGAGAAATGACAATTAAGCCAGCAACTGAATTATTTGCATTTGTAGGTAGTGGGAGACAAACAGGGAAGGTCTAAGTAGGGTGTTAGTAATTTATTTAGGATTCTCTGCAACTTCCATGGGTTTTAATGAATTGATCCTTCTCTCTTTTGGTCTGAGCAAATCAAAGGCCAAATGTGTATCTAATGATCTCACAGTACACATCAATAAAAAGATTCAGGCTACACCCCAAGGTTCTGGAAAGGCTCAAGCTGGAGATCTAGAAAAATACAGTGGATACTTTGAAAGCAACTTGGCTGAACATTACAGCATATGAGCTATCTTTTAAAACAGTGGATTCGGAATATTTCTGAGCTCCTTTTTGTGTTGTCCCATAGATTACAGAAAGAAAATAAATGTACAAACTGCAGAGTTTTACCCTACAGGCTTGGGAAAAGAGGTGCCATTACAGACTTTCAGTTGCTGCAGTCCTGGGAAACTCAGCTACTTGCCTGGTTTTAGGGTTTGATTTAGTGTTTGTCTCTGAAACGTTTGGGATGGGGGATCTGAATTAGACAGAAGGCAGCCCGATATTAATAGTGCAAAATACAGTTTCCCTCTTCGAATTTGCATTAAAATTCCTCCATTGTCTCAATGGAGATTGCAGTTTTCTTACTCCTGTTGTGTCTGGATGTGTCTTATTATGCCTAAAGGAAAAAAAAAAAAGATGTATTCCTCTTCCCTATATGCATCTTAAAAGAGTGGCCTGCTGATAATAAATCAGGGAATAACCTGCAATACACTAAGTTGCTTTCTTCCATTAGCCTGTTGAAGAATCTTATTTGCAATTAACCATTGTGAGGTTTAAAATAGTTTTTATATCATATTATAATATCTTTGTTTTACTGTATTTTAAGCAGATTATGAAATTTTAAAAAATAATTACAGACAGGGGGACTCCCAGCTGTGCAGGATGTATTTCAATAATACCGTGAGCAAATATATATCAAATCATCTCTGGTTTTACCTGTGAGCCGTAGCTTTCTCTGCCGCCTCCAAGTTAAAAATAACCTTTTTGTTTCAGAATAGAGACACGCTGCCTTACTAAAGGTGTAGGATAGGGGGTGGCATGAACTGTGATAGTACCAGCGTGCAGAAAATTAAGATTTTCCTAGATGAAGAAAGCAGCCATAATATGGGGCAGTTGTTTTCTGCAGTGAAAGAACACTTCCACTGGTTTTCATTGCAGGTATTCATTGGCATTGCATTTACCAGCTTCTTTTGGACAACCCATTGAAACAAGTTCAAGATTGATGATTTTCATCAACTGAGTCTGTTTCATTGGCATATCCTAATCAACTTCACTCCATGTGGTGGTGTTTCAGGTATTCAACGCAACACAAACTCATGTCTCATGCTACTTGTTTTGTTTGCTTTAAGGTATGAGGCTGCTTTAACTCCATGATTTTTGAATATAAGTCTTTGTGTTGACAGTAGGTTTTGCTTTTTCTTTAAATATTTTTGCCTTTTGATATTTCAGCCGTATGAGTTTCCATTTTTTAAGTTTTATTCCACACTTTAAAAGACAAAGGGGTTTTTTTTTGCTATTTTCAGTCTGTTTGCCTAAGAAAATAAACCAGGTATGATGAGGTTGCCGATGTGCACCTGTCCTTCCCAATAATTTGGGCATATGAATTGATTTCGACCCAATTTAACCAGGAAGGTATGAAGTTCTGAAAAATTTAGAGGAAATAGCTTTCTCAATACAATGGGTTTCTTCGCTGTGAGGAGCATCTTTGCAGTGATCTCGCATTTTAGTAGACATCAAGAGGTACCCATGGGGTCTTGGGGACTTAAATGGAGACCCAAATCCTCAAGAAGGCAATTCTCATTGATCCTACCGTCCAGTGCAAAATAAATACGATATTCTACAGTGCTTATTTCTCTTATGTTATTATTTTTTTATTATTATTATTTTGGACCTCAGCTGAAAGTTTAATGTCGCTGCCACCTCCAACCAAAAAGCACTGCTGGCCTGTATTATGTCAATGCCAAGAGAAGGTGACATGGATGACTCCCTGGTACATACGAAGTGCATGTGAAGGCAGGAAACTTGTTGTCCCTTTTGAATCCCTGGCATTTACCATACATCCTGTTTATAAGCTTGATTTCACAACCCTCTGGGTCTATGGACATAGTTTTCAGCAAAAAAAGAAGGTGAGGAGGAAAGTGCCTGGGACAAAATTGTGACAAGTCCTTTGTGTGGGAAGTGATGGAATGAAGAGATGTCCTGAAGTGGAGGCTGTCAGGAGAGGTAGAGTCAGCCCAGTTAGGGTTAATGGAGAATGCCAGAGTTATTAAATGCTGTCATAGGATAATGGTTTCCTACGGGCATATCAATGTGGAGACATTTGTGGGTAATTAATGTCAAAGCTAGGCAGAGATGTTTGTGTTTGAAGAGGATATTGATCTTCTGGTACTGTACCAGCATATAATGACTTTATTTGCCTTATATCAATTGATTGAGGCACTATCAATTATTTTATCTGATGGACGATGGTGCAACAGAGTGACAGTTGCTGGCTATAACATTATTGAGTTGCTTGATATAACGTTATTGATCAGTTAAATTGGTTTCTACATGCTCTATATTATCGCCAGCCATGGAGTGCCACCTATAAAATATACAATTTGTATCGTGAGAAGTTTAAAGTAATAGTTCTAGGAAAAAGAAAATGTATCTGAACACTTGATTGCGGGAAATGCCTGTGCTTCGGGAACTTTCTCCTCTTTGCTTCTCTTTCTGTGTGGTGGGACATAAAAGGTGAGATTTCACCCTTGCATTCAGTGCAACGCAGAGGAGAGCGTGGACTCCCCGAGGGAAAGCGCAGAGTTCAGCCTGACTTGCATCCATAGCAAATTATGGATGTGGGGAGACAAGAATACAACACCCTTGTAGGTCTGAACTGCAGAAATGATTGATGAGAGCTCCTGCAAACACAGCAGTCAGCCTGAGCAACACTGGGTAAAACAAAATGGGGTTTGTCTGGAGGAGTTGACACGCCAGGCCCTCTCCTTTGATGGTGAGGTACCAGTTGAACCCTATCTAGATTTCGAAGACGTGTCCTCCTGAGGTGCAATCCCTCAAGAGGTGGTTCAACCTTCAGAGGAGATATGAAGTGCAACAGGCCTTTTTCCTCACAGTATACCTGCTGGAAATGAGATCTAGAGAGTGGATATGCCATGTACACATTTAAAATAGATTACAATATAGGGAGGGTTTGATTTTGGGTAGGGTTTTGGTTTTTATTATTTATACGGAAGGCGTGCTTTCGAAAGGGGGCTAGGCCAAATCAAGTGGTGATAAATAAGATCTTCACACAGCTCAGGATTGTGGCTACAGACTGACAAATTACCCTCATGGACTCTTTTATTTTTGTCTTCCTCTCAGCCACAGGCGGGGTCGGTTACACAGAGCCATCAGAGACTTCTTGTGTCCCTTCTTCCACCACTGAGTGCTGTTGGTCTCTTCTGGTGCCTCCCTCCCATCACATCAACCTTTCATTTCCAGAAGAAAATCTGCCCTTTGCCTATTTAAAAAAAAAACCAAAACTGTAACACAACACAACACAACACCCCCCCCCCCAATGGGGTTTGTCTGGAGGAGTTGACACGCCAGGCCCTCTCCTTTGATGGTGAGGTACCAGTTGAACCCTATCTAGATTTCGAAGACGTGTCCTCCTGAGGTGCAATCCCTCAAGAGGTGGTTCAACCTTCAGAGGAGATATGAAGTGCAACAGGCCTTTTTCCTCACAGTATACCTGCTGGAAATGAGATCTAGAGAGTGGATATGCCATGTACACATTTAAAATAGATTACAATATAGGGAGGGTTTGATTTTGGGTAGGGTTTTGGTTTTTATTATTTATACGGAAGGCGTGCTTTCGAAAGGGGGCTAGGCCAAATCAAGTGGTGATAAATAAGATCTTCACACAGCTCAGGATTGTGGCTACAGACTGACAAATTACCCTCATGGACTCTTTTATTTTTGTCTTCCTCTCAGCCACAGGCGGGGTCGGTTACACAGAGCCATCAGAGACTTCTTGTGTCCCTTCTTCCACCACTGAGTGCTGTTGGTCTCTTCTGGTGCCTCCCTCCCATCACATCAACCTTTCATTTCCAGAAGAAAATCTGCCCTTTGCCTATTTAAAAAAAAAACCAAAACTGTAACACAACACAACACAACCCCCCCCCCCCAAAAAAAAGCCCAAACAACAAACCAAATTTAAAAAAAAACCCAAACCCAGCAACACTGACATGTGTAGTCTTCAGCAGATGGTGATTTGGTAATTACAAGCAATTCAAAATATTTGTTTTGCATGCTTTTATTCTATGAAAACAAGCTTCCTCCCCCTGCTTCCCAAGTCCTCAAATATTTTAATTGAAATATCCTGGTATTGTTCATATTTAACCATTCTCAACAACAGTTTACCACTGTATGTGTGCTATGTAGGCCAATACAAAGGGCTAGGTGATTGTTATTCAGGAAAATCTGCTGTTCATTTTTTGTTAGTAGAGGAAATAATTCATGGAAAAAATAAAAAGTAAATTTAAGTCATTCTTCCTCTGAAAATAGGACCAGTTCTGCTCAGGTCACAACCTGGAGTGTTCTCAGAAGTTACTCTTCACTCTTATTTCCTATATTAATGTGTATATCACTTACTGAGTTTTGGGTTAGAAGATCTTTGTATATATAATTTCATCCTTTCTCTTCCGACCAGACCATGGAACTTCCCTTGCATCAATTTCAGTGCAACTTTTTCCTCCATGAGTAAGTGAATCCCAAATCCAAGCCTGTATAATTTGACTTGGATTGCTGCAATTAGTCCCACCCCTTTAAGGAAGACCTCCAGAACTAACGTAATAAAAGCAGGGCTCAAAATATCTGACTGCAGCCTGAGCAAGAGTGCTTCATCTTCTTTAGACTTTACAAGATAATTAATCAAAACAGAATATGCAGAGAGGGGAAAAAGCCAGTACATAAAGCAATGTATTAATCCTGTTCTTCAAACGCTTTTGCCAAAGACTTTTTGATACGAATGTATGTACAAGGACAAAGTTTTTATGTGGATAGTCTCTTTGGCTTCAGATATTAGCTCTTCAAATTAATTAGAAGACATTTCCTCTGGAAATGTTAGCAGGATATACTATATCTTGAGCTATATTAGCGCTGGTAGAACTGGAGAAAGTATTTCTAATCTTCCCTTTGCCTTGCATCGTTTTAGGATTAAAATAATTTATTTTGACATTTCAGCTTGCTAACCACAATTGGTCACGCATGCCACGTGGTGTTCCTTTCTACTAACTCTGTCAAGCAATACTCTACCTTTTTCTGTGAATAATTCTGTTGTTCCTGCTAGAAGAGCAGTATAATTTATTTTTTTTCCCGATTTCTTAAGGAGGAGGGTTTGACTCATGAACGTGGCTTGTATCCACTAAATACGCAAATCACTGTTTTCTAAAGCGGAGGAAGAAAGTTTAAAAAGAAAAAAAACAGCCAAACATGCACACATCACCTCCCTCCAACTCCTTCCCCTCTCCACCCCCACTAAATTCATACCACAAAGGGTGCACTCCAGGCTCTCTGGGGTTTGTTTCCAGTTGGGTTTTGTGCTTGTTCGTAGTGGCTGAGCCCAAATTCTCATGATTTGTGCCTGAGTTACTTTCATAAAAAAAGACCCCTCGCTTGTGCCAGCGCTGAACTTCTCAACCAAACCAGCTCCCTCCTCTGCATGTGTGGGATCTGATGGAGTTTTGTCTGCATATAACTGGGGTGCTTTATATTTTGGATGGCATAGGTACCACAACTGTCACAAAACATTATCCGTTACTCATTGTGCCCTCAGAGGCACTTGCAGTTGCTGTTATCAGTACTAATGTGGTTGAAGAGCCTTCTGAATTCTTCTGCACTTGGCTCGAGGTGATGTTCTTGCCAAAGCATATGATAATCTCTCATATATACAATCTCTCAGGAGAGGAACAGGTTCCAGGCCAAGCAGAGAGGCTTGGGATGTACACCAGGAGCACTGCCAGTGGGTTCCTCCTCTGGAAATGGGGACAGTGCAGTGGAGATCCAGTATCTGAATAAGCACTGATGGAGAGGCCTGATTTATCATGGAAATAAGGGTCACTGCAAATTCCTGTGCTTTTACCTATGTCTTTTGGTAATTTCACTGAATTTTCACTGAATTTCACTGAATTTCTAGAGTTGGAAGGGACCATAGAGATCATCTAGTCCAACTCCCCTGCTGAAGCAGGATTGCCTAGAGCTAGATCAGTAATATCAGTAGACTAATATTGCTTTGAGTGCTGTGTCCAGTTTTGGGACCCTTCCCACAAAAAAAGACCTTGAGGGACTGGAGTGGGTCCAGAGAAGGGCAAGGGAGCTGGGGAGGGGTCTGGAGCACAAGCCTTGTGACGAGAGGCTAAGGGAGCCGGGGGTGTTGACACTGGAAAAAAGGAGGCTGAGGGGAGACCTTCTGGCTTCCTCCAACTCCCTGAAAGGAGGGTGTAGCCAGGGGAGGTCGGTCTCTTCTCCCAAAGAACAGGCCATGGGACAAGAGGAAATGGCCTCAAGTTGCTTCAGGGGAGGTTCAGATTGGGCATCATGAGAAAGGATTCCATGGAAAGGGATATTGCACGTTGGACTGGGCTGCCCAGGGCAGTGGTTGAGGCCCCATCCCTGGAGGGATTGAAAAGCCAGGTTGACCTAGTGCTTAGAGACATGGGTTAGTGATGGTTTTGATCAGAGTGAGGTTGATGGTTCGGCTTAGATGGTCTTGAAAGTCCCTTCCAGCCTGGACAGTTCTGTGATTCCATTCTTCAGGAGTAGGGATTATCGTTACATTCTGTATCCCTGCTTCAGTTTCATTTAATCTCATTGAAAGGGCACTGTTGTGGTCTGGCAGAAGTTCATGTTCTCTGGCTCTTTGCAGTTTGTTTTAAATTGTGTCATGTGTATGTTGGTTTTGGGGAAGGACCTCTTGCCAGCCTTGAACTTTGTAAGTCCTTTGAGAGCTCACTGTCCTTTTCTAGGCATCCTAATAGGATTAGTACAATTAAGTAAAAGGTACTGGTAAATGAGTAGCTTTTGAACATGTTTCATCACGTGCACCTATTTGTAAATAGGAAATAGTGACGAAAGGTCAAGGACAGCCAAGTCTCCATCTCTGTCTGAAGGGACACCAGCTCCTCCCAGTCAAGTCCAGGAAGACCTTATTCCAGGATATTGGCAGATACTTGTTTTTATAGTATTCCTCACAGGTAAGATGCTACTTTATAGATGTTACTCTAAAAGAGGCAAAGTTTGTGAAAAGTCATCGTTTTTTTTTAGACCAACAGATACAATGAGGGGAAAAGTTTTTATAAAATAATACGACAAGCTTTTAGCATCTTTCTTTTTTTTTTCCTGATTGTTTTGGAAACAGAAAGGAAATGCTCTCAAGTGTGCAGCCTCTTCCTTAACCCCGGGTGTTGGTTGTTAACCCCTGACAAATACCACTTGGTCTAATACAGTTGTCCCACATCCCCTCGTCTTCTTCACCACCATCCCTGGAGGTATTTAAGAAACGTGTAGACATGTTTCTTCAGGGCATGCTCTAGTGCCCAAGATTATTGGTTTGTCGTGGGCTGCTGAGTGGGTGGGTGATGGTTTTTTGGTTTGGTTGTTGTTGTGTGTTTAGGTGGTGGGTGGTGTGGTTTTTTTTGTTTGTTTTTTTTTTGTGGTTGGACTTGATGATCTCTGAGGTCCCTTCCAACCACCACAATTCTGTGATTCTGTTAAGACCTCGGACGGGTCTATTCACGTAGGTTGGAAGATACCACTTTGAGAAGTCAATGAGAAAGGCATACATATACACATTCATTATTTTGTGGCAGAATGGTGAAGCTCAAATCGTTAATGCCTGGCTCATTCTTATAAACAAAGTGTACCAAATTGTGAGTGTACTAATAGAACATTTTCTCCATGACTCATGCAATATGGGGATTAGAACTATTCGTGATCAAAAATGGTCTAGAGGATATTTCAGAACAATGAATAAAATTCCCTTATGATATAAATAGTTTTGGGGTTGGTTTGTTTGTTTTTAATCATAGCTAAGGTACTTCTTGTGGGGATGTGGGTGTGTAATAAAATCACACAGGACGTACATTGGGCTATTCTGCTTAGTTCTGCCACCTTGTAGCTCTTCTGGAAATATTTAGATTAAGCAGGTGTTCTTTTGCGCTCTGTTAAAAACCCAAGTTTCCCGTTTCTGGCTTTGTGAGGCTGCTTTCCATAAGATGAAATTTGGATAACTCCCAGCTCAGGTTGATGAGAGTTTGAGGGCGATTGGAGACGTGTAATGATCCTCAGCAGCAACGTTGTTCGGCGGGTGGAAGGTGAA
Source organism: Calidris pugnax (assembly GCF_001431845.1). Classification (NCBI taxonomy): domain Eukaryota; kingdom Metazoa; phylum Chordata; class Aves; order Charadriiformes; family Scolopacidae; genus Calidris; species Calidris pugnax. Next base: position 3,114,251 of record NW_015090772.1, read on the forward strand.
GTTTTTCAGGCAGTGAACAATACATTCATAGCCCAATTAAAGAGTCTTATTTCTGGTAGATACAGCATGAGAGATGGCAGTGTACATCGTTATATGGTGAATGACTGGGGTTAACATTTCCCTGCATTTATGTAGTTTAGAGACTGACTTTAAAACACACAGCACTGACTTTCAAAATCTGGTATTTAAATGAGAGGTGACTATTAAGGCTTTCTGCAGTGATTTATCGGAGAGGTAATCTCTTTAATAGGAAAATCTCAGTCATCTATTCAGTAATACTGAGTAATCTATTTAATAATAAAAAGCATTGTGCCTCATTTCGAAAGCCTGTTCTTTTTCAGTCGGTGGGAGTTGAAGATGGAGTTGACTTTTGCACCGTCTTGCTGGAGCGATGGAGGGCCTGTTTGTTAGAATAGCTGAGTGTGCCTTCTCCCATCGAGGCTGAATTGAGTTGTGGGTGCCCAGGGCAAAGTTGTTTCAAACAGAATGTAGATTTATAATGAAAAGTTGTATAGATTAGAGCATCTCAATGCTCGCTCTCAGAGGCAGAAAGAAAATATTAACCCTATTGTATATTCAAGGCAACTGAGTTGTGTGGTGTGGTTCTTGTGCAAGCAAAAAGAGCTTGAATCAGTTCAGTCCCAGTTGATGTATCCTGGTCTATAGCTGATGGTTGAGGTGCCATCCCTGGAGGTATTTAAAAGCCAGGTTGACCTAGTGCTTAGAGGCATGGTTTAGTGATGGTTTTGATCAGAGTTAAGTTGATGGGTGGACTCAATGATCTGAAAGGTCCCTTCCAACCTGGACAATTCCATGATTCTCTGATGAGGAAAACTTACTGAACACGATGCTATTTTTGGTCCATCTCCACATTAGTGGCATTGTAGTGAGGGTGTGGGCTTTGTTGGAAAAGGCTAAAGGGCGTTTTAGTGTTCATCTGAAAATCCAGCTACTTTGGCTGAGAGCTCAACAAAGATTTCTAAAAATGGGAAATCTTTATGTATTGGCAGTTCAAAGATGAGCATGTGAGGAAGGTAGCTGAAACTGGGAAAGGGGAAAAAGTAACAACGCGATATTTGTCATAGTTATGAAACTGATGGAAAGAGCATTTTTATGAGTGCAGGGCACATTCCTCAGTTTACTTTCTCATTTTGGGGGTATTTGTAAGTGTAAGCAATTACCGTTCATTAAAGCAGCCGTGTCATAATGACTGTTGAAATATTTTGAATTGTCTCTAAGTTCTCTTACTCTTGCTCTGAGTGTAAAGAATTCCTGTAAAGAATTATGAAGTTTGAAGTAAAAAGGATTTCTGGCGTTGTGCAGAATGAATAACTTCTATTTCTTGAAAGGTAGAACTTTTTTTCTTTTATACCTGTATGATCAGTACATTTTCTTACTGTGCATTCAGTAAATCAACATTAGTCAAATTAAGGCAGAAAAAATTAATGCAGTGGTTCCTTACTAGCCAGTCACTAAAGAGTAGCTATCCTAAGCTTAATGGTGTAAAGGCAGAAAACAGCATTACTGCAGAATTGAAAATGAAGGGTTAGAACTGGATCATTGCAGGTACCCACATAGTATATTCCTGTTCATGGATTTATTGACCTACATCCTTACACTAATTACTGCTCTTTTCGTGCCTGTGAGGGTTGGAAACCTTTTAATTTCCAGCCTAAATGCATTCAGAATGATTTTAAATCTGTTTATCTTCTTGCCAACTTTGTTCTTCATGTAATAGTTTTCCTCTTTCACTTTCTCTCCCCTCCCCCGTGTATTTATGTTATTTCATTTCAGCCTTCATCCTGCGAGATGAAATCAATACAGTCATTTCAGTCCGTGCCAATACTTTTCTCCATTTGCTGACCATTTTAGGAACCCTTCCTTCCTTGCACTTTGCTCTAATTTAAGTCCCTTATCTTGTGTGTGGTGACCAGAACCGCAGATGTTATTCCAGTTTGTGTACTACTGGTGCCTTGTATTGTGGTTTTAACACTTCACTACCTGTACCAGAAAATTCTCACCGATTGTGTTTACTGTTGTTTTTACTGTTTTCTTGTGGTATTTTTACCTTTCCAGAATTACTGTTGCTTTTCTTGGGACTTTTGTCCCAGCGACAGCTCTGTATAAAAGGGGTCTTTTTCTCTGCTGGTTTTTTTTTCTTTTTTATAACTCGTGCGTTTCAGATTAGAGCATAGATCTTTTTTATTACTCAAAATCTTTCATACTATTCAGTGTCATACCGTCCTGAGTTTTCTGAGTCTCAAAGTCCTTCCTTTATGACACTCTGATCTTCCCTTAGGGATGCCATCAGCCATGCCACCAGTGGAGATACTCCTGGATTTTGTGCCAACATCTTTGATGGAAATCCAGAGTCCTAGAGTGACTTTGGAGAAATTCGGGTAGCGCTACTCTCAGCTCGATAGCTCCCCTTTCCTTTTTGTCATTTCCATTCAAGACCAGCATCTCACCCACCTCACCGATTCTTCTACAAAATTCCATTTTCTCCAGATGAATTCCTGATTTTTTTATTTTCTTTTTTTTTGTCTGGCAGACAGTGTTATATCAAAATATTTTTCTTAAAACAAGTCAGTTGCAGGAGAACTCTGCAATCTGTCTGCCGTGCAAATGAAGTCCACCACATATCACCATGAGAAACAATAGTTATTTTGTCATGGAAGATTAGATGAATCAGACTTGATCCCTTCTTGGTAAGCCCGTGCAATATGTATTCCGGTCTCTCTTCACCTCGATATGTTTTTACTTGTTTGCCTTCAAAAACTGTTCTGAGGCTTTGCCTGCTGTTGAGAACAGCCCTGACAATAACCAATTTCACCTTTCCCTCCTCGTTTTTTGAAGTGTAAGCCTTGTGTTTGCTTTTGTGTTCTCCGTACACGACAAATTTATTAAAAACCTGCCTTACTTGAGGAGGCCATGTGTAGGAGAGAGGGGGAGGGCTTCAGGAGATGGAGATGGAAGTGCCCTTTTACGATGAAGGAAGGGGCATAATTTCAAAAAGAGGATGGTTAATATAAAGTGGATTCTTTTGCAGATTTTAGGGAAGTACGTGGTGGCTTTATGTCCTAACCCAGGTCTCTGTGCTGCTGCTCCTGGGAGGTGGCAGAAATCCCTCCTCTGCTTTGGGCCCGTGGGGGAGAGCAGCTTTGGCTGAGCTTGTGCTACCAAAACCCTCTGATAGTTTGAAGTGACTTCTTAAACTGCTGGTTTTACTGTCAAAGAAGTTTTCAGTATGTCTTGCAGGTGTGAGAAGTCGAAAGAGAAGTCTGTAAGCTTTAGCTGCCTGTTAAATCTGCTAAGGAACTGTGAAACCCCGTGCGTTGCGTGAGGAGGTGGTGGCCTGCTCTAAAATAAATTAATAGATAGGTAATAATAAATAGGCTGGAAAGCACTTCTGAGGAGAAGGATCTGGGGGTCCTGGTAGACCCCCAGATCTGGGGGTCATGAGCCAGCACTCATGTGGCTGGCTCATGAGTGCCTTTGTGGCCTTGTGCCCTTGTGGCCAAGAGGCCAATGGGGTCCTGAGCTGCGTAGGGAAGAGTGTGGCCAGGAGGTGGAGGGAGGTCCTTCTCCCCCTCTGCTCTGCACTGGGGAGGCCACAACTGGAATCCTGCCTCCAGTGCTGGGCTCCCCAGTTCAAGAGAGACAGGGAACTGCTGGAGAGAGTCCAGCGTAGGGCAACAAAGATGATGGAGGGATTGGAGCATGTCCCTGATGAGGAAAGGCTGAGAGAGCTGGGGCTCTTGAGCTGGAGAAGAGAAGGCTGAGGGGAGACCTCATTCATGCTTCCAAGGATCTAAAGGGTGGGTGGAAGGAGGATGGAGCCGGACTCTTTTCAGGGGTTCCCAGGGACAGGACGAGGGGCAACGGGCACAAGCTGGACCATGGGAAGTTCCACTCCAATGGGAGGAAGAACTTGTTTGGGGTGAGGGTGGCAGAGCCCTGGAAGTGGAGTCCCCTTCTCTGGAGATCTTCCAGCCCCACCTGGATGCTCCTGAGTGCTGTGCTCTGGGCAGCCCTGCTTTGGCAGGGGAGTTGGGCTGGATGGTCTCTAGAGGTCCCTTCCAACTCTGACAGTTCCGTGACTCTGTAACAGAGGAGAAATAAGTTTTGAATGGGTTCCAGTTTGAGCTCATCTGTTGACTGAGGTGGTTCTGGTTTGGTTTCATTCAGCGCAGGCTACTGTGAGAACAGGAGCAGTGGGTGTCCCACAGGCAGGTCCGTGAGTGCACCTCCAGTGTTGACATCTAGGGTTGCTTTTTTTTTAAAAAAACCAGCCCAAACCCCCAAAACTACAGAGGTTTGAAATGGCTTCAATTGAGATTCTCTCTAATTCTTTGCTGGGGAAAATTTCTTGCTGCTGGAATCTACCGTAAGAAAAGTTTCGGGTACTTTTCTCAAATTTAAGTGGGAAGGAGTTGATGTTTATTTTTCTCATAAAGGCAGTTGTGACTTCTTTTGCCTTAGTGATTTTGAAAGCAACATTTCTAGTCTATCCTATTGGTGGTGGAGAAATTTAGCTATTTCTCCAAAAAAGCATTTGAAATCTCAAGTAGTTTCTTGTTGGTTTGTTCGGAAATGTTATTTCTGTAACTTGTCCCAGCAGACTGGGAAACACTTTCCTTTTCCAGATGTATTACTTCACAATTTCAAAATAGATGCAAATAACCTGTACATGAGTTTATTGTAACAAAAGCCAGGCTGGTACACTTGGTCCTATGCAGTAGCTCTTAAGACGTGACTGAGATGATGCTTTGTTAAAGAAACAGGCAACAATAATGCTGAATTTTGAGAACTGATTTTAAACTGAAATGCAGAAGCAAAGAGTGGTCTTGTCTGAGATGACTTTCATTTTTCCTGTCTGAAAATGCTGTGTGTCTACAATGGGAGTAATAGGAGAGAGTTTCCAAGCAGGTTAGCTTAGCTCCTTTTTCAAATACAGCCATAGGCCAACAGAGAAATTTCAGCTGAGGGGTTTTGCCTGCTTTTTTTTTTTATTATTTTTTTGGTTGGTTGGTTCTGGAAATCATTATTTTCATGCTGATATGTTGCTATTCTGCGATTCTTTGTGCATACAGACGTATTTCTGGAGTGAGTGATAATGCACTTGGGAAAATAAAACCCTCAAGGAAAAATTAAGACGGTTACTCATGGTCAGGGTGGAATAAAGTGATAGAAAAGATAGAACTGTCTTCAGGAACCTCAAGGCACGATGTAAAAATTACTTTATTCAGTTCTCGTAGTCAACAAGGACAGAACAAATAACGGATTTGCAATACAAAAGAGAAAATGTATATCAAATAACAATGACAACAACAAAGCTAGGGACTGGAGAGAAGTGATGGAATGAGCTACAGGGGACTACTGTGTGGTTATTAACACCAGAGACATTGTAATTTAGACCAAATTTCCTCATTGTTCTGATTCTCATAGTTTACAGAGATGTGACCTCAGCAAGTCTTAATGTGTTCTCTGGGCCCTTTTCCTCTCCCAGTCTCCCACGTGTTCATTTATACTCAAGGGCTTTTCACAGTAAGTGTCAGGAGGTGATTCTCTAAACTTCGCTATAATCTAACAGGTTTGGATTGTAATGGTTATAATAAATTATGTCCCTTATTATACAATGCAAACGTGCTAGGATATAGAGCAGGAATTCATTTTAAAATCACAGAATGGTTAGAGTTGCATTCTCTAAAACACTTTGAAGCAAAAGATCATTTTCCCTGACTAAAATACAATGTATTAACATTTTTGGTGGGGTTTTTTTTACAGCGATGTTACTGAAATGCTGGTTCAATGTTTCAGCCTATAAAGAAGAGCAAGAAAATAAAGTAGGGAAATACTACAGCCTACTTAAACATTTCCAAAGTGTAACTTTTGATGACGGTACTTGTACCTGTCTGAAAGGATGCTCTGGCAGCTGCAGTATCAACCAGTTGAGTTTATATCAGTGGGTGAAGTGAAAAAACCTCCACTAAAGCAGGTTATGAGCTGAAATGTGGCGCTCGGAAATGTGTTGTGTAAACAGAATCATAGAATGGTTAGAGTTGGAAGGGACCTTAAAGAAAGATCATCAAGTTGCAACTGTTGTTAAGCCTATGCTCTAATTAGCTTGATTTTTCTGCCCGCCTTTCAAGAGGTTGAGTTTGACATCTGAAGAGTTAACGTTAACTCATTTCACTGAATTTCACTGAATTTTTAGAGTCAGAAGGGACCCTAGATGCTCTTGTGGAGGTTGATTAGAGTTCACAAAGCCATTTGAAGACGCTTGGCACTTGGGCGGCGCGTTACGGTGATGGTCTGGGATAAATGGGCGCTGGGCTTCCGTGTTCCCTGAGCAGCTTGTACCCAACCTCATCGCTGCTTTCCTTTTGGTGGTTTTTTTTGTTTTTTTGTGAGTAGTAATTACTCACTTTGGTCTGTGCTCAAAGAGTATGCTTCAGCAGTTTTATTTTTGTTCTGCCAGTCTGGCTTCGGGGACTCGCGCCCGGGTAGTTAAAAACATAATTTAGAGATTAAGGCAATTTGGACAGGGAGGAAAGCAATTTACGGGGAGTTGTGGTTAGATAACGAAGACGCGGTTTTCCCAGCGAGTTAATGACCTTCACCTTGGCAAGTTCCAATAGTGATGGAGTTCTCAAGGAGAGGGAAGGTTTGTGTTTCCCCACGGGTCACGAGGTGGTCCCTCCCTCACATAGCACCGCTGGTTGCCTGTGGCAGACCCAGAAAGGAATAGTGGGGTGGGCTACAGACATGCTGGGGTGCTACCAGCCTGGGGTGTATGGCGTAGGACTTCACCTGGGTAGACTTGTATCCAGTGGCCAATTTCTTTTTTGCTCACGTTTTACTTTCACGAAGGGGGCCCAAAAAAAAAATGTTGGCATTTTGGTGCATATATGTATAAATGTGCATATTTTAAAGGAGGTACAGAGTTTGTAGGGATGCAGAAGGGGAGGGAGGAAGAGGTGTCACCGCTAAGGCAGGTTGTCCTAAGAGCTGTAGTAGTGGTGGTACCGCAGGTATTTTTTGAAGAAGCCAAGGAGGGCTGGTGGGTGGGCATCTCCTGGTTCTGGAGTTTTGGCACAGTTCAGAACCAGGTCTGACATGAATATTGAGCTGCCATCGCAGCTGGGATGCGTAATACAGTGCATTCCTTCACCTTAACAACAGGCAATTTTTTTTTTTTTTTTTTAAATTGGTTTTATTGTCATCTTCCCATGTCTCATTCTGTTACTTTGGCATTTTGAGTGTGTCTGGGATTGATTGGAAGGAAGTGGTTGAATTCAGTGCTTTTGTTCTGCTGCCTTTTGTGCGCTGGCAGGGGAACTAGCGTAAGTTCAGCTGTCTTACTCGCTTTCTAGAGAGTGGGTCGGTTCTCCTCCCAGCTTTTGCACTTCAGGAGCCAGCCTGACTGCTAATTCAGTGTAATTCAGACTGTAATTCAGTTGTAACCTTTTATTCTAATAGGGGAATCACTTGGTACCAGGAAAAAGATTCCTTTCCTTCCTGGCTTGACTGCTGGTTTGTTGGCTTCTACATCTGCTCATTTGTTTTTCTTCCTCGTTGCTGTTGCTCACTTGTAAGATCAATTAAAAAAAAAAAAAAATTTTTTTTTTTTTTCCAGTAGTTGTCTTACACAATGACCACGTAATTTCTTTGTGCTGTAATTCTAAACATTTGATTTTAATGAGGAGGTCTGTGTGAGGGAAGGGGGATGGGATCTGCTTAGTTTCCAAGGGGGGACATAAAAATCCGTAGACTTTCCAGATTACTCTTTGTGGTATTTTTCCTGCAGGTTTTCATAGGCTCCTTTAAGTTTTGCTTACAGATGGAGCCCTAGCCAGCCTATTTAAACCAGAAGTAATTTTTGGTGACAGCTCCTCTCTCATGAATCAAACCAGCATGGTCTGTATTTCAGATGGTAAGCAGAGTATATTCTTGATGAATTATCTCACAGAAGGCCTTTGGAGAGGCAGGAGCTATAACCTGTAATGTGGTCTATGTGACTTCCTAATGAAGAAAATGGGTAATTAGGGGTAAGAGTGTGCTTTTTAGCAGGAATCCCTTCAGGAGGAGAAGCAATAAGCTGGTGCTGTCTAAAAATAAGTGAGGTGAAGTGAAAAGTCATCGCCATTCATGGCCAACTGCCATGAATGGCAGTTTCTCGGTGAGCTGCTCGTGGGAGGGGACATCAACAAGCAAAGGCAGAGCAAGAGCCTACTTCTTCTGCCCCCAGGAGCTCCTGACTCTGGCCCTCAGGGTTCCAGGTCTGCGGTGCTGCCAGGGTTAATAGAAAATATGGAGGAGTACAGCATTTGGCAATGAACTTTGCCAATGGGTGTTGCAGGGCTCCGGAGAGCAGTTGCACAGCGTAAGCGATGGCCTTTATGCTGCTCTTTGTAAATGCTGAGAAGATCCACCTCCCCCGTCGCTCCTGTCATCCTTCCTGATTTATCTGGAGATACGGTGAAGGCCAGTTTCTCTGAGGGCTTAGGAGAGAAAGGATGCAGCAGGGAAGGGAGGAGGGTAGCAACGTGTCCCAGATGTGATAAGGTGTTTCCCTTGATAGGTCTGAGCTTAGCCGGCCTCATGTCGATGCCACTGACTGTGTCGGTCAGATTTCAAGCAGACAGGCAGTCTGTGGGCTTAGAAATTCTCAGAAATGCTTTTTTTATACGTTTGTTGGGGTTTTTTTTAAGCTTTCGTGTAACTGTCATTGCTTTGTGTGCATTGCAAGGTGTCAGGAACCTGACGAGCAGCAGCGTTGCCTTTTGTAAGAAGGTTTTGTGTAGTATTTTAACTTGCTTCTGTAGATTCTGCTTTATATGTGTAATTCTTTCTTATTCTGTATGTTTACTAGAAGTGACCATAAAGACTTATGGTCTTTAGGAGCCTGGAGCATCTCTCTTATGAGGAAAGGCTGAGGGACTTGGGTCTTTTTAGTCTGGAGAAGAGAAGGCTGAGGGGGGATCTGATCAACACCTCTAAATACTTCAAGGGTGGGTGTCAGGAGGATGGGGCCAGTCTTTTTTCAGTGGTGCCCAGGGACAGGACAAGAGGAAACGGGCAGAAACTTGAACATAAGAAGTTCCATTTCAACATGAGGAGGACCTTCTTTCCCGTGAGAGTGGCAGAGCCCTGGCAGAGGCTGCCCAGAGAGGTGGTGGAGTCTCCTTCTCTGGAGACATTCAAACCCCACCTGGACACATTCCTGTGCAACCTGCTCTGGGTGGACCTGCTTTGGCAGGGGGTTGGAGGAGATGATCTCCAGAGGTCCCTTCCAACCCCATAGCATTCTGTGATTCTGTGACTTTGTAGTCCCTAAGCTAATTTATCATGTTAATCAATTAACTTTCTGATGATCTTAAAGGTTTCTTCCAACCTAAATGAGTCCATGATTCTATGTTGTTGTTCAGGGGTGCTGGAAATGCACCAGAGCATAATTGCAGGTCTGTGATTGCAGATGTGTATTTTTTTGCACAGAAGACTTTCCTTTTGGATCTGGCAAATACAAGCCCTTGTTTTTAATACCATTTCCACTCTCAAGTTTTCTCCTCGAAGTGTGACAAATTCCAGTGAAGTGCTCCCTCACCTCTGAAAATGATACTACAATTTCTCCGTTGGGTTTTAAAATTGCGGTTTCTTGCTGTTATTGATCACTGCTTTTTTTTTTTTTTTTTTTTTTTTGTGGGGGCAGTGGAGGAGGGAAGAGGGAGGCAGAATGCTTTCCTGTTTGCCCAAGAGTGTGTGGTGACGTGGTACAGAGGGAATTCAGAGTTATTAATACTGGGCACCTGTTTTATCCCAAATAAAACCAGCCTTTTGAAGGAGAAGGGGAACCCTTATCAGCACGATGCTGACTCTTTATATGTTATCTTCCTCGTTTCCTTGTTGTGTATAAGAGCCTTTTTAGTAGCTCTCCCCTCTGCACTTTGGGTTTCTGTTTGTCTTTCCAAACCAGAACGTTCAGTCTTCAGGTCCATTCTAAGCAGCAGAGGTGGAGCGAAGTCTCCTTGCCTACTGAGAGTTGCAAAAGGAGTTATTTTTACAAAGTCAGCCTGCTTACCTGGACAAAACTGGCTTTCTTTCAGTTCCCCATCAGCTCTGGACGTGGCAGGGTGAATCTGCTTGGATACTGTCCTTCAGTGGCCTCCTTATGGACATAGCACAGATGCCACCTCTGGATGTGGTGGATCTGTTGGGAGTGATGAGTGGGGGGCTTTATTGACTTGTGCTGCAATAATCTGGGTTCTTCTTCCACCACTTTTATTTAGGAGATGGATTTTTACATAGTGGCTCTTTTACCTAATGATGTCTTGGGGAGGGGAGGTGTCTTTCTGGCACAGCAGCAGTTGCCTTGAAAGCAAATCTGGGCAAGTTAGTGAAGAACTTGGGGCTGCATGTGCCATAAACATCCTAGTCCTGCCTGTCTCGTCAGGCTTGAGGCTTCATGGAATCCTTGTTTTTCATTGCATAGTGAAATTCATTCTCAGCCTGGAAAGAGGAACGCTTACAGACTGTAGGAAGCCTTTAATATGTACTTTTCTTCCAGTTTCCCTAATGAGAAGTCTCATCGCTTCAGAGAAATGCTATTCCCTTGTGTCTCTATGAGGGGTTTGAGTTGGTAGTTTTTCTGCATGTTTAGTAATTTCAGATCATTTCTATTCCAAATAATATGTGATCAGGTAAGGTAAGTTGTTAGAAGTCTGGGGTGGCATTTTCTGTGACGCACACACGTGCCCACACCCCTGGGGAAACCAGGGCACATCTTAAGGGGTTCAGTGGTGCAGGGGGCTTCCTCGCCCCCTCTTCCTTTCAGAGCAGGCGAAACAAAACCCTAATGTAATTCCTCTAGACTTGGAATTTAACCAATGCAGCTTAGCATTTTGCATTATTTTGCTGCGTCTTGAAGCTGAGCTGCTCGCCTCTTGCTCTCTCAATCCAAGTGAAAAGTTATGAGTGGCTTTTGTTCTTACACCAGTTGGGTCTTCTACCCAGCACTGTTCTCTGGGAAAGAAAATTGGCAGAAAATTGAAATTACTCCTTCATTACATTGCTAGTGACCTTCCTTGCCTTAAATTACACTGTTTTCTCTGGTGTGTGCCAGAAAGGTAACCAAAGGTTTTATCTCAAACTATTGCTACAGGGCTCGGTGGGGTAGATAACTCGGCAATTGCTGTATTTCTGCAGTATTAGGTGTGCTTTTTTTTACGTGCTCTGCGTGTTACTGAGAGAATTTTTGATTGCGTATATAAAAATGATCATGGCAGCAGTTATTTTTACTGTATCGCATCTTCAGGGAGAAGCAGAAATTACAGTACTACTTCTCCTGAGGGCGAGTGAGAATTAGCTGCTCTTTGGTTGGCGAATAATAATCCCAGAGGGGGGCTGTGCCAAGTGGAGAGGATATTTCCAAGGTCCGTATTGCAGCCTTCGCTTGTGGATCTTGCTGCACTTCACCAAGTGCAATGGATCTTTCCACCCGCCTCCTCTCTGATGAAATATTGTCATCTCCCTTCTGCAGAACGGGGGAGAGCAGCAGAGGGGATAAAGGGCTGGCGCAGAATTAAGCAGCAGCTCAGTCATAGAGAACACCCATCTCTCTGGAGGTTGGACTTCATGGAGCCCAGGTACCTTTTGGACATGGAGATGTTTTCGAACCCCTCTCTCCCCAGGACTTTGCAAACCTAGTGATGCTCCACATCACTACTTCTGTCATCCTAAAATCGTGCTGATGCCATTTCAGGATGCTTTTCTTGATGGGTGTCGTGGTGCACAGGATCCATTGATGCCACCCTCAGCAGAGAGGCTTACTCCTCACCATGGGTGTCTGTCTGTCCCTTTATGTGTGACAGCATTAACGTCAGGTGTCCCTACTTATATGGCTTACTGAATAATTTGATTGATTTAAGCTGTCTGCCCACTCTTGAAATATTTGAGAATACACAGCCACGTTGCCACTTTTATTTATTATCTGCTTAATCAAATCTGGTTGTATTTTGTAGGTCGGCTGTACAGGGCTGACATCCATCAACAAGGTGCATCGTTTGTCATTAGCAAATTGTCTTTGATACGCATTCCCAATGTAATGGGGCCAGGCCTTAAATTTGCTGAAAGAAAAACGATTGTTTAAATCTCCTCAACTTGTCTCCGTTATAGCATCATAAATGGATTTTGAAAATAATGGGTTGGGCAGTTCCAAATTTCAAACATTCCTCTTTGTGGTAGATACGGCTGTTTATTTTTTTGCTTTCACACCAGTGAAAAGCAAAATACTTCTTTTTTTTTTTTTTTTTTTTTTCCATACCTTTTCCTTTATTTTGAGCAGTTTAACTTGGACTTTTACCAGTCTAATTATACCATAGATGACCAGGAAGAAGGTTACAACAGTTATGGCTCTAATGAAAACCTCTATGGAAGCAAAAAGTAAGTATGCTTTAAAAAAAAGTTATTTTTTTTTTTTTTTTTTTTTTTGCTTCCATACCTTTTCCATTTCTGGAATTCAAGAACTTCACAGCAGAGGTCAGACTGACCGTATGCCATTTCAAAGACGTGATGGGGGCTGAGTATCTAGTATCAACGCAGCAGTTTGACAGAGTCAGGAAGAAAAAGCCCAGGTTTCATAAGATCAAGGGCAATTCCTTGTCTAGAGAAGTGTATTTCTGTGTCCCTGTCTGCTGTTGTAGCTTTTTGGGAAAAGAGGGGTTATCTCGATGTGACTTTCAAGTATTGCACAAAAGAAATTCTAAGGTAAAAACAAGTACTCTTTTTTTTTTCTTCTTCCCTTTCCAAGTAGAATACATTTATAGATATCTATGCATAGCCTACTTCTTAAGGTGGGGAAAAGATGTAACCAGCCCTTCCAGCTATCAACCAGCATCTGTTGAACTGGTGGCCTTTTGTTCCTACTGGTTTGATCACAGTGAGGTGACACACCAGCCTGGTGTCTGCTCCTGGTGCTCTTGTCCTTTCCTGGAGCCTGAAATCTGTCTGGATTTGGTTCACCACAGCAACTTTGAAATTTAAATCTCTGCTGTACTTCAAGTCAAACATCATCACGTAATCGGTGCCCTTCCAAGACAGGCTTATGCAAATATGCAAATACCGACCTGTTCTCAAGACAGCGAGGAGAAACTTGGCCCTGGTGGTGTTGTTTCTCATGGGAAAGGGCATTGAGAGATGGAGTCAAAAAATGAAGGTGTAACTCTTTCGTTCTCCCTCAATTTGTTTCCTCTTCCCTGTTGTTTTCTACCAATCCACAAAGGAACACCATGACATATCAAATGTGTTTACTGCTCCAACAGGCTGGGATGCTTTAATGCCTTTGTTGTGATTTAGGAAATGAACTGACAGACAAAATTGTGTTGGGGAGACACTAAAAATACACACTGAAGAAATCACATAAACTTCCAGGTAGAAATTAGCTCTTTTTTTTTTTTTTTTTTTTTTTTTTTTTGCCAGTGCAATTTAGGATGAGAAACAAACTAAGCTTCTTCCTCAAAGTCACATCCATAGATCAGATAGGAGCTTGAAGGACCGCTTGAATCCTGAGAGGTGGCACGTTGATCTACAGCTCTGAGAACTGTGCCCAGAAAGGAAAATCGACAAGATCTTCACCTGATTTATGTAGGCCAGACATCTGTGATGTGCCTTTCAAAGGTGGTCTCACAGAGGCGTAATTAAAACTTGATGATGCTCTTAAATAATCATGATGATTTGTGTCCCCGCGTTGCATCCGCGTGTGTTTTGTGTGGTCATAAACGTGGTCAGTCCCTGCAGGGGAAAACACAGGTTAGAGAGTTCCAGGCTTAAGGGCAGGAATTTAGTGCACAGCTCGCGTGTAGAAAGTCTCCAAATTATTCTAATGCTGGACTTTTCTTTCAGTTTACAACTCGTCAAGCTAGTGAAAAAATAAATCCGAGATGTTTTTAATTAATAAAACTCAGCAGCTTCTAAATTTGCCCGCTCTGCAGAGTCACGGGCAGTGCTTTGATGTTGGAGATGCTGACTTGGGGCTGGAGAGATTGGGGTTAAAACTCAGTCTTACTCTGGTCTGGAAACCACTAGTAACACGGTGTTGCCTTTTCCTTCATCCTCATCTTACCTGTCAGAAGGAGACAGAATATATTGGGACGAGGGTTTGTCTTTCATGAGCTGTTTAAACCCTCTGAGCAAAACATCAATGTGACCTGAGCTGCAGGCTATAGGTGTGCTATAATGTAAACACTGCTGATATGCTTATGACTTTTTTTTTCCATTAAATTATATTATTTTGGATAAAAAATTCAAGACATACAAAAAGCTTTCTTTGAAGTTGAGTATGGATTTTTTTTTTTTTTTTCTCTACTGTCGGGATGCTGGTGGGAATTTTGAGGAAGCTGTTTGTCATTGAATTTTTCTTAGGATTCCTTCTGTGCTTTAAGACATTGATCCTGCTTTCTAACAGGCCTAACTTTCTCCATTTATATCAATAACAGTGATTTTTACTCTTTTGTTTTCAGACAGAAAAGGCATAAAACACAATATGTTGCCTACTGAAAATTAAAAAAAAAAAAAAAGGAGAGGGGGGAGGTGGCACCTCTGATTCTGCATGCAGAACAGTCAACGTAGTAGCTACAGTTTGGGGCTGATTATCATAAGGAGCGTGAGTTAGAACCGATGGATCAAGATTCTGAGAATCCCCAGGCTTTCCATTAATTTTGATTTATTGATTTTTATGAGCGAGAGCAGTCATAAGCTCAGGCTCTGAGGAGGATCAGAAAGGCCAGTGCGTGTGGAGGGTTATTGCCTTGTTTCGTGCTGTGATTTATCCAGCGAAGGTACTGGCCGTGTTCTTCTGCTGGGTCTTGCTTTATTTCTTCTCATCATTATATTATTTCATGACCTAAAGACAAGGGCCCTCTGAGAACCTGTTCTGTTGTGTCTCTGACATTATTTCAGACTGAAGGTCCCGTTATTGGAAGTGCTGAGCTTTTGCAGCTCCGGTGGAAGGAGTGGAAGTTGAAGGTGCTCTGAAAATCATGCCTGAGGCATTTTATTCTTTTAAAGGAATTGAGTCGTGCCTCATAAATATAGGTCTCTGCTTTGACTAATTCCCCCTTGACTACACACCCTTTGAAGTAAATGGTGTTTATTTGATTAGAATGAAACCTGTGCTCCAAAATTAACTCTCATCCTCGCTGCGTAGCTGAGGAATTGATTAGATCTTAGTAAATCTGATGTTAAAATTAAGCTGCAAATTTACAATTAAGCTTCGGAGTTTTGCTTTATAATTGGCAGAAAAGATCAGAAACCCTTTTTCTTTCAGGGTTCAGGTGATTCTAAGCACAACTCGTGTTCCTATGGCAGAGCTCCTCATGTGGCAGAGGTAACTAAACACACTGAAAGGGCAGTTTTGGGGCTAGAAGAGGTACCAGGACCAAGGATTTGCAGCAGATGCGGGGAATCAGCCTTCTCGAGCCGTTCACATTCTCCTGCAGAGTCTTAATTCTAATTTCTCTAGTTCCACTGAGAGAAAGAAGCTGTCAGGCAGCAATCCAGCCCCAAGCAAAGGGTGGTTTATCCCAATGCTCGACCATTCCGCTGTTCTTGCAGAAGAGGAAGTCTCCTAAGAGACTAGACTTAATCTAGAGAAGACTGAGGGGGGACCTGGCCAACGTCTATAAATACTTAAAGGGAGGGTGTCAAGAGGATGGGGCCAGTCTTTTTTCAGGTACAGGACAAGAGGAGATGGGCACAAAGTTGAATATAAGAAGTTCCATCTCAACATGAGGAGGAACTTCTTCACTTTGAGGGTGGCAGAGCCCTGGAAGAGGCTGCCACAGAGAGGTGGTGGAGCCTCCTTCTCTGGAGACATTCCAAACCCACATGGACACGTTCCTGTGGGACCTGCTCTGGGTGGACCTGCTCTGGCAGGGGGTTTGGAGGAGATGATCTCCAGAGGTCCCTTCCAACCCCATAGCCTTCTGTGGTTCTGTGAAGCTTGCATAAGCAGTGGCTGTTTGATCCTGATCAAAGGGAAGACGCTGCTCTATAGGTGTTTGTGTGACTGCTGGAAAAGTCCAAAAGACCACTTGTGCAGAGGTGAAAGCTAAAGCTGAGAGATTTGGGGACTGGGTATATGAAGAAAGGCTTAGTCGACTTTTTTTCGTAAGTTTTTTAAGAACATAAACACACAACCTACTGAGGTGGCCCTGCAAGTCATGGCAGGGATTAAGGATCCTTTTCAGTCCTTGGCTAAAGGTCCTTCTGTTCCCAGTTTACTCAGACATGCCCGGAGGTCAGCCTTGCTTCGGCCCCTTAGTTTTTGAAAATCCATTCTTCGCTCAAGGAGATTCACAGCAGTCTTGCCAAACTGTACTTTTCCTTTTTGAGAACATCATTATAGTGTTATTTTTTCCTTCCTTAAAGCTGGTATTTGATTAAAAAAAAAAAAAAAAAAAAGAAGTTTGGGTTTGGTTTGGTTTTCTTTTCGCTGTCTCAGATACGGGATAGACGACAGAAGATCCATTTTTCTTATTTCCAGTTATTTTCAAAGAAGAAATGTCATCAGTTTCCATTCTCGTCCATGGGTCTGTCTAGATTTCTCTGGTTCCTTCTGGGGTATATCCATGTACAATATGGTAGATCATCTGCTGTGTCAGCAGAGCTTCACGTCGCCGTGTGTGTGTTGATCTAACACGGTTTCGTGACTGCTGGGGTTGGGTGTTTGGTTCTCAGCAGGCAAGGTGGTATGTGCTGTTACCTGTGGGGAAGGCTGTTGTTTGGATGAGGAGGCTCGTGCTTCTTCCCTGTGTCTTTCTGTCCCCAACAACAAAATTTGGCACAAACAAAACATCCATGGAGAGAATATTGAGGCAAACAGGTAGCTGCTTCCTCCTCTTCTTGCTTCTCATCTCCTGCAGACAGGCTCTATACTGTGTTTCATGGTCTTTAGGACTGTAGACCAAGGCTGGCTTTTTTGGGATAATGTTTTGACATCCTTTGCTACTAGAAATGGGATTCCTCTCAGTTACAGCGTGTTCTCAGTTTTGTGGCTGGTTGTATTGTACGCTTAGTTTTTGAAGCTTCTGCCTGTACATGTTTTATTCCACCCTTCCTTGTTTTTCTGTTTTTAGCCAGTGAGACCTGCAACGACTTCCATCCCATGTTCTTCATCCACGACAGATCGTTTGAGGAGTTCTTCTGTATCTGCATTCAGCTCTTGAACAAGACGTGGAAGGAAATGAGGGCAACTTCAGAGGACTTTAACAAGGCAAGAAAAAGGATGGGGTGGGGATAACCGGGCAGGATGGTGAAACATGGCCATGTTTTCTTTCCTAGAGGCACAGGGTTTTACTAATCCCCCTTCTGCTGGATGCTGGGGAGTTTTCATCTGTTCCAATTCTTTGCACATCAGAGAACCAGCATTTAGAAAGCCGGGGTAGGGGATGGGAGGTGCAAGGGAGGTTCATGCACCTTTTTCAGTCATGTTGCACTGCAGACTGGGAAACTAAAAACCTGGCTTGAAGGGAAATTTTGCTTTCTTATGTTACCAATGTTATGCTGAAGTGCTATGGCCTCCAAGGTTGTAAATAATGCAGAAAGAGTGCTGCAGTGATAATTCTGTGCATCCCTTTCATTTCATATGAGCACTAAAGTGATAAAATATTCAGGAGTGGACACAATCTTGACCAAGTGCTGTGCAGTTTAGCCCAATAAAGCAAAAAAAACCAACCCAACCGAACAAAAAACCCACAAAATCCAGCCCTCAGTATTGCACCCTTTTGTGGTAAGACAGACTTGGGAAAGTTTCAGCCAATCTCCTCATTTACCAGCAAAGCTGTGGAGCACAGGGCTAGCTGTCTTAGTGGTCCCTAGACATCCTATTTTAACTGTCTGATTTACCATGAGGCTGAAGGATACCTTTGGCATTATGTAAGAATGACAAACTCGTGCTTTGGTGGCCAGCTGGCATCCTGATCTTTGTTGGGCTCCTTTAACTGGATCTTGAACCTCTCCCTGAGACTAGATGTTGGCTACAATGCTGTTGCTTGAGAATGACAAGTGAGAATGCTGCACTCCATCAGCACGTGCCACAGAAGTGCTCTAAAGTCACCAGACTCAAATGTTATGTGAGACCCAGTAAGAATCACAGAATGCTATGGGGTTGGAAGGGACCTTTGGAGATCACCTAGTCCAACCCCCCTGCCACCAAGAGCAGGTTGGACAGGAACACAGGCAGGGTTGGAATGTCTCCAGAGAAGGAGACTCCACCACCTCTCTGGGCAGCCTCTTCCAGGGCTCCATCACCCTCCAAGTAAAGAAGTTTTTCTTCATGTTGAGGTGGGATTTCCTGTGTTCCGGTTTGTGCCCATTCCCTCTTGTCCTGTCACCAGGAGTCTGGCCCATCCTCTTGCCACCCGCGCTTTAGATATTGGTAAGCCTTGATGAGATCCCCTCTCAGCATTCTCTTCTCCAGGCTACACACACGCAGGTCTCTCAGCCTTTCCTCATCAGAGAGATGCTCCAGTCCCAAGAATGGTCATGCCTGACCTCTAAGTCCTAAATGTCCATTCTAAATGTCCCTTTTCCACTGCAGAGTGAAGGTGAATCCTTAGGACGGAGTGTGGAATAACTTTTGTTGAGTTCTAGGTGAGATAGTTGGCAGCAATACCAGAGCCTTGGCAAAAGAGAGAAGGGAAGTCCAAGATGTGTGCCATTGTAGCTGGACGACCTAGAAGCTTGTTCTTGCATGGAATTTCTGAGATGCTCCTCTTACCTAATGGTCCAGGAGCGCAGAAGGAGCCAATAGCAAAATAATTTACTGAAGGGTACAGAAACCTGAAGTCAAGGGATTCAAGGGGGGCAACAACTTTTTTAAGACTACTTCATAGTAAGTGGTTGTTTTAAAAAAATATATTAACAGCTACCGGGGTTTGTGTCTGGTGGTGGCTCTACGGTGCATGAGGGATGAGCCCAGGATCCCTGCCTGCCAAAATCACTCTTGATTTTGTAAAGGGGAAGGAATACTAGGCCCTCGCGACTTTAATTTCTAACAGTTTGGTAGTTTCTGCTCATCTAAATCCTTTCTTTTAGTCGTAAGGAGATTTCATGTGGTGGTGATGTGCATTACTCAGCTGATAAATGTCTGAAGGGAATCTGTGAGCGAAGCCAACGGTTGTCGCATGGGCTGGTGAAGCACTTCTGGATTTGTGGGGGATGCTAACGTTCCATCGTGGTACCCAAGGTTTAGCCATCTGGTTTGTGGGTGACAGCTGCCACTGCTGATGATGGCGCTGGTGGCTTCACCAAACTAAACAACACCATTTTTAATCCCTACCTCGCAAGAGGCTTTGGGGATAACGGCATGTTAGTGTTCTTTTTGCGTCCTTCCTCCGTGCTCAGGGCACCTGTTTCTATGCAGTTACTTTCCAAAACTTGGCAGGGGAAAGCCCTGTGGACCCAGGGAGCTTTCACCCCCTACTTTCAGGAGTGAATGTGGAGCAAGCGGTGCCTCACAAGATGCCTTGGCTTAGTTACTGCTGAAAAATTCTCTTTTGTCCTCTCTTTGTGTTCCTAATTTTCAGTTTCGATGCCTTGATTGTCATGGTAATGTGTAAAACACCACTTCGCTATGGTTTGCTACCCACCTGGCCCATGTGGGATCATTTGTTTTCTTCCTCCTTCCCTTCCTCCCCCAAAATCTCCAAACCAAAATTGGATGCTCTCAGCATATTGGATGGTAAGTCTGGAGACCTGGAGGTTCTGTTAAAGAGCTAATCCATTTGCTTTGATCTTTAATCGTAATTGAAGAAAAGGAGCTTTTTCTTTAGTTTTGAACTTCTGATCCATCGCGATAGCTCATGCGTTGAGGGCCTGTAGGAGGTCTGTGGGCACATACATACAGAGATTTATTTCCTCTTCTCTTACATACAGAGATTTCTTTCCTCTTCTCTTACACTGGAGGGTGATTGGCGCTGAAAGAAGTGATTGGATCCTTCCCCTCAGGTTTCAGTGCCCATTCTCAAGGGGTTTTTAAGCATCAGATTAAAACTTGCCTTTGGTGACAAAATGGCCTACTGCACTACTGTGGCTCCTCGGTCCGTGCTGGGCAGATTTTATATAGGTCTGTTAATTTTTAAAGCTTCAAAAATATATATATATCTAATTAAACCAGCACTTTGCTCGTAGTTGGAAGGGTTTTATGGTGTTGTAGTGAAACATTTATGAGCTCGTGCTTTGTCTCTCTGATTCTCGTGCATTAAAACAGACACCTTTTGTCAACTTTTGCATTGGAAAAAGTCCTTGGATCCCTACGGTCGTAGTATGATACTGTCAGACCTAAAATGTTTTTTACATTCTCTCACTATGCTGGTAGGTATCCGAATAGAATAAATCAGTCAGACAGCTAAGCTTATGTTATGCCTTTATAACACTTTAAGATATACATAATTCATGTCTGGTGAGTTTTCTAGAGAAATTAAGATGCAGTTGGATAGACAGACATGCAAGTGGCAGCAATTCCATTTGAAACCTTTTTGTTTTGCTTTGAGCCTACAGTTGATCAAAGGACTTTTTACAGGCTCTGTCCTCCACAGTCATTTTGTGAGCAGGCAGCATGGTTTACGACTTCGAAAATATAATCTTGTCTCCAAGCTTTACATAACTCTACATGTTTTATTGCGGCAGAAGAAAGCATTGCCTATTGATCTGGGGAGTTGGTGCTCGCTGTAAAGAAGGCTGGTCTGAGTTATCTCCAGCATCTAGACACCTTCATCACCAGCCTGCCCATGGAAGAGGTGCCCAGCACTCAGTTTTTCCCCCACGCAGGAACCACCCACACTCTGCTCAGGGGAGCCAGGCCCTGCTGCTGCCACACAGACTAAGATGACTTAAATTGGTTGGGGTTTTTTTGTTGTTTATTTTTACCGTGATAGTCGGTGGAATTCAAGGTGATTGCCCCACTGTAAAATGCCTTCCGTGGGGCCAGATGAAAGCATGGAATATTTTTCATTGATCTTCATTAGTGGTACTTAAGCAAACGCGCCCGTGTTGCCCTAATGAGGATTTACATTGAGATCACTGTCTTGTTAGTGACCTTCTTTTAAAATAAACATATTATTTCTCATGAGACAAGGAGACCACGGACAGGGCGTTATGTAGAGAACAAGTTTATCCCCTTGCCTCTGCTCTTACCAGAGATTTCAGTCTGCTACTTTTTGTAGGTTTGAAGTTGCCATGCTGTAGGAAAAAGGGTGAGCAAATGGATTATTTTAATTGCAGGGCCAGCCATACCTTGTTTTATTAAAACAGAATAATATGAACAATTTGCTAAGCCTGCGCCTAGTGTAGTGCCATCTTAAAAAAAAAAGAAAGAATAAAAATTACTGCTTTCAGTCCCAGTGTGGAAGGAAAAAGATGAAATTATTTGATTTGCCTGCCAAGGTTTGGAAGCTGCTTTGTAGAGAACGGGTGAAATGGTAGCTGCTTTTAGGTTTTCAGATGGCCAAAAATGACTGGTCGTAACAAGACACAGATTAATATTTCAACATGGCTAAAGTGAAGTAGGGGATGCCAAAACTGAAAAACTTTGGAAGTCCTTGTGGTGTGTAGGGCTTGAAATCAAAGTCTGCTGCATGGATTGAAACTACAGGTTTAAGGAATAGGAAAGTGGGATGAGGTTTGGCTAATGATGCTACAGATGCACTTTTCTCATCACTCAGAGCACTAGTTAATTTATTTTGCCCGCTGGCTGTGTGTTTGACATCATCGTACTATAAAACACCAGCTTTTTGAATGGTCTGCGACAAAATGATGGTTTTAATTAGAAAAATTAAGAAAAATTCGAAAAATTCTCAGAAAATCCAAAAAAAACCTCCATTTGAGGATTATTGGCAAAGCTAGCATTGATTGCTGTAATCAGGAGAGGAGACCTTGTTCACGGTGACAGGAGATGCAAACAATGATGTGAGTCCTGCAATTAACTACCAAAGCAAACACTGAAGCGGTTGATAACAGCAAAAGATGTTTTATTGCTTGTGCTCAGACCCTGTGAAGGTTTTTTCCTTGCTCTGTGACAAATTAACGGAGAAGGTAACGGAGCGTAACATAAAAATGAGAAATGCTGTTTCCTTGCTGGCTGACAGTTTGGAAATGCGATGCCACCAGGTTTCAGAGCTTCTCTGGTGTTGTCACGCTGTGGGGTGAATAATGGTGTAAGGCTGGCTTCAGAATGGGCAGGATTTTAAGGAACATGCTTATGGGAGCGGTGTTTTGTGTAGAAACACGTGTTGTGGGCCAGCACCACCGTCAGACAACGCCAGTCACCCATAAGGAAGGAAAGGGAGCGTTTGGGAAGGGTCAGGGCAGCAATGTGAGGTGGCCACAGCAGAGGAGCTGTCACCGGGTCCTCTGCAAATCAGAGAGACCCGAGCAGCAGACTGTGGGCAGGTCCTGGCCAAAATGCCCCTGTGGCTTTAATCTTCTTGTCCCAGTTTTAGGTGTGAGGTCTTGCCATGGCAGCTCCATAGAATCACAGAATGGTTAGAGTTGGAAGGGACCTTAAAGATCATCCAGTTCCCACCCCCTGCCCTGGGCAGGGACACCTCCCACCAGACCAGGTTGCTCCAAGCCCCATCCAGCCTGGCCTTGAACCCCTCCAGGGATGGGGCAGCCACAGCTTCTCTGGGCAACCTCTTCCAGTGTCTCACCACCCTCACAGCAAAGAATTTCTTTCTGGTATCTCATCTAAATCTCCCCTCTTCCAATTTAAAACCCTTACCCCTTGTCCTGTCACTGCACTTCCTGACCAAGAGTCCCTCCCCATCTCTCCTGTAGCCCCTTCAGGTACTGGAAGGCCAATATAAGGTCTCCCCAGAGCCTTCTCTTTTCCAGGCTGAACAACCCCAACTCTCTCAGCTTGTCCTCACAGCAGAGGTGCTCCAGCCCTCTGAGCATCTTCCTGGGCCTCTTGCTGGACCAGTTTCAACAGGTCCATGTCCTTCCTGTGCTGAGGACTCCAGAGCTGGACACAGTGCTCCAGGTGGGGTCTCACCAGAGCAGAGGGGCAGGATCACCTCCCTGGACCTGCTGCTCACACTTCTCTTGATGCAGCCCAGGATGGGGTTGGCTTTCTGGGCTGCTGGCTCATGTTGAGCTTCTCATCTATGCCTGACCTGGAAGCAGCAGGGCTGTGCCACACATCTGGAGGAGGAACAGATCTCCTTCCACACTCAAGTAATCCCCTCTAGTGGCACTAACAGTTTTTTTTGCACTCTTCTGCTCTTTTCAGAGTTGGCTGAGGTTTCATAATCCCATTTTACAGGAAGGAGGTAAAGTCACCCAGAGCTCAAACAAAAAGTAGAACCAGGATGTGCCTGGACACGTTCCTGTGCAACCTGCTTTGTGTAGACCTGCTTTGGCAGGGAGTTGGACTAGATGATCTCCAGAGGTCCCTTCCAGCCCAATAGCATTCTGTGATGTCTGGCCATTTGCTCCAGCCTCCTCCTTTCCCCCGTCACAGCTCCAGGCTGCAGCAGCAGCAGCTCCAGCCCCAAAGGCCCTACTTTCCTCTGTGTCCCTGCCCCTCTTTCCCACTCTCTTGAAGGGATGCTTAGAGGGGGATGTCCAATGAAAATGAAAGAACCATAACCTCATATGAGGAAAAATTCATTCACATTAACTTGAAAGTAAAATCCTTTGTTCAGTCTGTAAGTCCCTTGTTTTTCCTTTCGATGATGAAAAGGGAAAGGGCTGATAAATAGCTCTTTACCGATGCTCTCCAAAGCATTTATTGTTTTTCTTATGGGTGTTTTTTCACCAGTCTGAAGCAGATTAATTTTAACTTCTTTGAAGAGAAGCTTTGGAAGGCCGTTCTGTTTGCATTTTACCTCTGGGAAACACCAGGCTAGTGGAATGATTGCAGCTCTCTGTTAGCTTTATTGCACCTTCCCTTGGAAATGTTTTGTTTATATCAATCAAGGATACTGCAAATAAATTATTCTCACATGGAGTGAATTCAGTATTCCCCAGGCTTAGGCAGATTAGCACAAATTAAGTTCCACATTTTCACACCTGAGGCCGTTAGCACTTTATTAACTTTTATTGGAAACGGATAATTGCTATAAATATATTGTATCATTAATTGTGTAATGCGTGAATTTATGAAAAAAATGCAGAGCAGTTAACATTTTGCAACGCTGCTGCATAGCTTAAACGGAAAATGTGTCTTTTTTTTTTTTTTTTTTTCCTAATGGAAGAAAAAAAATCACCCTCCAAATACAATGGGAATCTCCTGGAGGAGCGTAACAGGGCGCAGGAAGGTTGTCGGGTCTATTCCATCACTTCCTTAAGAAAGGTCTGGTTTAAGCAGAGCAATTTAAGGCGAGGTACCAAGAGCACCATTGAAGGAAGACCTTTCCCTAGGGCTGGGTCAGTGTTCCTGCTGTCCTTTCTGCAGCCTGGATGTTACAAGGCTGCCTGGATCCATCAGCTGCTCATTTGGGAATGGCTTTGTTTAGTTTTCCCCATCTCTGAGCATTTATCTACACCTGTCACATCTCCAAACGTGTCCTGCTGCGTTTGTCAAAGCCAGTTTGTTGCTCCTCCAAGGCTTCAGGCATCAGCAACCCAAGAAAAGGGCTATTTAAGACTCTGAAGACGGGGGTCTTCTACTTCCCAAGGTGTGGGTCTGTAAAACTCAGATCTGAATTTAAATATTCATACCCCAAAGGTTGGGACTGTCAAGCTCAAAGGAAGTGAAGAAGAGTAGTGCATTTTTAAATCCAGTTGATTGCTTCCTTTTGAAATTTTTTTCAGTCCTAACTAGCATTATCAAAAATGCAAATACGTTTTAAAAAATTAATTTGTGGAATCTGAGTACTCAGAAGGGATAATGAAGCAGTGAGGAGCGACACTTGCCTTTTCTCTGCACCTTGCAGCTTATGAACTAGTTGAAAGATTATTTTTTTTTTTCATTAAAAATAGTATCTTTCCTATTTTCTCTCTTTCCCAGAAGGCTTCGGAAGTCTTCAGTAGCAGGGTCACATCTAGTTCGTATCCCAGCTGAACTCCCCTTCTCCAGTGATCACATATGCAAGGGTTTCATGGAGGGGAAAAGGAAGAGCATTTTAAAGCTGAAATTTTGCCCGTTTATCTGCCAGGGTGGGTACGCTAGGAAAGAGATGGATTCTTCAAACAAAAAGCAAGGAAAGGAAGGGGTGTCTCAACAAAACATCTGTTATTAAAGAAAAGAAAAAAAAAAAGAAAAAAGAGCTTTAGTATAAAAATTAGTATAATCCATTCCTTGGTCAGAAAATTGTCTTATCCTTTCCCCAGTAATGAAAGTCGCTGTTGGTTTCAGCGGTGAAATCTCTTATTTGTGAAAAACCCAGCCGTTGGTGGCAGGGTGGATTTTCTCCCCCAGCTTTCTAACGAAGGCTGTGTGTTAATGTGGACTGCGTCTGGGCCTGCTTAACACCCTGGAGATGGCAATTTTTAAAACCTGTTGGTACTTCATATTTTCAAAGTGCTCTTCATTTTCATCTCTGTGGGTGCTGATCAAACCAATAAACATCTCAGGCTTCAAAAAGATGATGGAGTGGAAGGGCTGATAAAGCAGAGGAGAAGCACTGAGTGTAGTTTATCTGTGCTAACTGCTTTTTTTTGTTCTCTCTATAAACCTTTTGCACCGGGGAAGAATTCCTCACTTGCACGTAGAGCATGTTAGTCACTAAGGGAATGAATATAACCGAACTGGAACCGTCACCAAAACAGCCTATCTTGGGATATTGCCCCTGTCATTCCTCTTTTAAAGTGGGGATAATAATCAGATCCTGGGAAACCACTCTTGTCTCCGTCTCTATTTTTATTTCTTCTTTCTAGGATGTTTTTGTAGCGCAGTTAAAATCAGAGGTGCACGGCATATGGCTTTTTGCTGCATGAATTGCTGCTGATGTGAATGTCAGTGGGCATATAATACCAGATTTTCATTTTGTGAATCACAACGCATGGAATTCAGCCCGAGAGCTCCCCAGAATATAGACCTTATTATAGGCAAATAAAAAAGGGGGGGGGAAGGGGGGGAGGTGATGTCTCAGAGATTTTGTTTCGGTTGAAATGAGGTTATGGTGATGAACGATGCAGCTGACAATGAGATTTTTTTTATAGCCTCTCTTACAGTAGCAGAAGAGTTGATGTTATTGTTGGTTGGCTTGAAGTAATTGTAATCTAAATAGCACCGTGGTTGAAAAGAGCAGCAGAAATCTTTTGGACGTGTCTGGTAAAGCAAAGCCGGGGTGCTTTGTTGTTTTGATCTCATCTACTGTTACACAAATGCCCTTCATTGTTTGCAGTTTACATCTCGTGGTATTGTCTTGGTGGAACACGTCAGTCACCATTAGCAGGGTGTTTGCCGGTCAGTCCCCGCTGCTGCTGCTGCTGCTGCCTGTCTCTATTTTTAGGGCAGCTCTAGCAGAGTCAGTCCTGCATGGGCTGCGTGAAGCTTTCTTAAGGATGGTCAGGCAATTGTAGGGTGGAGAAACAATCCCCTGCACCAGGACAGGCTGGGGGTGACCTGCTGGAGAGCAGCTCTGAGGAGAAAGACCAGGGAGTCCTGGTGGACAAGAGGTTGCCCATGAGCCAGCAATGGGCCCTTGTTGTCCAAGAAGGCCAATGGCATCCTGGGGGGCATCAGGAAGAGGGTGACCAGCAGGTGGAGGGAGGTCATCCTGCCCCTCTGCTCTGCCCTGGGGAGGCCCCATCTGGAGCACTGGGACCAGTTCTGGGCTCCCCAGTTCCAGAAGGACAGGGAACTGCTGGAGAGGGGACAGCAGAGGCTACAAAGATGAGGAGGGGCCTGGAGCATCTCTCTTAGGAAGAAAGGCTGAGGGACTTGGGTCTTTTGAGTCTGGAGAAGAGGAGACTGGGGGCGGATCTGATCAACACCTGTAAATACTTCAAGGGTGGGTGTCAGGAGGATGGGGCCAGTCTTTTTTCAGGGGTGCCCAGGGACAGGACAAGAGGAAACAGGCACAAACTTGAACATAAGAAGTTCCATCTAAACCTGAGGAGGAATGCCTTTCCTGTGAGGATGGCAGAGCCCTGGAAGAGGCTGCCCAGGGAGGTGGTGGAGTCTCCTTCTCTGGAGACATTCAAACCCCACCTGGACACGTTCCTGTGCAACCTGCTCTGGGTGGCCCTGCTCTGGCAGGGGGTTGGACTGGATGATCTCCAGAGGTCCCTTCCAACTCCATAGCATTCTGTGATTCTGTGATCACAGGTTAAACTGGGCCTTGGTGTGCCAACGTGAACTGTCCTCAACTTCCCAGAGACTGGATGAGTGGGAAAACGGAGGCGAGGGATTTGGCATGAGCTTTCTGAAGGGAATGTTAGGTTTTACCCCACAGAATGTTTGGGCTCGAGGCATTCCCAGTAACAGCTGTTACTTGGGAATGGTACTCAAGCTGGGACGTGTGCACTTGGGTTCTACCACTTTTCCATAGAGAGCAAAACAGCTTACTGGAAGATAGAAAGTGTCGTGTGTGCCTCTGAAAGTGGTAAAGGCCCTTTTTTTCTTTACCCTTTCATCTCTACACTGTCGATTTGAATAGCCATACAAAAAAAGTTGTGGATTTATTGATGACTGAAAGATAATTTATTGATAAGCTCCCTCCCACATGCTCAAGTTGCCATTGTGTGTTGGACATAGCAAGCAGAGAAGTAAGGCCCCTAGGAACAGGTATGAAAGCTAAGAAGTGTGAAAGTTAAGGAGTTTCTCAAGCCAAGTGCAGGGTCCTGCACCTGGGTCAAGGCAGTCCCAGGCACAAATACAGGTTGGGAGGAGTATGGCTGGAGAGCAGCCCTGAGGAGAAGGACTTGGGGGTGTTGGTGGATGAGATGCTCAACATGAGCCTGCAGTGTGTGCTGGCAGCCCAGAAAGCCAACCCCATCCTGGGCTGCATCAAGAGAAGCGTGGCCAGCAGGTCCAGGGAGGTGATTCTGCCCCTCTGCTCTGCTCTGGTGAGACCCCACCTGAAGCACTGTGTCCAGCTCTGGAGTCCTCAACACAGGAAGGACATGGACCTGTTGGAATGGGTTTTCCAGTAGTTTTTCTCTCTGGAGATGTATCTTCAGATTTCAAGCAGAGGTTTTGTGTCTCAGAGAAACGGGCTGATCTTTGGTGTGTTGCTGATGCGAGAACCTCAGCGGCAAGAACCGAAGAATTGCAGTTGTATCCATTTTCCTGGAATAGGAAAGGCTGCCTAGAATTTTTTGTGGTACTTCACCAAGAGTCCAAAGGAAACTACAGATCTCACTGTATCGTTGTTACATTGTCAGCACCTTCAGAAAGCAATTGATCAGCCCTTCATAGTGAAAATAACATCTCAAAAGTCACCAAGTGGGAAAACTGAACATCCTTTTTTTTGTAGAATCAGATATGTGAGATGAAGGATGTAATCTCATAGCTGTCAAGATGTTCGGATTCCTTCCAGGAGCTCTTTTCTGTGCAAGCTAGGCTTTTGGGAGTTGTTAAAGGGCTGTTTTCTTCCTGGTGAATCTTTTTTAAAAAAATCTTAATTGATCTGATTGTCATATAACAGATACTTATTCTGCATTTTAAGGCCTGTATTTTTTTTCCTTTTAAAGCACGCATATAAACTAGTGACTGGATGCAGAAATCTTACTGGATTTCTCTTTCTCTTGGAAGTGAAGCTTCCTTTAGCCTCTCTCCCTGTCCAACACTCTGACCTCCAGCAGGTTTTGTTCCCCTAGTCTTTCCTTCTGCCTGTCCCCTTTCCTTGGAGAAATGGCATGGCTCATACAGAGCTTCCACTTCTCTTAACGAGGGCGTTAATGACTTTTCTCACTTTCTGTAGATGGGGTTCCTGCTGAGTACTTTGCACAGCCACGTCTCCTGTCAAGAGACCAGAACAGACCCTTTGAGGTCATAGAATATTGGGATCCAGTTTGTGAAGCCAGGATGGAGGCTACTGATTGACAGCTGTGTGTTTTCAGCAGCGGTAGAAACCTGAAGGACACTATTAACGTTTCATAGTCAAAATTACATGCACAGATGGGTTTCTTATTCCTAAAAATGTAGCTATATGGACAAAAAAACCCAGTCTTCCTTCATGAGTAATGATGTAAGTACAAGATTTTGCTAATGATGGTGGTGAACTGGATATTCTTTTATCTAGCCTAATCTTGCATACAGTGGGTTGCAAAGTTTAATTTACTTAGAGAAAAGAACTATCTCCAGCAATCTGGGAGATAAACCTCAGGTAGAAGGTATCATATGTGTGCAGCTTATATACGTGGCCTAAGTGGCCCTTCATGGTGTAAGATCTTTAAGGTACCAGTTAAAGCAAAATCTTTGAACTTGGGGAAAAAAGAAAGAAAATCACTGTATAAAACTTACTTAGCTTTGCATGGGTTAGATTTCTTTTTTTTTTTTCATTTTATTGCCTTGTTGCTTTTAAGTGCTGGAGAACAGGATGTTTCATAGCTGCTCAATTTGCTTAAGTTATTATAATTTGAGAGAATTTGATGATTCTCATTTCCTTCTCTGTGCTTCTTGATTTTAGTACTAGAATAACACTTCAGTATCTACGTTTGGTTTTTATGGTGGCCAGGGTTTGATATTAATTTCTGCACCACAGCAAACTAAGGGTAGGTGATTGCCAGTGCAAACTGAGGACTCAGAAAGAATGATTTCATATTTTACAAATATAATTGTAGGTGTTTGCTTGTAGGATGGTCGCTGTGCTGATGAGTACCATGAATCAGCAGTGCACCCTTGTGTGGTGTGGATTAACTGCATGCTGGGTTGCATTACAGAGTCACACGGAATCACAGAATGCTGTGGGGTTGGAAGGGCCCTCTGGAGATCATCTCCTCCAACCCCCTGCCAAAGCAGGTCCACCCAGAGCAGGTCCCACAGGAACGTGTCCAGGTGGAGTTTGAATGTCTCCAGAGAAGGAGACTCCCCCACCTCTCTGGGCAGCCTCTTCCAGGGCTCTGCCACCCTCACAGTGAAGAAGTTCCTCCTCGTGTTTAGATGGAACTTCTTATGTTCCAGTTTGTGCCCATTTCCTCTTGTCCTGTCCCTGGGCACCACTGAAGAAAGACTGGCCCCATCCTCATGACATCCCCCTTGAGGTATTTATAGGCATTGATCAGATCCCCCCTCAGTCTTCTCCAGACTAAAAAGACCCAAGCTAGCAGCAAGGAAGGGATTATTCCCCTGAACTTGGCATTTGTGAGGCAGCAGCTGGAAGACCGTGTCCACTTTTGTGCTCCAATAATGGGAAGGGTTGATGAAATGGAGCTAGTCCAGCAAAGGGCCACCAAGATGATTAAGTGGGATGGAGTGTGTGGTGTTTAAGGGGAATGTGAAGGAACTAGATTTGTTCATCCTGGAAAAGGGTTGGAGAGAGGAGAGTGGATCCAGTTGTATATACTTCCACTGCCTTAACAAGAAGTTTCAGCAAAGATGCATATACTTCTCAGAAGTACACAGTGAAAGAAGAAAAGAGAAGTTACAGTGAAGGAAACCAGTAGGACGTATATATAAAATAATCCCAACTACTGGTACTGGTGCAGCACTGGGAACAGGTTGCACAGAGAGATTATGGAATCTTCATCCTTGGAGAAATTCCAGACTTGTCCAGATTAAGGCCCTGAGCAACCTGCCTTAGGCTTGAGGTTAGCTCTGCTGTGTCTGCAGGACTTGATGACGCCTAGAACTTTCTAGCAACCTGAATTATTTTGTAGTTTTATGTGGAAAAATCTACTTTCTTATGCGGTATGAAACAGGAAGAAATAGTAATTCATATCATTAATCATCATTAAAACAAACACAGAAACAACACCAACCAATCTTTTCCTATGTTAAAGGTAGTGCAAGAGATCCTTGTGATGGATGCAGCAGCGGCTTTTAAGAAGTCAGGCTTTCCCCATTAACTGCAGTGACCCCTTTAAAGCAGTTATAACTTGTCTGAGCTCTGACAGCTGAGCTGTTATTCCTCAGGGGTGTTCAAGCTTCTTCAGAAATGTAAGGTCAGAAGCATTTCTTCAAAATTTTCTTGCTAACATTTAGGCAAGTGTGTTTTACTAAACATTTACCACTACTGCTGCTCAGCTGACGTAACTTGTCCAACCTCAGGAACTCGTTAGAGTATTTGAGACCCAATATTTAGAATCATAGACTGGTAAGAGTTGGAAGGGACCTTCAAGGTCATTGAGTCCCAACCCCTCTGCCATGGGCAGGGACACCAACCACTAGACTCAAAGCCCCATCCAGCCTGGCCTTGAACCCCTCCAGGGGTGGGGCATCCACAACTTCTCTGGGCAACCTGGGCCAAGGTCTCACCACCCTCACAGCAAAGAATTTCTTCCTAATACCTAAATCTCCCCTCTTTCAGTTTAAAACATTACCCCTCTTCATATGGCTCCACTCCCTGACCAAGAGTCCCTCCCCAGCTCTCCTGTAGCCCCTTCAGGTACTGGAAGGCCATTATAAGGTCTCCCTGGAGCCTTCTCTTCTCCAGGCTGAACAACCCCAGCTCTCTCAGCCTGTCCTCACAGCAGAGGTGCATGTAGCAATTGCAGAGCAATCTTTGGCCATTAGTGGATTGATTCTGGGGCCGTGTGTTAGTTTGTGGTGGCTTTTAAATTTTTTTTTAAGTGTTTGCCTTGTACAGAGACCTCTGTTTAAGCTAAAGCTCCATTGCTTACAGGTTCCAGCTCCATCTGCCTCTAACACCACCATCCTGAGGAAGTTCTAGGTATTTCTTTTAAGGATCACCATTTAAATTGACAGAACATACAAAGAGTAAAAAAGGAAAGGTGACGCTAAGTTTTACTTTGATAACAAGAATACATAAATGACACTTTGAATGTTGCCTGGAAAATCAGTGGTAGAGATAGCCCACACCTCACCTGTCAAGGTGTTGAGGATAGAACAACCCCATCTCAGTTTATTTCTTCCTGTCCTGATACACAATTCTTCTACCAAGGAGACTGTGGGTTTGTTTTTTTTTTTTCCTTTGGCGGAAGCACCTTCCACATTTAAGCAAAATATTTTCCCTTTGTTTACATCCTTTAAAGGTTAAAGTAATGGAGTGGTTAGATGCATTTTTGATGTAAATGACTGAAATGAAAATGTGTCGCAATTTGGAACGGTAATGAGAAGGATGAGGAAAAAACTGAAGAGGTGGCATTCACAGCATCTTTTCTGTGCACAGTCTCTCAGGCCCGGCATTAGTAAGCAATAAAAATGACGGGGCAGGGAGAAGAGAACTGAAGCTGTCAAAAACTTAACATTTCCTCTCTCTTTAAACGACCGGGAAGACCGTAGTCATAAATGACAAATTTAATAATCAGCCAGTATTTATCAGTAAGTGCGTATGTGAGCGCGGTGTGTGCAGGGCTCGCTGGGATGGCCACGACACACTAGGACGAGCGGTCCTCAGGGCTGCAGCTGGCTCTGCGTGGGCACGGGGGCTTCTGTGGCTGCCACAGATGTTACAGATGCTCTGCGTTGGGCAAAAGGCCTTTGGTACAGTCTCCCACAGGATTCTCCTGGAGAAACTGGCTGCTCATGGCTTAGATGGGAGGACTCTCCACTGGGTTAAAAACTGGCTGGAGGCTGGGCCCAGAGAGTGGTGGGGAATGGAGTCAAATCCAATTGGTGACCAGTCACGAGTGGTGTCCCACAGGGCTCGGTACTGGGGCCAGTTCTCTTTAACATCTTTATCAATGATCACCAAGCTGGGTGGGAGTGTCAACCTGCTGGAGGGTAGAGAGGCTTTGCAGAGGGATCTGGAGAGGCTGGATGGATGGGCCGAGGCCAATGGGATGAGGTTCAATAAGGCCATATGCCGGGTCCTGCCCTTGGGTCCCACCAACCCCCTGCAGCGCTCCAGGCTGGGGGCAGAGTGGCTGGAGCTGCCTGGCAGAAAAGGACCTGGGGGTGTTGGTTGATTGTGGGCTGAAGATGAGCCAGCAGCGTGCCCAGGTGGCCAAGAAGGCCACCAGCATCCTGGCCTGTGTCAGGAACAGTGTGGGGAGTAGGAGTCGGGAGGTGCTGGTCCCCCTGGACTGGGCACTGGTGAGGCCCCACCTCAAGGGCTGTGTCCAGTTTTGGGCCCCTTCCTACAAAAAAGCCCTTGAGGGGCTGGAGCGGGTCCAGAGAAGGGCAAGGGAGCTGGTGAGGGGTCTGGAGCACAAGTCTTGTGAGGAGAGGCTGAGGGAGCTGGGGGTGTTGAGCCTGGAGAAAAGGAGACTGAGGGGAGACCTTCTGGCTCTCTCCAACTCCCTGAAAGGAGGGTGTAGCCAGGGGGGGTCGGTCTCTTCTCCCAAGTCCCAGATGATGGGACAAGAGGAAATGGCCTCAAGTTGCACCAGAGGAGGTTTAGTTTGGCGATTAGGGAAAATTTCTTCATGGAAAGGGTTATTGCACATTGGAATAGGCTGCCCAGGGCAGTGGTTGAGGCACCATCCCTGGAGGGTTGACATGGTCCTCAAGAATATGGTTTAATGATTTTTTAATTTTTTTTTTTTTAATTGCTTATTTCTTATTCATTTTTTGTCAGAGTTAGGTTGATGGCTGGACTAGATGATCTTTAAGGTCCCTTCCAACCTAGACGATTCTATGATTCTATGAAAATCCACGTTTGGATTTTGAGACTAGGATGGGGAGTGTAGGATCTTGAGTGTAGAAACCTGGACATTCGTGTTGCCCGGCTTCAGTAGGAGCAGCGGTGCTGTAACTGCCGAGGAGAGACTATGCCTCAGCCTTTTTCCAGGAAAAAAAATTCCCCACTGTCCAGATGAGAAACATTTTTTTAGGGCTTACACAGAAATACTGAGCACCACTGGACAGGACAACAGCTCAGGTGTGGAATTCAGCCAGACCTCGACGCGAGCCACCCGTCCAATGGAAAGGTTGTCTACAGTGACCGTATCAAAAAGGAGTGATTTTGGAAGCTCTTCTGATTAAACTGCTAATTTTAAAATAAAAGGGCTGCAGAGGAACCAAGATAACCAGCAAATCACTTCTTTCTGGTTTTTCAAATGGTACAAAGTGTTATTAAAAAAAATATGAAACAAAACAAAAGGCTGTTAAAAATATATTCAGGAATCAAAGGAAGGGAAGCAGGCAGAAAAAATTGTGCAAGCACCATTAAGCTGTGGAAATTTTCCTTGGACAAGTTGCAGTACCTTTTCAAAGCAGCATATGGGGTTTATTCTGGTGACTCTAATTTTAACGTGAATGGGAGTCACGTGGAATACTCCTGGCATTCTGCTTTGAAAATATATCCCTGCATGATTAAGGAAGACTGAAATCTTTTTAAACCTCTATCTTTTTCTTTTTTTTTTTTTCTTTTCTTTTTTTAAAGCAATTCTAAAGTGTTTTTAAAGGAAAGCATTAATGGAATAAAAATGGTCCAACAGTGAATAAAGCAGTAATGTAACAGGTAGAAATACCACTGGCTTAGCACTATAAATATGTTTGGGCTTCAGGGGCTGGGGAGTGAGGGGAGAGGAAAACTTGGACTTTGTACCCACGGTTGCAACTGCCCATGCGTTTCTTGACCTTCCTAAATTTGTCTCTTTGCTTGGAAGAGGAAGTAATCATTCCATCTACCATGGGCGAAGAGCAGAGAGCGAGCACGAGGTGGGATTGACCTCTGAGATGGTAAGCGTGGCCGTGCTGGGGTACTGACAGCTCATGGGTGATTGAGGCTGAAGAATTTTGTACTCTGAAGATCGATTAGATGGAGAGGCTCATTAGTGGAGAGGAAGTTCTGAGCAGATGCAACAGCCCTGACAAAATGAGCCAGAACACTGATAGAGCTGGGCCTGGTGTGTGGGCTGAATGTGAAGGAAGGTTGCTGGAGGGAGGTTCAGAGAGTCCTTTCTGACAGCCGGTCCTTCCTACCCATCTTCAGAGAAAACAGCCTTAACAGTTTCTTGAAATGTTTTGAAAAGGCTAAGGCAGAAAATGTCCATAAAACTGTATTAATGAATACAGACATGAGCACGGTGAGGAGTGTTGGATGGTCATCCAAAGGTGCAGAGAGAAAAGTTACTTTTTCTATTACTTCCCTCCACCTCCCCCCCCCTTTTCTTTTCTTTTTTCTTTTGCAACTGGGAATATAAGGTTTATTTTTATAACTTTGGTTTTGTGTGGGCTGCTGCTTTAGTGCTGGAGGATCTCCTCTGATGGCTTGCAGTTCCTTATTGCCTGTCCTACTAATATTTATCTATCTTGATATCACAAGAACACGGAGACAAAAAAATAGTTGCTTGCCTTTCATTTTCACTAAATCTTCACTGGTGCTATATTACATCAGGATGCTGAGCTCACATGTCCTTCCTACCTGTTGACTTCCAGAATGGAGTGTTAATAAGCTTTGCTGGGGTTTCTCCAGTCGTTCCAACATGGTTGCTGCTTCCCAGACTTAAACATGAGGTGCAACAGGCAGCATAAAAGAAAAAAGAGTATTTATGGCGACCTTATTTAAGCAAGAGGCTCGGTTTAAGCAAGCCTATTTATACAGCAGGGTTATTTATACTGCATTTGGCTGTGAATGGGGGTGTGTGGGCAGGAGACACGTGTTCAGGGGATGTATATTTGGCTGCACATTTCCACGTACGGGGATTGAAGAAGTGGCTGGTGGTGGTGGCTTTGAGAAAGGGGGTGTTTGCACAGCCCGCTTTAGTCTGGGGACACTCTGAAGCCCTTGGGAACAGACACTCATGGCCAGAGACTGATGTGGTCCAGGAGTGTTAGTAGATCATTTTGTGGGCTACAATGGTCTGGAGGGTATTGCCCTCTCTAACTAAAGCTGAGTGTCCATTTGGTAAATTGCTCCTATTAGAGAATACTTGCAAAAAAATAACTCGGTGGTAAACAGCCCTGACTGTTCATTCAGCTTAGGGGAGCATGAATTTGACTTTCCCACCTGCGTGAGGTGGAAGCAGACAGAGCTGGTTGTTCTCAAGAAAATTTGTTGTGCGCTTGCTGGATCTGGAGACTAGACTCATGGTTTTTTGTTCTTCTCATTGACTGTAGTCTTGGCAATCCCTTTCTGCAGCTCCAGGGTCTTCTGACCCTTACCCTCCAAACCTGTGATCACAGAATCATAGAATTGTCTAGGTTGGAAGGGACCTTAAAGATCATCTAGTCCAACCATCAACCTAACTCTGACAAAAAAATAAATAGGAAATAAGCAATAAAAAATCACTAAACCACATTCATGAGGACCACGTCAACCAGGCTTTTGAACACCTCCAGGGATGGTGCCTCAACCACTGCCCTAGGCAGCCTATTCCAATGCTGGATAACCCTTTCCATGAAGAAATTTTTCCTAATCTCCAATCTAAACCTCCCCTGGCGCAACTTGATGCCATTTCCCCATGTCCTATCTCCTGTGACTTGGATGTGATGTGAAAGTAGTGTGAAATGAAAAGATGAGGAGGGGCCTGGAGCATCTCCCTTACGAGGAAAGGCTGAGGGACTTGGGGCTTTTGAGTCTGGAGAAGAGAAGGCTGAGGGGGGATCTGATCAACACCTATAAATACTTCAAGGGTGGGTGTCAGGAGGATGGGGCCAGTCTTTTTTCAGTGGTGCCCAGGGACAGGACAAGAGGAAATGGGCACAAAGTTGAATATAAGAAGTTCCATCTAAACATGAGGAGGAACTTCTTCACTTTGAGGGTGGCAGAGCCCTGGAAGAGGCTGCCCAGAGAGGTGGTGGAGTCTCCTTCTCTGGAGACCTTCCAAGCCCTCCTGGACATGTTCCTGTGGGACCTGCTCTGGGTGGGCCTGCTCTGGCAAGAGGCTGGACGAGATGATCTCCAGAGGTCCTTTCCAACCTCATGTGATTCTGTGAAATGAATGTGATAAATGGTGGGCAGACCCCCATTAACAGCTATTAAAATAACAGTCTGGAGGTCCTTCAGCAGCAGCTATGAAGGTGAATCAAGGCAAAGGTAACTCTGTAATTGAGCTGTTTTCAGTACCCTCTCGCTAAACGTTGTCATTCTGCTCTCAAAGGTGCACAATCAGTTCCTCCAGAGGCTGCCGTGCGTCTGATTGTTTCTCTTAAACAACACAGGATAGAAGCTTTTGAAATTAAAGCACATATGGAGAAAACTCTCCTGAATAAAAATCCCATTTCCTTTTCCGGAGTGCCTAGGCAAGTACGTACAGGGTTGTTAGAAACCCAGAGATGTTTGCTGCCCTCATCCCTTGTGCCAGCCTTCAGGGCCTCTTGGATAAAACCTGAAGTCCCTGCTTCAGGGCTCACGCTATTAACATCTTCCCCATTAGCAAGAGAGAGCATGAGTTTTGTGTGAACAGATTGAATCGTCCTGTGCAGCAGATGTGCTGACACATGGGCTTGTACAGTCAAGGGGGTAAATAATCTCCCGTTTAAGTAGTTCCTAAGTACCTATTTATGTAATTAACATAATTTTAAAAAAAATTTGCGTCATTATTTAAATGGTGACCCATGACAGCATCAGA
Organism: Calidris pugnax; assembly: GCF_001431845.1. NCBI lineage: Eukaryota > Metazoa > Chordata > Aves > Charadriiformes > Scolopacidae > Calidris > Calidris pugnax. The sequence goes on from NW_015090772.1 coordinate 3,151,781, forward strand.
GTAAGTTCAGATACCTGAAATGGATGAATTTTTCCTTTATTTTGTCCCTCCTGTTGTTCTTTGGTTTTGTTAAAAGCAGGAAAGTAGAAGAAATCATTGTTTCCGTTTCATGTGATGGAGTAGAGATTTAATCTGCGTCTTCCAGAAGGAAAAACCACCAATGCTCTAATAAATAAGATGGAGAGGAGCACGTGTGCACGTGAGAGAGGCCTGGCCAAAGATGTTCACAGCATCTGTTTCAACAGTGTTGGTGGTACGATGTACCATCCTCGGGTCCCATCCTACAGAGACCCAAGCATTCAAGGGAAGTCTCAGATGGTTTGGGTTGCAGATAAATCCAGCTTGTGTTGCTGCTGCACAGCACAACTTGGAGACGTGGTTGAAGGTAGAAGAATGTTGCAGGTGAAATGCTGCAGCAATTTGAAATTGCTCTGTCCTGGCCAGGTGTGCTCCAAACCAAACACGTGAAGGAGAAAACATGAGTTTAAGAGGACAGGGCTGAAAATTCTCTCAGCACGATGCAGAAGGGTTTTGTACAGAATTATGATACGTGTTTGAACAAAGTGGGCAGAGGAGGGAGCAGGAAAATCCTAACCCCAACTGCAGATAACTGCATGATAGATTTGGCGGGTAGCGCTCAGTGTGTCCTCGTGGCCAAGAGGCCAATGGGATCCTGGGCTGTGTAGGGAAGAGTGTGGCCAGGAGGTGGAGGGAGGTCATTCTCCCCCTCTGCTCTGCACTGGGGAGGCCACAACTGGAATCCTGCCTCCAGTGCTGGGCTCCCCAGTTCAAGAGAGACAGGGAACTGCTGGAGAGAGTCCAGCGTAGGGCAACAGAGATGATGGAGGGATTGGAGCATCTCCCTGCTGAGGAAAGGCTGAGGGAGCTGGGGCTCTTGAGCCTGGAGAAGAGAAGGCTGAGGGGAGACCTTCTTCATGCTTCCAAGGATCTAAAGGGTGGGTGGAAGGAGGATGGAGCCGGACTCTTTTCAGGGGTTCCCAGGGACAGGACGAGGGGCAACGGGCACAAGCTGGACCATGGGAAGTTCCACTCCAATGTGAGGAAGAACTTGTTTGGGGTGAGGGTGGCAGAGCCCTGGCAGAGGCTGCCCAGGGAGGGTGTGGAGTCCCCTTCTCTGGAGATCTTCAAGCCCCAGCTGGATGCTCCTGAGTGATGTGCTCTGGGCAGCCCTGCTTTGGCAGGGGAGTTGGGCTGGATGGGCTCTAGAGGTCCCTTCCAGCTCTGACAATTCCGTGATTCCGTGATAGGGTTGTAAAACTCACAAGGTAATTTCCTGGCCCTGGCATTTGTGTACCTCAGAGTGCTGGGTAAGGAATCTTAGATTTGATGATGTGGACTGTGAAACCTTTTTCCGTCTACTGTCTGGATTTACTGTAATTGATTTGAAATTCTTCAGTGCCCTCTCATGCCGTATGACCACGATGTCTGTTTGAAATGGCAGGACTTAAAGATTGCAGACAGCCACAGGGGCTTGCGTATTTTAAGAGGTTTTTTTAATGTGATAGCTTACAAAGACAAACTAACGATGACGACACAGGACACTGCCTCCAAACCTAAACATCGCTTGAGGTTGTTTGTCAGAGAGGGCTCTGCTGTTTCCAGTGTCAAGGTTAGAAATTTTTTTTTTTTTTTTTTTTTTTTTTTGCTGTGCATGTGTATCAAAATCTATCCAACTTCAAATCTATTTGCTGTGACAGAATAATCTTCCTCTGAGCAACCCAGTTTCTCTTTCATCCTTTTTTTACGCCAGGTTTCTGATGTGTGGTTGGGGTGCCTTTCTTCTTTTTTTTTTTTTTTTTAATTTTTATTATTATTGTTGTTTTTTAAGATGGGGATATTTTCATTCTGCGTTATACATGAAGACTTTCAGATATTGTTGGAGTTAACGCTGGAGGTGGAAATGGAGCCTGCAGTCGTGCTGTCTAGACTAGAAAGCCTCCTTTCACCGTTCAGGCCATGTGCAATCCTTTAGCAAGGGGAAAACTGAGAAATACTCCTCTCAGTTCCTGCAGCCAATTCCGGGATTGTCTGTTGGCTGGCTTTGGCTTAGCTGAAGAACTTGGGTTTGCAGAGAAGATGAAGTAGGATTGCAGATTCAATGCCCCTAGACAGTCATCCAGCCTGCTGTTGTCCATGTCCCAGGCTGTTGGCTGAGACTCTAGAAAGCTCTGATTTAATTTCTGTAAGATGAGTGGAGATTTTGTTTAATGCACTTCCCTGCATCTCGAAGGCTTTTAGCGTAGGTGTGCATCCGGAGAAGGGAGCGACCGGCCCAGTGGTGCGGGCAGAGACTTGGATGCTCCCTGCACCTGAAGCACGGGAGAAGGTAGTGAATATTGAACAGGCACATTGGCCCTTGGATGGTGGAAATCAAATCCATCCATGCTTTGCAGAAGGAAAGGTTTCTGTGGTTTTGTAATTCATATAGACCTTCCCGGGTGCTCCGGTGGCAAATCACCTCTGAAGGTCACGTCTAATCTGATTTGCAAAGCTGTGTTCCTGACAGTGTTTTCAGCAGCTTATATATCTCTGGGTGTTCCTAGTCAGATAAGCTCTGTGGTTTGCAGTAAGGCTGTCTTAAGTGGCAGAAAGAATAGATATCTCTTTATGCGGTGGCCCAGCATTTTCATTTTAATTTGGCTTATGTGTTGCTATCTAAAAAATTCTCTCAGATGCATTAATATTGAAAAACCAACCAACCAACCAAAACCACCTGCTTATTGGAAATAAAGTGGCTCCTGGTAAAGGAGGCCATAAGGTTTTATGATATTAGAATTTGAGGGAAACCAAACTAAATGTGAAATGTGGCCTTGAAAGTTTCTCAAATATTTGTTTGTGTTTTGTTGTATGTAGCTACAGTCCTAATTGCCACTTAAATACGAGTGTGCAAAGGAAATTTGTAGGTATTCCTGGAAGAAATGAATAGGACTAGCTGTTCCTGGTGCAAATCAGGAGATGGACTTTGGAAAGGGCCAGGAAGTTTACTGGAGAATTGGCAGATAATTTATGGCATTGGAAAAGCAGTCGCCGGGAGCCAACCAGTGAGTCCCTGGCTTGGAAAGTGTTAGTAGGTTAACCATCTTCCCCATAGAATCACAGAATGCTATGGGGTTGGAAGGGAACTCTGGAGAGGTCAACTCTCTAGTCCAACCCCCTGCCAAAGCAGGTCCACCCAGAGCAGGTTGCATAGGAACTTGTTCAGGTGGGTTTTGAAAGTCTCTCTCCAGAGAAGGAGACTCCACCACCTCTCTGCGCAGCCTCTTCCAGGGCTCTGCCACCCTCACAGTGAAGAAGTTCCTCCTCATGTTTGGGTGGAACTTCTTAACATTGGAGTTTGTGCCCATTTCCTCTTGTCCTGTATCAAGGCCAAAAAAGAAAGTAAACCCCACGATGTGGAGGGATGAGTAAGCTTTATATCACCGGTGATTGTTCCTCGGCTCCCACACACAAACAGGTCCTGGCCCGTGACACCACACTGCCAGGAGCTGCTCTCAGATTGGCAAGGAGCAGCTTTGCTGTGGAGCCTTCCTGGAAATCTTTGATCCTTTTTCGTTTGAGCAGCATCATTTTATCCCCACTGTCTTAGCAGATTTTTCCACGAATCTCATTTATTACGTCGCTTTGAAATTGCCTGGGTTTTTCTAACCTTGAATTTTTGATCTCCCTTAAAAGCTTTCTTAGGTGTTTGTGCCCTGTCCTGCTTTAAGAGTGCTGTGAATTTCTTAGCCTCTCTTTATTCTCGCACCGCAACCTTGGGAGGAAAAGAAATGCAATTTACAGGGGAGATTACTAAGAAAAGAGGGTGGCAAAGGGTGAGGTTTCTCCAAGTTAAATCCAACAGCTTGCTGCCCTCAGAAGCAGAGATCTCTGCCGCTTCTGTTCCTTTCCGATGGCAGGAAAAGACCTTAAAATGGGTCTTTGGAGTTCTCGACTGGTTGCCCTAATCTGGGACACAGTCTCTTTAGTGGGTGAAATGCAGGTGAAGAGTTTTGGAAACTGAGCCAAGGGAAGGTTTCTCCAGGTACTCCAGAGTTGCGCTGCTAATCAGTACGTTTGCTTGCAGCGGTGCGTTAACGAAGGACAGCCTAATGAAGAGTTGTCAACCCTTGTGTATCATACCAAAGAAAGGAGCAACTTATTTGATTAGGAAGCTTACTAATTTAATATTGGCTTAAAAAAAACAAATTTCAGTATAGAGGCCCACTAGGAATGTGACAGTTGGTTTTCATTGTCCAGTAGCCTTTCATGTATTTATTTATGGTTGGTGTGACTATTTTAAGCTGTACATACCGACAGTATTTCCAGTCCATAAGATATGATTATAACAGCTGGCACAAACAACGTTGGAACTGCTGAGCTGCTTCATCTTTCACACAAATGATGAGGTATCTTCCATACCCTCAGAGCACCCTCTCCCTGGTGGGATTCAGGTTCACCAAGGGCAAGTGCCAGGTCCTGCCCTTGGGTCCCACCAACCCCCTGCAGCGCTCCAGGCTGGGGGCAGAGTGGCTGGAGCTGCCCGGCAGAAAAGGACCTGGGGGTGATGGTAGCCTGTGGGCTGAAGATGAGCCAGCAGTGTGCCCAGGTGGCCAAGAAGGCCACCAGCATCCTGGCCTGTGTCAGGAACAGCGTGGGGAGTAGGAGTCGGGAGGTGCTGGTCCCCCTGGACTGGGCACTGGGGAGGCCCCACCTCAAGGGCTGTGTCCAGTTTTGGGCCCCTTCCCACAAAAAAGCCCTTGAGGGGCTGGAGTGGGTCCAGAGAAGGGCAAGGGAGCTGGTGAGGGGTCTGGAGCACAAGTCTTATGAGGAGAGGCTGAGGGAGCTGGGGGTGTTGAGCCTGGAGAAAAGGAGGCTGAGGGGAGACCTTCTGGCTCTCTCCAACTCCCTGAAAGGAGGGTGTAGCCAGGGGGGGGGTCGGTCTCTTCTCCCAAGTCCCAGGCCATGGGACAAGAGGAAATGGCCTCAAGTTGCCCCAGGGGAGGTTCAGATTGGAGATCAGGAAAAATGTTTCCAAGGTGGGGTGGGTGGGTGGAGCTGTATGGTTTTCTTTTGGTTTTTTATCAGAGTTATGTTGATGGTTGGACTAGATGATCTGAAAAGTCTCTTCCAACCTGGACGATTCTATGATCCTAGGTGGAAGGAGTGGTAGGAGAGGAATGGAACGGGATAGAACATCTTTTTTTCTCCCCCACCAAGTCCTGTCAGCAATTCTAGTTTTTTTGATTCGTGCCCCCCTCCACCTAAAATGCACATTGAACATCTTTCCGCAGTTTGATGCTTCAGAACTAAAAGAGTGGCCGCAAAAGCCTGTGTGCTCAGGGTCCCAGTGATGGTGCTGCAGGAAGTAGGAGGTGGTGCTGCTCTAAAGGAAAAGGAGAAGCTGGAAGGAGTACAGCATGGCAAGAAGTGAATCCTTGTGGCATCCTGAGCCATTCAAAAGTACCCTTTTCGTAACAGCTAACAACATTATAATCGCAGAATCACAGAACGATATGGGGTTGGAAGGGACGGCGGTGTCTCATAGTCTGTCTGGGTTTATCTTTGTGATACAAATGGGTGCATTTAGGTATTCTCCCCATTCTGCAGTTTCAGTAGCAGAAGTGTGGAGAGGATGAAAGACTTTTTCAGGAGTCCCAGAGAAAGTCTGAGGAGCAGCCAGAAATTACCCCAAACTGCCAGGTCCCTTTGCTTGCTTTCCTCTCTTGACCGAGTCATCTCTCCTTCCTTGTCTTGTCAGAGGGTGGCACAGAGATTTATACCCATGGATAACAACCATTTTGCACTTGAAGTTTTCCTGGTGGCACATTTCACCAGGCCCTGGGCAGAATTAGGGCCTGTGTAGAATGAGTTGCCTGTAGACTCAGGTCAGGCAGATGGAATTTTAGAAGCCCACTAGAAAAACAGGAGATTGTTTGGGAAATTTCACAGTAGTCACAGAATCACAGAATCTTCTAGGTTGGAAGGGACCTTAAAGATCATCTTGTCCAACCATCAACCTAATAAACGCCCACATAACAAATAAAAAGCAACCCCATCACTAAACCCTATCTCCCAGCACCACATCAACCCGTCTTTTGAACACCTCCAGGGATGGTGCCTCAACCACCTCCCTGGGCAGCCCATTCCAATGTCTGAGAACCCTTTCAGTGAAAAAGTTACACCTTCCCTGGTGTAACTTTAGGCCATTTCTTCTTGTCCCATCACCTGGGACTTGGGAGAAGAGACTGACCCCCCCCGGCTACACCCTCCTTTCAGGGAGTTGGAGAGAGCAATAAGGTCTCCCCTCAGCCTCCTTTTCTTCAGGCTGAATAATCCCAGTTCCTTTAGCCTCTCCTCATAAGACTTGTGCTCCAGACCCCTCACCATGTCAGATGTTGAGCCCATTTTGGACAGTTTATGGGACTGGAAAGTGAAATGTACTATTTTGATGACCCATACATCAGTCTTGTCTTGTGCCGGTCCATTGTTCAACCTCGAAATAGGAATAACGTGTGTTCCTTGGATACATGGGGGGTGTACATCCTTAGCAAATGCATGCGTATGAGTGAGTATTCTTGTGTGTACATCCCATGGTGTACATACACACTTCTTGCCCCGTGTTTGCACAGAGAAGAAAGTCAACGTGTGCGCGGCTCTGCCTTTGGACAGTTTATGGGACTGGAAAGTGAAATGTACTATTTTGATGACCCATACATCAGTCTTGTCTTGTGCCGGTCCATTGTTCAACCTCGAAATAGGAATAACGTGTGTTCCTTGGATACATGGGGGGTGTACATCCTTAGCAAATGCATGCGTATGAGTGAGTATTCTTGTGTGTACATCCCATGGTGTACATACACACTTCTTGCCCCGTGTTTGCACAGAGAAGAAAGTCAACGTGTGCGCGGCTCTGCCGGCGTGTACTTTCCCAGCCCGTATGAAAAGAGAAAGCAAACTCACCATCAAATAAGCGGCGAGAGCGGAGGGTGGGGGGGGGGGGGAGGGGGGGGAAAAAAAAAAAAAAAAAAAAGATGAGATTGCAGTTGATTATGAGCCTGGCAGCAGATGTGCTACACAAATCCAACCCTGCTGCATCCAGGCTGTTTCCATGGCGATGGAGCGAGTAATTGTGGAGCTCCGGCGCGCTCCCCCGTGGCCCCCGCCGAGGTGCTCCCGGGTCCCCACCGGGGGCTTCGAGCCTCGGGCCCTGGGGGAAAAAATAAAAATCAACTCTCAGGGAGCCTCCGGGAGATGGGGAGAGCTCCCATGTGTTTGGTTTTATTTTTTCCCCTACCGCCCAACGGTGGGATGTGCTCTTCCTGGGAAAGATGTTCCCCAAGATGCTCAATAAATGGGCAGGAGGTTTTAGGAGGTTGGTTTTTTTTGGTTTGGTTAGGTGTTTGGTTTTTTTTTTTTTCCTCCCCAAAATGGGAGCGGGCTGTGATTGGCTGCCACCACCCCATCTGTGCCAATGGGGAGCCTGACGGGGGGCCCATCGGGTACCCGCAAGATAAGCAAAGCTCCAGGCTGGGCACGGGGAGGGGGGAGCGGAGAGCAGGCAAAGGTGTGCAGAGGAGGAGAGGGGAAGGGGGTGGGGTTGAGGGGAAGAGAGAGAGAGAGAGGGGAGGGGGGGTTTGTTCCTCTCACATGGCTACGCCGAGGAGGGATCTCGTTAGAGAGCTTTGTGGGAGACCATCTGCCGCCCGCGCGCATTGTGCCTTCCGCAAAAAGCAGCATTAAGTCATTCGCTCGCTGTCGTGTGGGAGGCAAATTTGTCATCGTCGGCAGCGATGGAGCTACGGGATCTCTGTAAGTAAAATCCCTGTGCTTTATCCTGCTCTCGCAGCCCGGGCACAGATCGATTTAACGGTGCCGAGGGAAGGGAAAAAAGCAAATTCCTAGCGACTGCAAATAGCACGGAAGGATTCCTGGGGTTTGTTTTGCGTGTCGCCGGCCGTGTTCTCACTGATGCTCCCCGGCGCGGGGACAAACTAGTTAGCTGTTTGCATTGCCTGGGTCGGTGGTTGAGCCTAATTAAGATCAGTCTGTGGAAGGATGCTCTGTTCTCTGAGACGTTTCAGAGCACCTCCGTGCTCAAAAAAGGCGAGCGAACCACATGGAGCAGAATATGGGAGGCACAGGAGTCTGAGGTGCCCCTGTGCGGTCCCCGGCATTGGTGGTGTGGGTACAATAATACCAGGGGGTTATTACAACCGTTTGTAAAACGCTGGTTCAGATACTGAGCCAAGAAAACACGCTTTGCTTGTTATCCATCCCTGTGCTCGGCACGGAGAATCATTGCTTTGCCCTTTATGCTAGGTGTTGGGGTTTTTTTTTCCCTTTTTTGATTGATTTCTCCTTTGGATGAGGCTTAAAAAAAAAAAAAAAAGGATAGAATTCATTCTTGTTTGTTGGTGAAACAGGTGAGAGCGTGTTAAGTGTGGAGAGTTTCCTTTTTCACCATCGCGGGGCATGAGTTAGAAGTTGATTCCTTTGCCTGGCAGGACTCTGCTTTTGATTCTGTAAAGCAGAAATGGTGTATTTAGAAGTGGGGGGGGGGGGGAGGG
>NW_015090772.1:3160832-3176392 GCF_001431845.1 Calidris pugnax
GGGGGGGGGGGGGGAATGTGTGTGCAAATCTGTCCCCCTGTAACCCCTCTGGGGTTACTTGAGTTACACCAGCCGTGAGTTCGCCTGGGCATTGTTCCTATTTCATCAGGTATTTGCTGGTGGCCGGGGAGCTTTGCTGCATGGAGCTGGTGGATGGCTCTCTGCTTAACCCTCTTGGAGGCTGTAGTCACGTTACCTGGGTTGTGAAAATGCATAGGAGAGAGGGCAGAAACAGGAATAAAAAGATATAGGAAAAAAAAAAAACAAACCACCCAAACAACTTTCTGAACTAGTACTCTGTGCCGGAGCTGGTCACACGTAGTAACCAAACCGGGGGCAAACGTTGTATGAAGCTGATGGCTTTTTTAGGGATCCATTTTCAGCGTCTCGCATTGGTTTTGGGACTAAACGCACAATTTCCTTTCCCAGCGTTGGGAGCTGCTGGGGAATCATGTTGCTGCCTGGGGAGCTCAGGCTGAGGGTGTGATTTTTTTTCAGATGTAGTTTAGCTTTTTTTGAGCTACTGCCTTGCAAGTTGTGGCAGGAAGGTGTGTCCGTGGAGCTTAGCCCTTGGGTTAAGGGAATCGGTGTTGCCTCAAGATGTTGGTGCCGAAGAGGATTGTCGGTGTTTTCAAGAGCTGTTTGATCAAAATAAATCAGGAAGATACAGAGCATAGAATTTGGGGCATTAATACAGTGAGGGTGTCTGTTGGTGAAGGTTGTGGTGAGCTCCTCTGTTGTACTTTTGGGTGTTTAACCCCATGGATCACTAATGCAGGAGGACCCTTCATTAAGTTTGAATTATTGCCTTTTCTGAAGACACGGATGTAAGTCACTTTTTCCCTGTGTTTTCCAGGGATGTTTGGGTCACCTTTTATTGAAATGATGTCCCTGAGAATCCCATGCACTGGGCTTAGAAACGTAGTTTTCTTAATCTCTGCAAAAAAAGAGATAACTGTTAGCTCTTATTGCAGAACTCAGGTTTGTTTAGCAGTGATGCAGGCGCCAAGAATGAATTTTTTAAACTGAAGCAGATATTTACCTGCCATGTCACCTTCCCCGGGGGCTTGTATCATTCATTTGTATTTACTTAGCACTGATGTAGCTGAAAATCCCATGGCGTACAGCAATCTAGTCCAAAGAGATGTGCCCACTAACCCATCTTGGAGGTGAAGGCTTTATCTAGGCTGAGTTATTCCATAAAAAGCCGAGGGAGAGCTTGGACTCTTGCACACCTGGGCATGGTTGGTTCCTGGCTCCAGGCTGGTCAATTTGAAAATCTTTGGGATTTTCATCCCAAAATGCATCAATGGGATGCATCAAAATGAAGCTCTCCTGCATCTTTGGGTTTTTTTTTTTTTCATTCTATATCTACTACCTTCTGCTCTATTTTCAGGTTGATAACGTGAAAGCCGAGGAGAACGTTGTCTTTTAAGGTCACTGCAACTCTTAAGGTGATATTTTAGCTCTTGTTAGCCTTCCAGTTCAAACAACATAAACCTCTCAAGTTTATTCACTAGCATTAGGCAAATGCTACGTGACTGATAGAGTTCCTCTATCTCCCATAACCTTGTTTGAAGGGATTTGTTTGCCTCTCTATCCCTGTGCATTAGCAGATAAAAGGAGGGGCAGGAGGAGGGAGGCAGCTCTAACTGCTAAGCTTCGGAGAGCGCGTTGGATCGGTCTGGCTGAGGGCTTCCAACCACAGCAGAGCCCGAGGCAGAAGAATTCGTGTTGTGGTCAAAGGCGTTAGATTTTTCATCCCGATGGTTGCAGAGAACAGTTGCTTGTCGTTAGTGCTTGGGGATGATCGATGTGGGAGAGGCATTTCAGATTCCCAGGCTGTAAGAGTTCCAGCAACAGAGGAGTGAGTAGGCTTCAGCGAGAGCTGTGGCGTGCTGGCAGCAGTTGGGAGGATGCAGGAGCTGAGAAATGCTGTCTTGGGGTAGCTTTAATTGGTTGCATTGGAAAACACTTGGTTTGATGGGCTCATATGTCTTCTAAAAGGCTTGGTGCCAGACCAGATTGGCATACCTCCATTGACTGACACGAGAAGCCACCAGACATTCATAGAATCATAGAATGGTTTGGGTTGGAAGGGAACTTAAAGACCATCCAGTTCCCACCCCATGCCCTGAGCAGGAACACCTCCCACCAGACCAGGTTGCTCCAAGCCCCATCCAGCCTGGCCTTGAACCCCTCCAGGGATGGGGCAGCCACAGCTTCTCCGGGCAACCTGTTCCAGTGTCTCACCACCCTCACAGCAAAGAATTTCTTTCTGGTATCTCATCTAAATCTCCCCTCTTTCAATTTGAAACCATTACCCCTTGTCCTGTCACTACATTGATCTGATCTTCAGTCTTATGGTTATGATTTTCTTGGAAGAGCAAGATTTTTACAAAGGCAGCAGATTATTTTTCCTCTACATTTGCCAGTAATAGTGAAAACCTGAGGGGAATGAGTATTCCAGGGGTTTTGAGTTGTTTCCATGGGCTTTAAGCCTACAGGGTTATCATTCATCTGCTTGCAGAACCTCATCCTCATATGTTAGCCTGTATTGGAAGCGTAGAGCACGAATCCAGAAGGGAGGCTTCTCCAGAAATATTGAACTGTAATTCAATATCAAGAAATACTAAATTATAATATTTCATTCTTTCCCTGGATCTTAACCCTTTTTCATTTTCAGTAAAAACATTGTGGTCATTCATGTTCTAAGTGAACAGCTACTAGAGCCACTGGTCTTCAGTTTGGCCTCGGTTGTGTTTTTCTTTTCACTCCGTTATTCAAGTGAGTAGGTCCAACTTCTACACCATCTAAAACCCAAATCCTCTTCTTTAGGTGGCTTGATGTGTTTACATCTGAATGAGCTGCCGACAGCCCTAGCTCCAAATGAGACTAAAATCTCAAGTGAAGAACAGTTCTTATTTTTGGTGTCTGGAAAAAAAAAAAAAACCAAAACAAACCGTTTTAAGGCAAAGTCGGTCCGTGGTAGGACTTGGCTGACAAAGAGCATCACCCCAAGTGCCAGAAAGCTCTCGCTCCCCGTTCAGGACACGCACACTCACATCTCAGATGGTGAGTGCACACCACAGAGCAACACTGAGCACAGAATAAAAATGGAACAGCAGTAAAACAAAGACAAGCGAATCGTGAAAAGCCCATTGATTTGCTTGACACCCGTTTTGTTCAACATTGTGCTGTGCTAATCTGAAAACTCCTGTGTGTCACAAAAAAAAGTTTCCAGAACAATAAGAACTGTCAATTCTGGCAGATTTTCCAGGCCTGTCATTATTCCTCCATTGTCTTGAAGCACTAAGTGGCGGACGGAGGGATTTTTGGCGGGGGTTCAGGCTTGGTCTCGTAAGGAAGAATCGCGTGTCGCTCCCTCACGTATGTTACCGTTTGCAATTAGAGTTTAGCCCAGCACAGGTCCCTAGAAAAATGTTTGCCCCCCCATCTGAGTGTGCAACTTTTATGGTGCTCATTTATTCTGTCTCTTAAAAAAAAACCCTCACAGCTTTTTACTGGTCTTAATTGCAAAAATGTAGAAGCAAGAAATTATGGGTATCTTTCTACATTTTGACTTGATGTCTTCCAGAGGACTAGAATACTGTAATAAATTAATGTCCTGCCTCACCTGCTGCTCCTTCAGAAAGGTAGGAACAGCAGCAGTGATGGCCACAAGCAGAACTTTTCAATTAACTCCCTTTCTCTTGAGGTGGTATCACTGGTACTTCTCTTGGAGCATCTGGATCCTCCCCTGCTCTAGTGGAGCAAAATCCCTTCTGCTCTGCCGTGTGTTCTTTCACACAGTGTTTTGCCTCCCCTGTTAAGAAAAAGAAGCGTGGATACCCACCTCCCACCCCCATCATTAGGAACGACAGCACCTCTTAGGGACATGCCCTAAGAAGGAGAAGCATCATCATAGAATCATAGAATTGTCCAGGTTGGATGGGACCTTTGACATCACCTACTCCAACCATCAACCTCACTCTGATAAAAACCATCACCAAACCATGTCTCTAAGCACTAGGTCAACCCGGGATTTCAATATCTCAGAATCAGAGACCACATTAACTGGACAGTGTTTTGTCTTCCATACTTACTCTTCCTAGTGTAGCATCATCCACATACATACCTCACCCCAGTTCAATAAAGTTCCAGTGCAGGAAGGGTCATGAGATTCACTCTGAAAATGAAAATATGAATTGAGCTATGTTTCCTTGGTGTTGGTAACTTACAGAACCCATGTGTATTGCAATAAATCTGCAGCATTTTGAAAAGCCTGCAGGGCATAGATCCCTTTTTTGTGGACTTCACACAAATTCTGGCAGGTTTCACTACTTAAGAATTTCATGGTTTCAAAAAAACATACGAAAGTCAGACCTCAGAGGACACATATGACCTTTGTATAAACTAGGACTTTGATTAGCTGTAGTTTGGGCGTTTTAAACTCCTCTGTAATGCACAAAATCAATCTTGTAATGGGGTGAAAAAGGAGATCTTCGTATTAATGCTAGCACGCTGTCAAATTAATACATCAAATAATATACTCTTATCCTGAATTGGTGAACCGCTTTTATCAGTGCTTTTGATGTGGTGCAGAAAGTGCTTGTTCCATAGCTACAAACCCAACTCTCTTAGTCTTCCCTTCTCTTTGAACTTCAATTTTCTTAAGACTTGGAACATCGTGATACAGCTTTCACAGCTAGATATTTCAAGATTCACATCCAAAGGCATATTAGAAGCCACACAAAGGGATTTTCTTTTAAACGAGGTTTTCAAATGTATGTAACCTTCTGGCTTGACCTCTGGATCCACTCCCAGTCTGCATTTCAAGAAATAGAATCTGCCCACATATGGCTATCTCCAGTGAGATCAAAGCTGTCGCTGTATTTTAAAACTTGTGAGAATGAAATGGATATAAAAAAAAAAAAAAAAAAAAAGTGGGGGAAACGGTGAAAAGATTTGAATGAGTTACATTTATAAAAGACATGCACCCACGGATCTTGGAAACGCAGGGAAGGCTTTCAGGATTAGCTGCATCTCTGCTGTTCAGAAGCAGCAGAACGCTTCTTTATTTGTTAGCCTCACTGAGGTAATTAAACAGATTCGAAAACATAAACAAAAATAGATTTTCTAGATCCCTACAAATATAGCTCCGCGAGTGTTTTGCCGTGAAAGTTAATGAGGTTCTAACTTTAGAGTGGGTTTTCTGCCTGGTGCCTAACGAAAGCCACTGCCAAGGACAGTGTTATTGTGCGCTGCCTTTGGAGCCCCTCATCAAGGTGCAGTGTCTTTCCCAGTTTCCACCCTTCTGCGGCAAAGGTGGAAATTGGCATGGATTTCTCCCAGCTCCAATGAATGCTTTCTCAAGGACTGCCATGACTGTCCTCCTAAGTATCTGCAGAGCAAGGAGAGCAGCTCTGTGCATCCGGCACTGGTGAGGCCTCACCTCCATGTGTCCAGTTCTGGGCCCCTCACCACAAGAAGGACATTGAGGTGCTGGAGCGTGTCCAGAGGAGAGCCACCAAACTGGTGAGGGGTCTGGGGAACAAGTCCTACGAGGAGAGGCTGAGGGAACTGGGCATGGTTAGTTTGGAGAAGAGGAGGCTGAGGGGGGACCTCATTGCCCTCTACAGCTCCCTGAAAGGAGGGTGGAGAGAGGTGGGGGTTGGCCTCTTCTCCCAAGGGAATAATGCCAGGAGCAGAGGAAATGGTCTGAAGTTGGGGCAGGGGAGGTTTAGATGAGATCTTGGGAAGAATGACTTTCCTGAGAGGGTGGTCAGGCCCTGGAACAGCCTGCCCAGGGAGGTGGTGGAGTCACCATCCCTGGAGGGATTTAAGAAACGTGTAGACGTGGCTCTTCAGGGCATGCTCTAGTGCCCGAGAGTGTTGGGTTTTGTCTGTTTGTGGACTCGATGATCTCAGAGGTCCTTTCCAACCATGAGGATTCTGTGATTCTGTGTGCATCTCCTTGTGGTTTCCTGCTGTCCTGTGTGAAGGCAGCAGAGCGGCTTCCCAGAGCCTCTCTGCCCTTGGTGTGGATAGATGACAGGTATGAGGGACAGTGGGGTCAAGGCCCTTGCCTCAGCACAATGAGCCACAGCAGAGCCCTTGGCTTTCAGCTGGCTGGGGTGTGCCAGAACGGGCTGGAGCTACTCTCCTGAACCCCCTCCAAGGGAAGGATGTACCAGTTTTTGTCAGCACCACAAGGTTATCACCTCTGCATCTGATAATTCAGCACGATGCCGAGGAACGCTGTGGCTGGAAGGACCTTGCTCCGCAAGAAAACTAGTTCACAGTCGGTGTATTCAACACAAGGGGTTAAAATCATACAATCTATGATGTTAGAGTTGGAAAGGACCTTCGGCTTCCAGCCCCCCTGCCTGTCCTTCCTGTGCTGAGGACTCCAGAGCTGGACACAGTGCGCCAGGTGGGGTCTCACCAGAGCAGAGCAGAGGGGCAGAATCCCCTCCCTCGACCTGCTGGCCACGCTTCTCTTGATGCAGCCCAGGATGGGGTTGGCTTTCTGGGCTGCCAGTGCATGTTGCTGGCTCATGTTGAGCTTCTCATCCACCAACACCCCCAAGTCCTTCTCCTCAGGGCTGCTCTCCAGCCATTCTCTGCCCACCCTGTATTTGTGCCTGGGATTGCCATGTCCCAGGTGCAGAACCTTGCACTTGGCCTGGTTGAACTTCATGAGGTTTGCACAGGACCACCTCTCCAGCCTGGGCAGGTCCCTCTAGATGGCACCCCTTCTCTCCTGACTCTCTCTGTGCCTTCACAAGGGACCTTCTCCTCTTCCCCTCCCCATACTCACCTTTTGAAGGGTGAAATTAAGGCACTTGGCTGACCGAAGCTCCACTCAGCTTTCAGAAAGCTCACGTCTCCCTGATGTGAGACTCTTTATTGCCTGATCAAGCTCTCAGGGTCATGCTTTGAAACAGCTCCAGCTGCAGAGGTACACGATGTTCATCAAACCTCTCACTTCTACACCTAACTGCTTTGGGACATAGAGTAAGTAGGCAAAGGCTTGAGTTTAGAAATACCTTCGATGCTTTGTAACTGCAACGAGAATTTGGATTATATTTCTAT
Source organism: Calidris pugnax (assembly GCF_001431845.1). NCBI lineage: Eukaryota > Metazoa > Chordata > Aves > Charadriiformes > Scolopacidae > Calidris > Calidris pugnax. The sequence continues at coordinate 3,167,931 of NW_015090772.1, forward strand.
GTTAATAGCTGAATATTTCTGCCTGTGAATGATATAACAACCCAGTTAAATACTGAATAGAAGAGTGGAAGGTCTTTTCAGAGTCAATTCAGAGTCATTTTCAGGTCAATTCAGAATTGTTTCACAAATAAATGTCTTTGTTCTTACTTCCCAACTTACCTTTTAAAATCCCCCGTTCAGATTATCACCCAGTCTCATACAGCAGTGGGATTACGCTTAGAATGTCTCGGGTCCCATTTTCAATTGCAAGTGGAATTATGGTCATTTCTAATGGTACAGAAGAGGTACGGGTGAATCTCAAAGTGAGTTCTGCTTGTTCATGCATGAAATTATGTATCAGCCCACCTTTGCATGCAGGATTTCCATCATTCAAAAGTCATGGGCCTCTCCACCAGACTGGACTTTGCACCAATCCCAGTAACAGGATTCACTGCTAAAGGTTCTAGTCCAGTGAATATCGAGGCTTTGAATTTTTACTATATGTTTATGGTATCAGTTAGAAATTCCTAACCAAGAATTTCTTTGGTGGAGTAGATATCAAGTGTTACGTGCATACAGATCTGAGCACTAGCCTTTATCATGGATTTGGTAAGACAAACTCACTGGATGTGTGTCTGGTTTTTTGGATTATAAACCACTTTGCTGTCAGCTTTCAACCAAGAAGGAAATAGTCACCTTTCTAATTCTATTAACTATACTGGGTATTGGTAATTTAATTAAACTCTTTTTTATTTTTCGGTCAGAGAGATACATGCCAGATTTGTAATGTGAAAAATACAGGAAAGCCCCACATCTAATTATATGATTTTAAACTTAAACCACCAGAGCTCGGTTACTGCTTGTTCCACAAGTTTGTCTGAGCTATGATTTAAGGGCTTTATTGCACCAAAATCCTGGAGGTTGTTGCAGTTTGCAGTAGCGAGCTGCCAAGAGATAATCGCAATGTGTACTTCTTGGGGCTGTTCAGAAATATGCACTTTTCATCATGAGCTCTTGCACGGGGCAGACACCTGGGTCTGAATCCAGATCTTTTCCTATCACTCCCTTCATCTGGTGTCACCTTCAACTGCCTCTGCATCTGTAGTGCTGGCCAACGGTGTAACCTGCCGAGGAGATTGTGCATCTTGAGTGCCGTGGCCCATTCGGAGCATCTGTCTGTGGCCGATGCCACGGAGCACCCACGGCAGGTGAAGGCAGTAGGTTGTGTGGGAGTTTTGGTGCAGAGCACAGTGGTCCTGCTTTGCAATTCCAGTCGCCTCAGCAGGATTCATTGCTTCTATCGAGGGTGCCAGAGCACTGGAATCACAGAATGCTATGGGGTTGGAAAGGACCTCTGGAGATCATCTAGTCCAACCCCCTGCCAGAGCAGGTCCACCCAGAGCAGGTTGCACAGGAACGTGTCCAGGTGGGTTTGAATGTCTCCAGAGAAGGAGACTCCACCACCTCTCTGGGCAGCCTCTTCCAGGGCTCTGCCCCCTTCACAGTGAAGAAGTTCCTCCTCGTGTTTAGGTTGGACTTCTTATGTTCAAGTTTGTGCCCATTTCCTCTTGTCCTGTTACTGGGCACCACTGAAAAAAGACTGGCTGCCCAGAGAGGTGGTGGAGTCTCCTTCTCTGGAGATATTCAAAACCCACCTGGATGTGTTCCTGTCCAACCTGCTCTGGGTGACCCTGCTTTGCACCCTGGTCCCTTCCAACCCCTACCATTCTGCGTTCCTGTGATTATATGAACATTGCACCTCAACAAACTCAGGAGCTGCTTAAGAGGAACAGCAGTGCAGAAGCTGAAACCTCAGCTGTGTTGAAACAAGCATCAAAAACCCCCATGGGTTTCAGGCTGGTCCCCAGAATCAAGGGGTTGTCTTTCTTGTGGAGTGAAGTGGCCAAATTGCACCGTGAATTCAGTCAAAAGGCACCTCCTCCTAAAGAAAGTGAAAGATGTCAAAGAGCTCTTGGGTGAGTCAGTCACAAAACAAGCGAAAATTTTGATTACAGGTAGATAAAAAAAGAATGTTTGTTCCACCAGGGCTAACAGCTTGTTACTTGCTTTGCTCTCAGGATGCGAGGGAGAAAGGAAGAGAAAGAAAGTCCTCGTAGCCAAGTTGGCTGCTACAGTCCGGCAGCACAGTCAATCAAATTGTTTCATCCTTCCAAGCCATTCTGTAATAGCACTGATTTATTTCGCTGCCGTGCAATTGTCCCCTGTGGATAATTCCAGTTTTGCCAGAGATGGCAGAGATTTTGCTGAAAAAAAACTGCAAGCTCCTCTTACCTGCGGCGACCAGCGGGAGAGAAGAGTAAGCCTTCCTCCCTTTCATCGCCGCCTATAAATAGTCCCTGCTAACCCTAACAGCCTTGAAGACGTAAGGAATCTTTTTTTTTTTTTTTTTTTGAAATAGGAATCTGCTATTTTTAAAACTGTATTGACTCAGCAGAAGTAGACGTGTGCGTTTTCGATGGTGGTAGGTTGATAATCAAGCCTGGCTGTGAACGTGTAGCTCTTTAATTCTGGCTGGAGCATCTTAGATTTCTTTTAACTGGCACGAGTCTTGATATAATGGCAAGACAAGAGGCCACTCCGTTATTGTATGTGTTAAAAGAAATAATGGCTTAATTACATATTTTACAATGTAGGGAATTTTTTGTTTTGTTTTCTCTGTGTTTGTGAAAAAGAGAGGAGGTAATTAACCAAAGGGCATTTCATTTATATCTAGGAACAGATTGCTTAATGCAAAAGGCAACAAAGATGATGAGGGGCCTGGAGCATCTCTCTTAGGAGGAAAGGGTGAGGGATTTTAGTCTTTTTAGTCTGGAGAAGAGAAGACTGAGGGGGGATCTGATCAACACCTATAAATACTTCAAGGGTGGGTGTCGGGAGGATGGGGCCAGTCTTTTTTCAGTGGTGCCCAGTGACAGGACAAGAGGAAATGGGCACAAACTTGAACATAAGAAGTTCCATCTCAACATGAGGAGGAACTTCTGCACTGTGAAGGTGGCAGAGCCCTGGCAGAGGCTGCCCAGAGAGGTGGTGGAGTCTCCTTCTCTGGAGACATTCAAACCCGCCTGGACACGTTCCTGTGGGACCTGCTCTGGGTGGACCTGCTCTGGCAGGGGGTTGGACTAGATGATCTCCAGAGGCTCCTTCCAACCTCATGTGATTCTGTAATAACAAATTCCATATTTCTCCATTGTGCTAAGCAGAGCTAATCGTAGGAGCTGCTTTATGGATTTCAGTGGGATTTCTCCAATATGAAATGTTACCTGAACGTGAGTTGAGCTAATTTGTAAAGTGGATGAGGTCTCTTTGGAAAGCTGAGTCCCTTGGTCTTGGGGACAGGAGCTTTTGTTTGATTTTGTTTTGGTTTTTTGTTGGTTTTTTTTTTAATAGGACACTAGTATGCAAGAATCCAATGATTAGAAATTACTTGGAAAGCCAGTTTGCTGAAGTAGGAGGAGATAGCCAGGGCACTTGGTGTTGCTGATGTAAGAAGAAAAATGGTTTGATCTCTGTGTACAGATGTTAAAAATAATCTGGGAATAGTTCACCTTTCGGCTCACCCTGCAGTCCTAGAAGACTTCTTACTAATACATTTCAGAAGCTCATGACTGGAAATGTAAATTTCTGCAGAACATGCAGGTTTCTGTATTGCCAGGATATTTTTATTTTTGCTGTGATTCTAGGCAATTTTAAAAGGCATCTTCAAAAAAAGTAGCTAAATTAATACATATACCATACTGACAAATTGTATAAGTGAAACAAGGCTGTAGAACAGCCTAAAGATTTTACCTATCATTCAAGTTATTTTCTTGCTGGTATCGGTCTTGAGGAGGAGTTGAGTTCTGAAAATATTTTACCCATAAAAAAATGGGTTTTGGTGTGAGTTTGAGAAGAAAGAAAAAGAGCAGATTTCTGCTATTTTATGCGTATTTTCAGGTTTGATAGAGAGGAGGATTAAGCTGTGTGTGTTTGACAGTAGGATTTGATGGCTTGAGTGAGGTTCTGTCTGCTTTTAATCCTGCGGTAATTCGGGATCTTTAACCACCGATTCCTAAACACCATAATCCAGACCCCCTGCAGTCAGTTGTGTTGGTCTCATCAAGACCCACACTGGACTTGCTGGTCTTTAAATAGAAAGTAGCTTAACGTAGCAGCCAGTTTAAGTGTTGTTGGATTATTCTTTTAGATGAGTTTGGCCAGTCTAGGAGTTGGTTTCAGTGTAGTGCTTAGATGTCATCCTTCTCTTTGGGTCTTTTGAGGATGGCCTTGCTGCATTAATGAAAAAAATTATCCCTGCTGAGGCATCTCACCTCTGTTGAGACTTCAGTTAGCAGCATGGAAAATAGCTTATACAGGCTGTTGGCTTTGCTCACTGATCAGGCAGGCCACTGTTTCTCCAAGTGCTTTGCCTTGCCTTGCCACAGGGTAAGTCAAGTCAGGGAGGAAGCCTCATGGTAACCATCAAAGATGGCATTGAAATATCAGCACGAGCTGGATACAGCTCCTCCAGTGCAGATTTCCTACCCTAGGTGTTTCTAGATGGTTATTAGAAAGAAAGAGAAGGGGAACAGGGGAGCCGGTTCTTGGGCATGTCACAGTGCAAAACACACACCCCCACCCCAAATGCTGTTAATCAACCTTCAGAATTAGGTGGACCTCTTTTTGAATACTAAATAATTTCACCTTATGTTCCTCTCAATTTTATTTTAGAAAATCACTCCTAAGATAAAGGAATTTAGAAATGTAAATACCTGAATAAAGCTATTTCAACAGTACAGGTATCAGAACTTTGACTGTAGATGTTTATAGATGCCATCCAGTAGCTTTTCAATGATACCAGTGGGCACTCAGGTTTGCTCCAGCTTGCTGTTAGAGAAGACTGAGAGGGGGATCTGATCAACACCTACAAATACTTCAAGGGTGGGTGTCAGGAGGATGGGGCCAGTCTTTTTTCAGTGGTGCCCAGGGACAAGCCAAGATTGAACGGGCTCAAACTTGAGCATAAGAAGTTCCATCTCAACATGAGGAGGAACTTCTTCCCTGTGAGGGTGGCAGAGCCCTGGCAGAGGCTGCCCAGAGAGGTGGTGGAGTCTCCTTCTCTGGAGACATTCAAACCCACCTGGACACGTTCCTGTGGGACCTGCTCTGGGTGGACCTGCTCTGGCAGGGGGTTGGACTAGATGATCTCCAGAGATCCCTTCCAACCCCACAGCATTCTGTGATTAGAGAGGCATAATAAATTCTACATTGGCCAAATTGATCTTCTGGCAGAAGCTACCCCCTAAGCACAACACAGGAATAAGCTGCAGACACACACACAATACTAACGAGAAGTCTGGCTCCCTATTAGATACATACTAAATTAAGATACAAGTTCTATAGCCTCTGCTGTCTTTTATCACATAGAGTGTCAAGGAGGTCATGTCTTCTGGAGATCTTTAGTATTCTACTGAAAACCAGGAAAACTAATAAAAGGTCTTGTCTCTAAAGCTCTGAAAAGGTGAAGTCAAAGTCGCTCACTCTGTACGTTACCAGGCCAGAAAGTACCCAGCAAACCCCAAGGGAGGAGAGCAGGTTGGCAAGTCCTTGCAAGTGTTTAAGGGCAAAGAAGAATTAACAATGGGAAGAGCAGAACTGAAAGCCAAGATCTGCTCTAGCTGGCAGTCTGTGTTGTGAAGGGAAGAGAGAACATTCGTGCCGTATCCAGAATGGAATCTGGATCCATATCCAAGACCAACCTTGAAGAGGACAGTACTCTTTGTGTTTGGCAGGCTCGTGTCTCTGAGGAAGCAGCAAGGAACAAAGCACCGTCTCGGGTACGGTTGGTGACTTAGACTGACACAGTCTGCTTCAGTTCTTCCATCCACCACAGATGTGTTGTGCCACCTTGAACCAAGCAAGAGAACTTCACCCTTGCTCCCTGGCTTTCTGCCTCTGACGCGCGTGAGCGGTAACTCCATCCTGAGCTAATGGGGTGTTGCAGGTGTGAAAAAAAACACTGAAGATTCAATGCTGTCTCTCAGAGCAAGCAAAAATAGGCTTGAGCCTGTAGGGTTTAACATTTCCTTGTAAAGGGCCTGCAGTAAAGTTTACTGATGTAAACCCATTTTATTAGCCAACAACACTTTTGCAGTCAAAGAGCCAAGATTCTAGTTTTTTAAAGGAGATGTGACATTTCCTTTAACAAAAAAAAAGCAGTTTTGTAGAGAATCTTTCTTTAAACTCAAATTTATTGTGTTAGAGCCAAATTTGAGTCTGAAAAAGCTAAAATGTGAGCAGATATACCTTACAGTATATGCAAAAATACCTGATGGGCAGTAGCTGGGCACTGTTGAGGTTTAGACTAGACCAGTGGTGCCAGCTGGGTTGTTGGTTGAGCAATGGTAGGTCAAGTAAAAGGTGAAGATCATGGGCTCCTTCACTGTTCCATGATTGTGCCGTGCCCAGAGCCAGTGTGTCCTCCTGTGCATGTGCCCTTTCTTAGGACACGACCTATGCCTGCTGCTTCTTGGGGAGGGAGGAATGAGGGAACCCTCCAAAAAGGAGAGGGAGGAGGAGAGAGACAGAGAGGGAGAAAGAGAACAGGCCATCCATCTCTTTTCAAAGGCAGTAGGTAGCTCACCTTCCATTAGCTGTCCATTGCAGAGGCCTTTTCCATCTTGTTTCTGCAAGTGCTGGGATCAGAAAAAGGTATTTGAATAATTCCTGTATCGTTTACATTTTCCAGTGCTTCCAGTTACATTGGGGTAAGTTCATCAAAATAATTAAAAGATAATGTAGCGTCTTCACCGTGTCAGCCTAGTAACAGTCACCTTCAGGGAAGAAAAGATTGGAAATACAACAATAGGCTCCCAAAAATATGCCCCCGAGTATAAAAAAAAAATAAAATGCTGAGTCCTAGGATGTTGCTGCTGTTAATGCTTTGCCTCTCCACCCCCATCTTCTTTTTCTAGCCTGATAGTGGCAGCTGATACAATAATGGGCTACTGCACCATTTTACACCGAAGGCACACAGCCCCATTTAGAACCTGACAGCATTCTCTTTCTGGAATAGGAATACTGCTTGCAGCCCACAACTGAAACTATTAACTCTAAACCAGAAAGCAGCGTCATAAAAAAAATAATTGTTCTCTGCCTTACAGATACATTTTAAGGATCTGTTAAAAGACAGCAAAAGAAAAAAAAAAATGCAAGTAGACAGGTGAAGGAGCCTCAGGGTACTTAAGCAGATCTTACGGGTTTTGAGAATATAGATGATTTAAATTAAAAGTCGTTTGAGAATATCTAATAGAAGAAGGGGCTCTGACAACAGCAGAGGGAGCAGAATAGAAATGCTAATGTTACTATATGTACCCACTTGCACTAAAAACAGCAACTGAAAGGAGGAATTTGAACTAAACTCTGTGAACGTGTACCCTTATAGCTCTTATTAATGGGTGCTTCTGTTTCTCTCCCAGTTTCTCTTGACCCTTTTCCAAGGGTTAAATTAATTCCTTGTGCAGCTCAGCTGAGGATAATGAAGTTGCCCCCGGGTATGAATGTAGCCCTTGGGTTTGACCTACAGAAGGCAGAGCCTCTGTTCTTCACTATGTTTTCAGGCAGTTTTGTTTATGGTGGATTAATTAAAAACACCCTCTCCATTCCCCAGGCTTATCCCCTCTCCAGCATAGAATAAAGAAGTTTCCAGTGACTGCCCTCTCTCAGCCTCTCCATGCCTGTGCAGAGACGTGGTGAAAAATGCTGCTAATGAGGGGGAACTTCCTAATCCCCATCATGTTTGTGAGCAAAAAGGCCCATATTCCGATAAGAGTTGATGTTAGCAACCTTTATAGTCTGAGGGACAGTTTGGGTTCCTAAAGGCTGTTCTGATACTCATCGCTGAGGTTTCTGAAGCCATAGGTACGGCTTGACCAGTAAAGCAGAGTCTTGTTTGCTGGAGGTGAAAGTGAGATATTAAACAATGTGGTCGTCTGGAATTTGAGCTACTGATAGACTGAAATGGCTGATCCACTCCCTATGTATTAGATTCTTAAAAGGCTTCAAAACAGATGCTTTCTCTCAACATTTAAATACATCACTGTCCACAAATAGTACCAGTTTGGGATCCAAAAACTGGTTTTATCCACTGTGAGAGACAGATTTGAATCTTGTCCAAAGTCACCCCATTTTTCTGAGGACTTTGGCTGCAGTAACTTCCCTCTTTTTCCTTTCTTTTCTTCCTTTGACACACTTGCCTGCTTCACTTATCTTTTACCCTTGCATCCTTCTCTCTTACCCTGCCAGCAAGGGGGTACCGTGGAGTGGCCGAGGAGAGGCTGGTGCTGCGCTGCGAGGTGTCAAAACCAAAATGGCATTGAGAGAGGAAAGCTGCCCTCACAAGAGAAAAGCAAGAAAACATTTAGCTCTTCTCTCTCAGTGCCCATGAAAACTAGATGGAGCAGGCAAATCCACCCCCCCTACCCCCC
>NW_015090772.1:3176402-3229359 GCF_001431845.1 Calidris pugnax
GTGAATTGGGCTTTAAACTGGATTTAAAATAACCTGCGTATATTGGTTTATCCCTTCACAAATCAGGAGACCTGGCACATCTCTCTGAGCATAAGCATTTCATTTCGGTGTCCTGGAGCAGCAGAGACAGGCAGAGGGGTTTTGTCACGGGCAACAGGGGATGGCTTCTGACAACCTGTGATAACCCCAGAGGTGTCGGGAGCACCCTGGTGCTGACAATTTGAGAGAGGTTAAGTTTTCCTTTTAGTCAAACCCAACCTGCGAACACCAAAAGGGAATTTTATATTTAACACCTCCCCAGTGACGTTTCCAATGGCCAGCCTGGTCCTTTGCCGCTGTAAATGTTTTATTGCTTGGCTGCCATCTGTCAAGAGGGTATTTTCAGACAAAGGGAAGAGTGGTGGGCTAAGAAGGGCTTCTTTCAAGTTCTGTAGTTGTGTTGGATTTGTTTTCCGTTGATTCTAGAGAATGCTGATTAGTATAAATCATCTTGTATTGCGACACTTGACCAAGGGCTATAATCAGGCACCTACTTCAGCTGTGTCTGATTGAGAAATCCCCAGATTGAGCAGAGTACTTACTGTGAGGAGTCCCCTCTTTGCCAGCTGGGAGGTTGAAACCAGCTGCATTCTGAATTTTTTTTTTTTAAAAAAGAGAAAGAATCTGTGAAGGCTGCAATCAGCTTTTTTTTTTTTCTTTTTTGCCTTTTTTTTTTTTCTTTTAAATCGGGCACAAGAAAAGAAGAGACTAATGAACATTGAAAAGGATCACTTGGGTCATCCAGGTCCCATCCCTGGAACTCAGGAACAGACATTAGAGCAGAGGAGACCTTTAAACTTCTGTTCCCTCTGTCCTGTTGCATGGGACACAACATTTTCCAATGCCCTCTAAGCCCCGTAGATCGATGTGGAGAACTAAGTGGCCTGTATGATGTGTGGATGATGTGCCATTGTATAGATCAAGAGGACTACTCATCTCGGGGTTTAATTTCTTAAATGAAGTAGTCTCATATCTGAAAATTACAGTTCTTAGGTGAAGTTCCTAGGTAATGCAGGGCAAAGCAGAAATACCCAACGTTTTTGGTTGCTCTACTGGTCGTGTTCACCGAGTGGCATTGGTTTAAAGCCTGTGTGTGTGAGCAAGCAGCAATGAGCACCTGAGAGATACTAATGCTACCTGTAGCACCAGCTTCTCCTCTCCACTTTTTTAGATGTGGTAGTTGCCAGTCTCCAGTGCTGCGGAGCAAGATAAAAGGAGAATGAACACATGGAAGGATTAAATGATGTGTCCAAGGTCATACAAGGGCACTTATGGCTGTCAGCGGTTGGATCTATGCAACCTAAATGTTAGCACAGTGCATAAATTAAAGGACTGGGCTTCTTTCAATTGTTTTTTTGGTATTTTAAGTGAGAAAAGAACCTTCAAGTGGTATGCAGAATACGGTCGTTGCCAGGTTTTTAACTCAGCTTTACTCAAAGGGTGATCTGGTGCCACTGGTATTTAAGTGGAATTTCTGGGTATCCACGAACATGCCAAACTCCAGGCTAGAACTTAAACTCAGCCTGTTTTTTCTCATTATTATTATTATTATTTATTATTAATACCATGAGGTTTTACTTCTTTTTAGGAAGTGTTCTTCTTGCTGTGACCTCTGCCAAGGCTTAATAATGGTTAATAACAAAGTGGGATGAGCTGTGCCATGTTCTGGCAACAGACTGGTGGGAGTGCAGAAGAACTGTGAGCCCTGGAGATCCCATAGTCTGCTGCAGGTGTAGGTGTTAAGGAAAAGCAGAGTTAGGCAGCTGTGTGTATAGTCCACGTGTGATAAGAGCTTCTATCACCAGTAGATCCATCCTCTGAGATCCTGAGTGTGATCAGTTCTCAACATTTTTGTTGTCTGTTGAAAAGAATAAAAACGGGCTCCTAGTGCAGGGGAAAATTCTTCCCCCCCCTGCCCAAACCAAAAAAAAAAATTTTAAAAGATATCTAGTTACAAAAGATACCTAGGAGCTTTTTGTTTCAAAGGAATGTCTGTGTTAAAAATGTTACATTTCACAATTGGGCATCTCTGCCCTGCTTTGCACACCAGATGAAAGTCACATCTGTGGCTCCATTTGTCTAATGAGCAGTTTTCCTGCAGGCTCTCTAATATTTACCCTGGGGGGGAGTTTGTAGACCTTATCTTAAGTGGAGGAATTACTTTATTGTGGCTTTGACATGCTCTTTAAGCAATATTCAAAAACCATCTGAAACCACGTTATATAAAGAGGATCCTTTTTGTGAGTCTCAGCGGAGAAAACAAGAGTGAGAAATTTCCCTGTCCCATTTTCTGGCTTCACCGTGTGTCCCAGCCAACAGCTAGGAAAGCTGTTTAAGTCATAAGGCTCACTAATTAATATTAAACCAAGCAAAGGCAAATCAAAAAGACTTCATACTGCTTTTCAGTGTCCTTATTCACCTGTTCCCCTCATTGTTTAGATGGCTCCCAGATTGGCGTGTATTTAAGCGATGCCCTACTTAGGTAGGCAGAATACAGATCACAGAATACATTCCTCATCTGGCAGAATAATTTAATCCTTGTTCTTTAAACCACTTATTGAAAAAAAATGCTTCTGCTGGTCCTGCTCTAAGCTCTGCCCTGCTCTCTCCAGCCCTGTCCTGGGAGCTGGCAGGGTACGTAAGGTGGCTGGTGGGGTGGCAGAGCACTGACCTGCTGGGAGGGGCTGCTCATTTGGAGTTGAATATAGGAATATAGAATATAGTTGAACCCAAGGGTTGAAGCAAGTTGAACCTCCTGGGAGCTGGTTCTGAACCCTGAGCCTCTTGGTGATTTACGGCAGCAGTTAATGGTTGAAATGGAAAGGGAGACAGATTTACCATGCTGGGTTTGATGGCCGTTTTCAATAGGGCTCTATCTCTGATTAGGGAAGAACTATTATTTCCAAAAAAAATTGACCGTTAAAATAATACTAGGGAGGGACAGCCTTTGAGTAGCCACCCAAAGGTCCTGGCAGAAGCCAGTCCTGCTAACTGAGGCTGTCCTAACAGAGCAACCCAGCCTCTGACCTGGAGAAAGTGGGACAGAAATGGGAGGTTGGTTCCTCCTCCTCATCTCCTTTGGGCATGTCTGGAGGTCGGGGATGTAAAATATCAGCCACCCAGGAGCCTGGCTTCAGATCACCTGTGTGTTTCAGTTCTGAAATTTCCTGTTAAAACTTCCCCCCTGCTTGAAAATAATGGGTATGTTTACAACAGTAACAGCAGCAGCCACATTTTCAAAAAGGAGACCTTTTTGTTGTTTTTGGGGGGCGGGGATGGTTGGGTTTGGGTTTTTTTTGTGCCACGCTGCCGGTGGAACAGGACAGAGAAATGGGTTCTTTAGGTTTGCCATCACTTTAGCTTTGGGGCATTTCTGGAGCATCCCCAGAGCCCCGTGCAGGCACAGACACACAGCTCACACACCCCAGCCCTTGCAGGAAGGGAACGTTTTGGGGTTGGAGGGGGAAGAGAAGGAAACACGACAGTATTTCCATTTTGGAAAATTCCGCTATTGACATGAAAAGCAGCGGGGTAAGGGCAGAGATGGATTGCAAATTTTGACAGCGCCGACAGGTAAATATTGGCTTTGTGCAAACAAGTTTCTATAAATAACCTGCCTGCTCCAGAAACTCCCCAGATGGCGGCAGGGCTGCCGGGGTATTGATTTCCCCGCTGCGCTCAAGCGCAGGAAAGCACAGCTGTCAGCTTTCCCCCTCCTTCTCCTTCCGAGGGTCGCTCCTGCTCCTGCCTCTGTCGCTTTGTTTTTCCTTTGGTAAGTGGAGATGAAGATGAAGAGCCCAAAAGAAATAATCAGAAATAAAAAAAAAAAACAAACCTGCCAAAACAACGAAGAATAAATGAACAAGTGCGTAGAGAATGTTGTATACGTCCTTCCAGTTCCTCAAGGCGACCTAGAGTAGAGATAGGGAGGGATGTAGGGTATCTAGGGAGGGATGTAGGGTATCTATGGAGGGATGTAGGGTATCTAGGGAGGGATGTAGGGTATCTGTGGAGGGAGTGGAGCGATAGGACGAAGGGTAATGGTTTTAAACGGAGAGAAGGTAGGTTCAGATTAGATCTCAGGTAGAAATTCTTTCCTGTGAGGGTGGTGGGACACTGGAACAGGTTGCCCGGAGAAATTTTGGATGCCCCATCCCTGTTCCAGGCCAGGCCAGCTTTGCCTAGATCGTTATGTTGGTTTGGGTTTTTTTTTTTTTTAATTTATTTATTCATTTTGTGGACTTTAAAGTTTGGGTGGTCTAGTGGGAGTTGTTGGGTGGTGGGCATTGGGGTTGGAACTCGATGATCTTGAAGGTCCTTTCCAACCCAAACCATTGTATGTATGATTCTACGCCAAAAGCCAGCAAGAACCCTTCCCTCTTGCTCAGTTTGTATCAGGTAATGTAATACAGCTCACAGGAGTGGTCTGTAGAGGTCCAGGAGACCACGGAGGGTCTTGAAGGGCAAGGAAAGCTTATTGAGGAAACAATAAAGACTTTCTACATCATGGGGAGTAACAGAGGTTGGAATTGAGGAGTAGAACCTGCTGCCATCTTTTGGGAGGCCTTACACGCAAATGGAGGTTCTGCCAAAAATCCCTAGCAGCTGGAGGTACCTTATAAATAAATGCCAGCCAAACAGGCAAATGCTTAAAATTGTCGTGATTGGGTTTTTGGCTTCTATGACCCATTTGAGAGCTGTCTAAATCTCAGGATTATGATTTTCAGACGGTCGAGTCGGCCACTGCAACTACTGTCTCGTTAAGAAAAATGTTGATTTACAGGCATAATATCTGAAACTGCTGTTTAAAGGAACATCTTAGGTAGACTTCATAATCTCAGCTCCGTAAAAACGTTTGCCCGGGGTGCAGGTTGACTCCAAGGGCTCATCAGTAGCAGAACTGTGTATCTCCTGGGGCAGACACAGCGTATGGCATTTGAAGGCATTTTTCTGCTGGTTTTCTGTGTAATTTCTGTGTTAGTTACACAATCAGCCCAGACAATGAAAGTTCCTCTGTCATTGTAGCTACATCTGCATCAGGGGTTTTGCCCACAATTACTGGGTGCAGCTTGTTGGTGTCAGTTCATCTTGCCTGGTGGCTTTGGGCTTTTTATTGGTTTGGCTTTTTTGTTTTTTTTTTTTTAAGTTAGCTTGCATAACTAGAGTGGCAAAAATTAAGAAGTCAAGATCCGGTCTGATTGAAATAGATGGTTATGTTGGTTTGGGGTTTTTTAATTGATTTATTCATTTTGTAGACTTTAAAGTTTGGGTGGTGCCAGCTGGGTTTCAGTTCTCCTCCTGAACTTGCTGTGAACCCTGCAGGAGGGTTCCTCCTGGTGCTTGGACTTATCGACACCTTTAAGTGCTTGTCTGGATGGGTTCATTTGTCCTGTTTCTGTCTGTGTTTTAAATGGTTACGGGAAAAGACCATTCAGTCAATGAAAAGTATAAATCAAGAGTTATGTGCTTGCATAAAATTCAAACTTGACACGATTCCGTCTCGGTTTTGGAAATGAGAAGTGAGAGTTGCCAAATGAGAAAGGGTTTTTCCCAAGGATCTTTGATGGGAGAAGAACATGAAAAAACAGGGCTGTGAAAAGGACCTTGGAGATACCTTAGAATTTTTTTGAGATAATTGGCATTACTTTATTATTCAAAGTAATTACTATACAAACTATGTAGTTCATAGGTAGTAGGGTCTAAGGAGTTGTTAAGAGGTGACTTCTGAGTTACAGAAGGTTACTGGGCTGAAGGAGCTAGATGTTAGCCATTTCTGGAAAGGCTGCCTGTCTATTGCCTTCATTTCTTTCAAGTATTTTTAAGTATTGAGTAAGGAATATCAGGTATTTTGTAGAAAAATTTACATTGTTCCATCTGAAGCTGTTCTTTTTCCCGTCCTGAAATTCCACCTTGAACTACAGCCTGCTCTGAATTTGATGCACTAAAAGTTTCAATGCTGGATGCATTTCACGTGTTTTCGTTAGATTTTCCTCTCTCGTGTTACATAAATACATTGTTTTAATATAAACCCTTAATCTGGGTCTGTCCCTGGAATGGGAGCCCGCTGTCTATTTCGAAATACATTTCTCGTGTCACAGATTCAACGGAGGAATAAAAGACCAATTTGTGTCTCCTCAGAGCAGGAGGAGGGGGGGAAAAAGGCATCCTGGGAGAGGAAAATCCAATGTGATGGTCGGTTCCTACCGCCTCGTGCTGCTGAGAGGTTCAGGGACCTGGGAGCTACCGGTTCCTTCCTCTCTCATTGGAAGTACAGTTCACGGCGTTTTCATTGTATACTCTTATTGCAGGCTTTTTTCTTAAACCTGACCTGGGGGAAGAGAGGGAAGAGTTATGCCTTCAAAGAGAGTAACATCAAAGTATACCCAGCAGCCAGTCAAAACTTCAGCTGGCATTAATTCTCATAATTCTGGGGCTGGTGATGTGCGCTGTTTACGTGGGCCCATCTCAGGTTATTCATGGATAATTGCAGACTTCTCTGAGATATTCTTTTTTTTTTAAACTTCATTTTTATTTTATTTTTTTTTATTTTAGAGATATATTTGTGTTTTCTAGTAGATTTTAGTCAACAATACAGAGCCAGCAGTGTTGGATGCAGTGTTATCATAAGAGCTGTACCAGAGATCATTTGGAATCACAGAATGCTATGGGGTTGGAAGGGACCTCTGGAGATCATCTCCAACCCCCTGCCAAAGCAGGGCCACCCAGAGCAGGTCCCACAGGAATGTGTCCAGGAGGGTTTGAATGTCTCCAGAGAAGGAGACTCCACCACCTCCCTGGGCAGCCTCTTCCAGGGCTCTGCCATCCTCAAAAGGAAGAAGTTCCTCCTCATGTTGAGATGGAACTTCTTATGTTCCAGTTTGTGCCCATTCCCTCTTGTCCTGTCCCTGGGCACCACTGAAAAAAGACTGGCCCCATCCTCCTGACACCCACCCTTGAAGTATTTTATAGGTGTTGATCAGATCCCCCCTCAGCCTTCTCTTCTCCAGACTAAAAAGCCCCAAGTCCCTCACCCTTTCTTCCTAAGAGAGATGATCCAGGCCCCTACAATAGCAAATCAACAGCAAAGTTACAGGAGCCTCAGAAAAGTTGGACAAAAGCATTAAATGAAATTAAAAGGTAGAAAGTGATCCTCTACACTGGATGTAGTCACCTGAAGAATCTTAAAAACCTGATTGTAGTATATGTGCCCATGCTAATGCAGAGCAGCTGCTAGATTTTCAACCAACTTCATTGTTTTTTTTCAACATCATCTTCCTTTTTTCGGCCACTAAGGTTGCTTCTAGTTCATGATTGTGCGATCAGCATAACTAAACGAGAAGAAAGTGGGTCCTTCTCGTTGGGGATAATAAAAGTCAGACTCACTTTGTCTTCGATTGCCAGTTTGAAAAAAAGACAAATATTATCCACTGAAAACAGAAGGCAGGTGATGGCATGAAGGCACGTTCCGGTTGCGGCGCGTGCCGAGTGTCGACACGTGTGCCCGCTAGTGACACGGGTACACACGGCGGCACCAAACCTGGGCATCCTCCCTGGCGTTTGCTTCGGGTAATGAGTCTTCCTGCCTCTCTGTCAAAACATGTCATGCGTTGCAGTGAGCTGATGTTCTCCTGGGTTAATCACTAATCTGCCCCTGTATTGGTAAATATGTTGCCATGGGCACTGTAATAGCAGAGCGGAGAGAGGAGCTTTCGCCTGGTTGGAGCTGAAAAATGCCTGTTTTTACTTCCGATACCCACTTGCTCAATCACAAATGAGGGTAAGATGATAAAGAGGCATGTTCCACCGCCTCGTTAGAGTTTTAATTATAGAAACATTTTTCATATCTGCTTTTCAGTATGCAGATAATATTTACTATCTGTTCATTGCTTGTAGCGTGTTTTTTGTTGTTGTTGGGCTTCACGTTTCTTCACCACATTGTTTTACAAAGTGCAGTGATCAGAAAGGAGAAAAGGAGAAAGGTATGTGGTTTCTCATGCCTTTCTTCACTCCCAACATGAGCACCCATTTTGGGAATTGCCAAGTCCCATTATTTAAGATTTAATTCCTTCCCCAAAGCGCACCGTGCTTCCAGAATTGCTGCATAATAAGTAACTTTGTTGTGCAAATTTAGATCGCAGACTGACTCTTGTCCTTTATTTGCTTTTTTTTTTTTTTTTTAAAAAAAACACGTTTCTTCACCACATTGTTTTACAAAGTGCAGTGATCAGAAAGGAGAAAAGGAGAAAGGTATGTGGTTTCTCATGCCTTTCTTCACTCCCAACATGAACACCCATTTTGGGAATTGCCAAGTCCCATTATTTAAGATTTAATTCCTTCCCCAAAGCGCACCGTGCTTCCAGAATTGCTGCATAATAAGTAACTTTGTTGTGCAAATTTAGATCGCAGACTGACTCTTGTCCTTTATTTGCTTTTTTTTTTTTTTTTTAAAGAAAGAAGATTAAACTATCTAAATGGAACATGATTATAGTTTATTTTGTTAGCTTGTGCGGTGATGAGTCTTTGACCTACATTTCTGGTGGGTAGTGTGCTCTTGCCCTATATCTGGATAATGAATGACAGAAATGTTGGTATGGCTTGACCAGACTGGACATTAGGAAACAATTCTTCACAGAAAGAGTGGTCAGACACTGGAAGAGGCTGCCCAGGGAGGGGGTTGAGTCCCCATCCTTGGATGTGTTTAAGAGTCGTTTAGATGTGGTGTTGGGGGATATGGTGTAGGGGAGAACTTTGTAGAGTAGGGCTGATGGCTGGACTCAGTGATCCCAAGGGTCTTTCCCAACCTGAATGATTCTATGATTCTATAAATCTGTGACCTCTCTTTGACATAATTTTTTGTCGCCTTTTCTATACGTAAGGGTAATACCGAGATACCAATCTTCAATTGAGTCCTAATAAAATCCAAAAGAAAAAAAACACTGAAGAAAAGCTACAGGCACAATGTAACGATACATCACGTTATTTGGAAAGTACATAAAGGGCAAATCTGGAGTCTGCTTTTAATTCTTTTGAGTTTTTAACGTAATAGATGTTTGTGGACAAGATTAAGCAACTAGGAGCTGCATCCTGCAGTCTGTGGTCTTTTTCACAGGGTGTTTTTATCGAATTTGAGCTGATTTTTTTTCTGGATACTCCAGAAAGCCAACATAGGTCTCTATGCCTGAGTCTTCAGCCTATGACTGTTCTGAAGACACTGATCATTAAGAAATGCATGCAAAAACGCAGGTGAAAGGTAGGCAAAAAAATAGGCTCTATTTCCCTGATGGTGGAGCTGTATTGGTGTCTTGAGGGCAGTGCCCGTAGCCTCTATTAATGCTAATGGTCTTCACGCTTCAACAGGAGAATATAAGCCTGTAGGACTCAGTGGCACAGTTTGCCCCACTAATATTACTCTCCATACTACACGTTTGCCCCGCTTACCTGCCAAGGTAAACAGATTTTTGAGAAAAAATACCTAAAGTAAAATAAATGAGTTCCTTCTGATAATGTTGACGTCGTTTCTTACACAGTAGGTCTAGGCACTATAAGCACAACGTAGAAAAAAACCCCATTATTCAAGATATTTAGTATTGAAACCAATATTGGATAGTTCCATTATTTCTTTGAAAGTCAGATGTCAATGCTCATATATAATTAAAACATAAAAATTTAAAGAGGCAGCCTTTCTGGAGGAGGAAATAGCAAAGTCCCTTTATCTTTCAGCAATCTGTTTTCAAATGTCTGCCCAACCGAGCTCTGAGGTTTTAATATTTCTAGAAACACCTACTGTGTATAACTTACCCTAGATTGGCACATGTATTGACAGTATGAAAAAATTGTTCACACCCCTGGGAAACTGAACTAAAAGGTCACTTTTTCAACAAATTCATAAGCTGGCAAAAAACAAGCCCAGCTTTCCTTTGAATTTTTAATAGCCTTTCCCTTTGCTGCGTGAAGTCCAGAGGACAATATTCCGGAGTGTAGAGGCACCATCTGAATCATCCAGTGAGTGTTTCACACAGATTGCCCTGCGTTTGTTCATCTGCTCAGGTTTAGATTTGTTTAAATTTGCACGTTGTGGATTTGATAGGTACGTTCAGCAGCTCTGCTCGTTTTTAATCCTTTGGTCGTTTGTGCGCTAGTCCAAGGCTTTCAGGGAGGCTTTTGTTCTTCAAGAGGAAAGCGCCTTGAAGGGCTTCGGTTAAAGGCTGAAAACATGAGGAAAGGCAGTGGGCAATACAGATTTGGATGGCAATATGGGGCCTCGGGAAAGGTTATTTAATAGAAAATTCAGGTGAGAGGTGGCTAATAGGAGTTTGAGCGTAACTGGAAACCGATATAAGTTATCACCCTGGTGGCAGAAAACTTTGGTCCCTTTTGTTCACGGGAAAATGTGCAGCTCAACCTTTTTTTTTTTCTTCCAGTTCTAAGTATAATGTTTGCAAAACTCCTTGAAGAGCAAATTATATAGGCATAGACATCAGTCACAAAGACTTGTAGCTGTGCTGCAGCAAGGAGAGGTTAACAGGCCATCAGGCGTTTCTTTCAGCTTTTCTTTTCCCTTTTGTTTCTAGTCCAGCCTTTGCTGAGGTATGGAAGTGCTAATGCAAGAATTTTTAGGACATCCAGGAAAACCTGCTGTGTTCAAAACCCTCTGTGGGGCGGATGACTGCAATCAGCAGTGGGTTCTCTGGCCTCACTTCATCTCTTGATCAGGCTCTTTCTGAGGCATGGGGGGGGAGGTCTTTCAGATGGGTCTTTCAGAAGCTAGATCCTGGCTTCTAGAGGGCTTTAACTACCAGAACTGGGATGTTGGATGGGTGAAGCTTTCAATCTGGAGCTGAGACAATTCCATTGATTCTTGTTGAGCAGCTTTTTTGAGAAGCCAAGTGAATGGTGCCCAACTTCAATGCTCATTCCGTTCTTCCTACAGCAGCCAGCAGGCCTCATACTGTGCATAGCAGAGATGGGCCATTCCCCCTCCCCACCCCTCCCACCTCCCCTTTTCTTTTTTTTTGGAGAAATAACTGGAAATAGAGAAATCACTATTCCGTGTTAATTTTCTTGATTCAACTTGGCATGCTTGGAATCTCAAGGCAAAGGAGGGGTGGGTTTTTCACAAGTCTATAACTTATTTCTGTGTCATCTCTAATTGTTTGAGGTCTGGATGGAGGTAACTCTTCACAATGTTTTTGAAAAAAAAAAAAATACAGATTTGTGTTTTTATTCAGAGTTTAAATAACAGAGTCATGGATAAAGCCAGCAGGCAGCTTAAGTTATTTGATTTCAGATAATAATTCGAGGTACTGTTTCCAGTTCTGCTTCACCCATTTAAATTACTTTTGCCCGAGATACTGATATAATGGAAACGGGCTTATAATAGAAAAGAGTTGAAAACATTTTGTTTTATTTTAAATACACCTCACAGTATGGTTCCTCATGTTCCTCTCTGGAATGACTAACTTCCTATTTACCAGGATATATGGGGTTTTTTTGGAGGGATGACTAAATAATGTGTTCAGGGCTCTCATGGCAGGGGGTTTAAATATTCTCTCATTTCACACAAATAAGACCTCACATACAGACGTGCACATGCACACTTTTCTTTCTCCCTCCTTATAAAGTAATTGTAAAAGTATTTCATTATTACAGTGTTAAAGGCAGTTGTTTTCATGATGTTTTTAATCACATCTGGATAAAACCCTGATTTCTCAGCCAGAGGCTTTAATTAAAATTTAATAAGATCTGAAAAAATTAAATGCTTACCAGAAATTTTGTCCTAAACCACGTAACCTCGAGTATCGTGAGCTGATTGAATATTCGTACAAATTTACTGTTAAGGATTGATCACCTTGCTTTGGAAAATAATTATGAAAAATGAAATGCTAAAGTGATAATAGAAACTCAGCAGACAGAAATCTGTTAGAAGCTAAGTAGTAAAAATGTAGACTTGGGCGGTAGTTTGAAAGCAAAATTCAGTGTTTCTTAGGTTTATACACTTAATTTCACTGAATTTCACTGAATTTCTAGAGTTGGAAGGGACCATAGAGATCATCTAGTCCAACTCCCCTGCTGAAGGTAGGCTTTTAAATGTAAACTCAGGCATTTGAGTTAAAATGGTTTGATGGAACTGAGGTGAGCTAAAGGTAACCAATTAGCTGATCTGCATCTCTGGTAAACCGAGCCATATTTTTATATATATATATCTGTTCCTAACATGGACTGGGGAGCAGGGTCCTGGCACCTGACATCTGTTGCCTCTGCCCTGTTTCTGTGTGCTGTGAGTTGTTAAAATTTTCATACACGGAAAGAAAGGGCTGAATACAGAGTTCAGTGCTTCACAAAAGCTCATTACGACCGGTGAAAACTGGGTTGGGATGGAGCCAGGACACACTTGTGCCAAATTAATTATTTAGTTGCTGTGATTTTCTTACCGATTTAGTTAAACGGTTCCAGTTACTACTCTGAACTTTTAAATGGTATACACCAATACTACAAATTCTTGTCCCATGTGGGAGGCCAGTAAATTACTACTACAGGTCCCCTTTCTATCTGTACACCTTCATCCTCACTTATTTAACCTACTCATTATACCTCTTCTTCTTCAGCAAGGTGGTAGCCAACCATTCAGTCTATGCGTAACCAAGGTAGACGATGAAATTTCTTTTCAATCCCCTGGAACCAGGAGGTGCTTGAAATACTGTAGTATCTGGTGGATAAGAAATCCCAGGATAAGACGACTCTTGGGATATGATCCCAAGATTGTTTCAAAGATGTTTGTATTTTTGCAGGATGGGATTCTATTTTTTAAGGGTTGTTTTTGAGTGAGAATGTTATACTTTTATAAGATATATTGCATTTCTATTATGCTTTTATAAGATGAGGAAATGAACAGTATTGTATCATTGTGCTATGGTCTACTTTGGTTCTGGGTTTTCAAAGGGCTGGTAGGCTTTTGTGGAAACCACTTTTCTTGTAGAGGATGAATGTCTAGACCCCCTGAGTACTGTTGGAGGCATTGTAGGAGCTAATCCGCTGCCTAAACTTTGGGGTCCAGTATTCTGTCCAGCTCCACAGGAAATCCACAACATCTGTACACGCCTGGCAGATGTGACATAGGTTCTGCAGGTGCTCCTAGGCCTCCTGTGATGGCAGCTGGAAGTCACAGGCAGACTATGTGAATCCTATAAACTCTGGAAATCTAACCCCTTTTAACAGTATCTCCTGGATTGTTCAGGAGAAAGCATGAATGATGTATTTTATGTATTTTCTCTGTAGAGATACATACTCTTGGCAAAATAAGTGTTTGTTTATGCTGTCCTTAGCACACCTAGTCTCCAGACTGACCCAGCGTTATCATCAACAAGATTGTCTCTGGACTATTATGACTTCTCTGGACCCGCTCCAGCACCTCAATGTCCCTCTTGTGGTAGGGGGCCCAAAACTGGACACAGTACTCAAGGTGGGGTCTCACCAGTGCCGAGTACAGGGGGACGATCACTTCTCGGGCCCTACTCCCCACGCTGTTCCTGATACAGGCCAGGATGCTGGTGGCCTTCTTGGCCACCTGGGCACACTGCTGGCTCATCTTCAGCCGACAGTCGACCAACACCCCCAGGTCCTTTTCTGCCAGGCAGCTCCAGCCACTCTGCCCCCAGCCTGGAGCGCTGCAGGGGGTTGTTGTGACCGAAGTGCAGGACCCTGCACTTGGCCTTATTGAACCTCATCCCGTTGGTCTCGGCCCATCCATCCAGCCTGTCGAGATCTCTCTGCAGAGCCTCTCTACCCTCCAGCAGATCAACACTCCCACCCAATTTGGTGTCGTCTGCAAATTTGCTGAGGGTGCACTCGATCCCCTCGTCCAGATCATTGATAAAGATGTTGAAGAGAACCGGCCCCAGTACTGAGCCCTGTGGGACACCACTCGTGACCGGTCGCCAACTGGACTTCGCTCCATTTACCACCACTCTCTGGGCCCGGCCCTCCAGCCAGTTTTTAACCCAGCGGAGAGTATACCCATCTAAGCCATGAGCAGCCAGTTTCTCCAGAAGAATCCTGTGGGACACTGTATCAAAGGCCTTGCTAAAGTCTAGGTAAATAACATCCACAGTCTTTCCTTCATCCACCAAGTGAGTCACTTTGTCATAGAAGGAGATCAGGTTTGTCAAGCAGGACCTGCCCCTCGTGAACCCGTGCTGGCTGGGCCTCATCACCTGGGTGTCCTTCATGCGTTGCATGATGACACTCAGGATGATCTGTTCCATGACCTTCCCAGGCACCGAGGTCAGACTGACAGGCCTGTAGTTCCCTGGATCATCCTTCCGACCCTTCTTGTGGATGGGCGTCACATTTGCAAGGCGCCAATCGGCTGGGACCTCCCCAGTTTGCCACGACTGTTGGTAGAGGATGGAAAGTGGCTCTGCAAGCACTTCTGACAGTTCCCTCAGAACCCTTGGGTGAATCCCATCTGGGCCCATAGACTTGTTTATGTCAAGGTTTTGGAGCAAGTCCCTCACCATCTCCCTTAGAATTTTGGGGGCTTCATCCTGCTCCCCACCCCTAACTGCTATTTCAGGGGTCTGGGCACTTGGGGGACACCCTAGTCCACTGCTAAAGACTGAGGCAAAGAAGGCATTTAGTACCTCAGCCTTCTCCTCATCCTTTGTCACTATGTTACCTTCCATATCGAGGAGAGAGTGGAGGTTCTCCCGAGTCCTCCTCTTGCTATTAATATATTTATAGAAATTCTTTCTATTGTTTTTAACATCCAGGGCCAGGTTTAGTTCTAGCTGAGCTTTGGCCTTTCTAATCTTTTCCCTGCATAATTTTACTACATCTTTGTAATCTTCCTGAGTAGCCTGTCCCTTTTTCCAAAGGACATACACTTTCCTTTTTTCCCTGAGCTGTGACCTTATTTCTTTGTTCAGCCAGGCCGGTCTCTTCCCTCGACAGCTCGCTTTCCTGCGTTCAGGGATGGCCTGCGCCTGCGCTTTTAAGACTTCCTCCTTAAAAAATGTCCAGCCTTCCTGGACTCCTTTGCCCTTCAAGGCTGCCTCCCAAGGGACTCTGTCAAGCAGATTCTTGAAAAGACCAGTCTGCCCTCCGGAAGTCCATGATGGCAGTCCTGCTGGCTCCCTTTCTCGCTTCCCTGAGAATCAGAAACTCTATCATTTCATGATCACTGTACCCCAGACGGCCTCCAACCGTTGCATCCCCCACAAGTTCCTCTCTGTTTACAAACAGCAGATCTAGCAGTGCTCCTCCCCTAGTTGGCTCCCTCACCAGCTGTGTCAAGAAGTTATCCCCGACACACTCCAGAATCCTAGACTGTTCCCTCTCAGCTGTATGGAGTGCCCAGCTGATATCTGGTAGGTTGAAGTCACCCACCAGGACAAGTGCAAGTGATCTCGAGACCTCTGCTAGCTGTTTATAGAACATTTCATCTACCTCTGCATCCTGGTTGGGTGGTCTGTAATAGACTCCCACCATAATATCGGCCTTGCTGGTCCTCCCCTTGATTCGTACCCACAGGCACTCAACTCTACTATTACCCTCATTTACCTCCACACATTCGTATTCCTCCCTAACATACAGGGCCACTCCTCCTCCTCTCCTTCCTTGCCTGTCCCTTCTGAAGAGCTTGTAGCCATCCATTGCAGCACTCCAGTCATTTGATTCATCCCACCACGTTTCCGTGATGGCAACTACATGATAGGTTTCATGCCGCACAATGGCTTCCAGCTCCTCCTGTTTATTGCCCATACTACGTGCATTCGTGTAAATGCACTTTAGCTGGGCTAGTTTTCCTGCCACTTCTATGGGAGGGCGAGGCCCAACACCTCCCTGTCCATGCTTAGGCCCTTCTGTGGTTGCCAGCCTATCACTATCCCTCATGCCTTCACCACATAGGTTGCGATCCTCCACCTCTACTGAGGCAACAGACGACAAGACCTTGCTGGTACTTTGGCCCATGAGCACTGGTAGTCTGCTCCCAGGCTCTTCTTTAGTAATCCTGCTTTCATCCCCATCCCCCTTCAATCCTAGTTTAAAGCCCTTGTAATGAGCCCTGCTAATTCTTGACCCAGTATTCCTCTTGCCCTTTGGGTAAGGCTTGGCCTACCAGTTGCCACCAGGTCTGATGGCCTATAGATCATCCTATGACGAAAGAAACCAAATTTGTGACGGTGACACCAGTCTTGGAGCCAGGAGTTAATCTGCTCACTCTTCCTGTTTATCCCCTCATCGATTCCTGCAAGCAGAGGGATGGAGGAGAACACAATTTGTGCTCCTGATCCCTTAACCAGCTGTCCAAGGGCCCTAAAGTCTTCCTTCAGGGCCCTTGGACTACTGTTAGCTACCTGGTCGCTGCCTACTTGAAATACCAGTAAGGGGTAGTAATCTGAGGGCCGGACCAGGGTAGGGAGATTTTTCTTTATATCCTTAATCCTGGCTCCAGGGAGGCAGCAGACCTCTCTGCGGGAAGGATCTGGTCTGCAAATGGGGCCCTCAGTTCCCTGCAAAAGAGAGTCACCAATTACAGTTACCCTTCTTTTTTTCTTTGTTGTCGAAGTCCTGAGGCGCAGGGGTGGGTGACCCATCCAGGGTGCCTCACTGGGGAGATCGTCATTTCTCGTGTCATCTGCCTCATCCCCAAACTCCAGAGCTCCAAACCTATTTTGGAGGTGTAGTTGGGAGTGTGAGGGAGGCTGCTGAGGGTTTTGCTTGCCTCTCTGAGGAAGGACTAGCCTCCATTCCAACTGACACATTGACAACTAGAAGTTAAGTGTATGGAATCTGCCACTGCCAGGCTGTGGAGAATTAGATGTCCGCTTCTGAGATCGGGAGAAAACTTTCCTATAATTACTTAGAGCATGATGAACTTTTCCATCAAGGATTGCCATTGGAGATGGGTAACAGACTACACAGACTCCCTGGCACATGGTTCGCTCTGTACGGTGACTTTCCAAGGTGAAAAGTCACTCTGAATTAATGCTTTTCTGCGCTATTTATAAGTACGTTGTGGTGATTCCTGCCTGAGTCATTCTTGCAGTAACGTGCTTCTGCAGGTTCTAGATCATCTGTTCTTAAAGGGTTGCTCGTACCCTTTAAAAAAGCCTGGACCTATTCTTTTACCTACAGAAAATAGTAGCGCTTGTCCACATCTCCAGGCTGACAGATTAATTTTTGGATGGCTCTTTCATCTTGCTGAGGAGCAGGGAAATCTGGAAAAAGTGATAAGGTCGTTTTCCGTCATTTGGGGAGGATTGCTGGAAGCGGTTGTGTCAGAATCTAAATGCTTCTGGAAGATGGCTGAAGTGCACTTCTTTTCCAGTCCAAAGTGATAACAAGGCATGGATTTTCATGTGGTAACGGAACAGTGCTTGGAAAGTTGCTTGTTCTGATAGTACCCATACCAACTAAGCCAAGAGGCCATTAAAATCAAGATTTAAAAATACCTTAAATTACAACAGAATAACGATAGCAATGAAAAATGCACCACTGTGCTTAAAACCACCCATTCCCTCGGTCAGGTATTTCATATATGCACTTTTTCTGTAGTCTCATTTAGTGGTTATAGAACTTCAGGATCGTAGAATTTTCCTGTGATGTAGCACAGTTACTTGGTCTTTGCTAAATGTGTCCCCATTAAGTTGAATTTATGCTAATTCTGTCCCAGTTAAACAGCAGACAGTGTTACTGGCTGCGCTACTAAATTGCTTTCCTAGGAGACATCCCATTAAATAAGTGATGCACCCAAAGTGGAATATAATGAATTGCATTTTTTACTTAAGCTTAATATGTTTTACATCTGTAACCAGGATAGAATTATGTGCGCTGTTGGATGAAAAAAAAGAAGACACTTCTTGGATCATGTTGTCCAGTCCTCAGTGAGCATGGGGCTTACCATGTGATTTGTCCAGCTAATTTTTAAATTGCCTAGGCTATGTTTTCGATTTGTGTTGGAAGGTGACCCAGGGGGGTTGGACTAGGTGACCTTTAAAGGTCCCTTCCAACCCAAACTATTCTATGATTCTGATATTTAGCTGAAATGTTGCTTTCTCCTGTTTTCGTTTGTATCCTCCCCGTTATTCTCCTCGTGGAATGCTTATGTGCCAAGAGCATTTGGGCACCAATCCATTCAAATAAACTCCTTTAATTATCTGGATAGTCCCACTAAAAGCGGAATGGCTGGGTGAATTTGACTGCAAAATTTACCCTGTTGTTCACTTCAGACTTCAGTTCCTTGTTTCAGGTTATGAGTTCCCTCTGTTGGGTGACAGCTCTTTATGCCAGCTGGATCCAGGAGGAGCGTTGTCCTCTCCTCTCCTTTCAGGTACTGGCAGCACTCCTTGGGAGGAGAAGAAGGAAGCAGAAGGTCTTTTACCAATGTGAAGGCTGCCCTCTAGCCTGATGGTTTAAGTCCGTGTTGAGTGACGTTTGAAGTAGATGAGCATCACAAGTAACCTGGCTGTGAAAAATAACCCCATTTCCTAGCAGGCTGGTCTTGGCTCTATTTCAGGTAGTAATAGGGGGGAATTGTAATGATGAAGCTTTTAGGGACAAAGGTTTAGTTCCTCCAAAGTTCTGTTGATCTGATTTTGTAGGCGAACAGCTTACAGATGTGTTCCTGGGTTTGCGTGTGAACTTTGTTGTTTGTTGTGTAGAACTACACAAAACCAGTTGAGTGTGGCTTACGGAGCAGAGACCTTCAGGGCAGAACTCAAATTGGCAAATTTGCTCGTTGGAGGAGGAGTGGTTGCTAATCTGCTTCATGTGTCAAAAGACACGTGCAGTGTGAAGCACTAGGTTGGATATCAGGCTATATAAAGGACTTTAAATAATAGATCAATGGCCTGTGAAGAGAAGTAAAAGTTTTCAAGCCACTTATACCCTAGTTGCTGAGAAAGAAATGTAGCTATCAGCTACAGAACCACCAGGAGCTTACTGCTCCTGCTGTTTGAAGAGGAGTCAAACAGCTCTTCCCAGGGATCCTAGAACTGAGAGCAAAATACAAAGCCATTGTATGCAATCCATGGCAATTGTAAACCCAATGCACAACATCTTTTCAAGAGCAGCAAGAAACATAGTGATGCTTAGTTGGTTTCTGGAGTGTCTCAGTGGGGATCTTCCCTAGTGAAGCTGAAAATAATACAAGTTTAGGCAGGAAGAGTTCTGCAAGAAGATAAGTAAATAAGAAAGATTTCTTTGCATCTCGTCTTCCCTCCATACTGTGTCTTAATCCTTCATAGCAATTTGAGAAGTTGTCATTTGTTGTCATTCAGATGGTCATTTGAAAGGTTCAACAGGCCAACAGTGTGGGCAGGACGAGTGGTTCAAGTACTCTCCTGACCTGTTTGTCCAAACACGGGCATTTTGGGTAGCTGGTATTCTGTAGTTTCCATACTTTCATAAACTGAAACCTACTGTCTTTAATATTCATACTGAGTTTATGGTCAGATCTAGCAGGACTGCACAGAATTCGGTCTTCTGGGTGGTCGAACATTTGCTGGGCTCAATTTACTCTATGAGAAACGGTGCCTTCTGTAATATCCCACTTGTGGAAGGAGAGACATAATAGTCAATAGGACCAAAGGATTGTGCCTCAGGGACAGTCCAGTCCAACTTGCATGGAGCTGCTGTACAGCCTTGCGAGTTCTTGTTCCTCGTGAACATGGTCCACTTTATAGTTTTCCTTATCTAAACTACAAGTCTTCACAGCATGGAAGTGTCTTGCTTTCTTACCTGCTGATCAGCACACGTAGCAACATACCACTGCATAAATCATGGAATCACGGAATTGTTGGAGTTGGAAGGGGCCTCTAGAGCCCATCCAGTCCAACTCCCCTGCCAAAGCAGGGCTGCCCAGAGCACATCACTCAGGAGCATCCAGGTGGGGCTTGAAGATCTCCAGAGAAGGGGACTCCACACCCTCCCTGGGCAGCCTCTGCCAGGGCTCTGCCACCCTCACCCCAAACAAGTTCTTCCTCACATTGGAGTGGAACTTCCCATGGTCCAGCTTGTGCCCGTTGCCCCTCGTCCTGTCCCTGGGAACCCCTGAAAAGAGTCCGGCTCCATCCTCCTTCCACCCACCCTTTAGATCCTTGGAAGCATGAAGAAGGTCTCCCCTCAGCCTTCTCTTCTCCAGGCTCAAGAGCCCCAGCTCTCTCAGCCTTTCCTCATCAGGGAGATGCTCCAATCCCTCCATCATCTTTGTTGCCCTACGCTGGACTCTCTCCAGCAGTTCCCTGTCCCTCTTGAACTGGGGAGCCCAGCACTGGAGGCAGGATTCCAGTTGTGGCCTCCCCAGTGCAGAGCAGAGGGGGAGAATGACCTCCCTCCACCTCCTGGCCACACTCTTCCCTACGCAGCCCAGGATCCCATTGGCCTCAAGGGCACATTGCTGGCTCATGGATGGTTTACTGTCCACCAGGACCCCCAGATCCTTCTCCTCAGAGCTGCTTTCCAGCAGGTCCACCCCTAACGTTTGTTAATGCCTGGGGTTCTTCCTCCCCAGGTGCAGGACCCTTCACATGCCCTTGTTGAACCTCATGAGGTTCTTCTCTGCCCAGCTCTCCAGCCTGTCCAGGTCATGCTGGATGGTGGCACAGCCAGTTGGGAGGGTTTTCTCTTTCTCACGTGTTCAGCCTAGGTGGCAGAAACAGGGTGGTAGAGTGGTGGGGTGGGAAGAGAGATTGTGCACCCATCTTCCTGGGAAGCTTGTGGAGTAGCCTTTGAGCTGTTAGATGCAATACATGGCTGAAAATGTCAAGGAGTAAGTTCCTTGGTGGTAGCACAGCGTGGCATTCTTTGGAAGGCTCAAACGAGGAAGAAAGGGTGAGATTATAAACAATAGATTTAATATCTGAAGAGTAAAAATTACATTGCAAAAGTAATAATAGAAAAATAAGAGAAAAAAAAAAGACAACTAGAGTATGCATGAAAAGGTTAGGTGCAGGGATAACATATTTTAATGTGGTAGGTTGGATGTCATACCTGCGTTAGGGAATGCTAATACGTACACACCTCTTTTGTTTCTGGGCATTTTAAGCGTTTGACAAATTGTGGCTGGGAATTGGCAAGAGCCTTCGTTGTTTTGGTGTCTCGTTAGTTGTCAGGGAAGGCAGTCAGTGTTCATTCAAGCTCTGTCTAAACAGAGCGCCGCAGTCCAAGCCCATCGTTATGCCATCAGGCTCCAGACCGACATTCATCCAGATGCAGTTTCAAATGTCCTCTGCCAGTCACGTCGTTAACATTCCCTGACTTGGCTCACGCCACCACTTAATGAATTTGCAGGCGGGTAGAAGAGAGAAAAATCATGGCTAGCTCAGTTTTGGGTTTTTGAACTTCATTTTACAACCCCCCCCAAACCCCAGCGACTAGCTAACCTGAGAACACAGACCTTGCCACTTCCGTGGAGAAGACTAAGGAGAAGAATGTTTCAGGGCAGGCTTGAAGCAGAGATACTTTCAGCCTGAACACACTCCAACCTAGGCGGAGACTTAAAAGTGTCTCAATGAGGCCCTGTATATTATCTGTGCATGGTTCTAGGTAATTCATTTCTGTAATTTGTACTGTAGGCAAATATCTTCTGGGCCCCTCACCACAAGAAGGACATTGAGGTGCTGGAGCGTGTCCAGAGGAGAGCCACCAAACTGGTGAGGGGTCTGGGGAACAAGTCCTACGAGGAGAGGCTGAGGGAACTGGGCATGTTTAGTTTGGAGAAGAGGAGGCTGAGGGGAGACCTCATTGCCCTCTACAACTCCCTGAAAGGAGGGGGGAGAGAGGTGGGGGTTGGCCTCTTCTCCCAAGGGAATAATGCCAGGAGCAGAGGAAATGGTCTGAAGTTGGGGCAGGGGAGGTTTAGATGAGATCTTGGGAAGAATGACTTTCCTGAGAGGGTGGTCAGGCCCTGGAAGAGCCTGCCCAGGGAGGTGGTGGAGTCACCATCCCTGGAGGGATTTAAGAAACGTGTAGATGTGGCTCTTCAGGGCATGCTCTAGTGCCCGGGATTGTTGGGTTGTGTCTGTTTGTGGGGTGGTTTTTTTTGTCTTTTGGTTTTTTTTAGTGGTTGGACTTGATGATCTCAAAGGTCCTTTCCAACCATGAAGGTTCTGTGAATGTATTTCCTACATTCAGAATAAAAATTATTCTGAATGTATCCTGAGTTTCTGTAGCTAACGGTGCAGCCTGGCACTAATTGTCTTTTACAAAAAAAAAAAAAAACCAAACAAAATCTCTGCCCAATAACCACTTTTAAGATCATTTCAGGCTATTGCACGTGTGTGGAAAGTGATGGAAAGAAGGCCCGTTGCAGTTCTGTAGCCACCAAATGATGCTCCTTTTCTCCCAGGGGATGAACTCTGTTCTTCTTGCAGGCAGGAATTATGACCAGGGAGGAGGGAATTCTTGAGCCATTTGCCTCCTGTGGAACCTAGGAGGTGGATGATACCATAGCTGCTGCCTTGACCTTGTCTAGATGAGGCCATATGTAGATGTGTACGGATGAGAGATGGATCTTAAATGGGGCAAGAGGGAATTGCAGTTAGGAGCGTTAGACCTCTTCCCCAGCCCTTTAGCGAGAATGTGGAGTTTGTTCTATTTTGTTGTAATTTCCCCAATTTTGGTGCATTTTTGCCAATTTGCTTCTGTTGAATACCGTTTATGGGCTGTTAAGGGTTATTTCTAAGATCGAAGGGATGGAGGTAGAAAGACTGATAAATTAGTCCCTCTGAGAGAGGGATTACCTACCCTTTGGTGTCCACCAGGCTCAGCCAAATGCTAGTCCGAGATGGTTCTGAGATCTGTAACTTGCTGAGGTCGGTTCATACGTAACTCTGCAGGGTACAGCCAGCTGGTGCTGGGCAGGAGTTCAGCCTGGTTCATCTAATGGTCCCATCTGCCCTGAAAGGCTCTGAATCTTGCCCTGTCAAATTACCAAGACTGAAGAAAGCAAAATGAGGTTATTGCAGCCATTATAATACATTTTAAAAAAAAAAGGAAAATGAAGTCAAAAAGATCTCGTAGGCGTTGCACTCTATTTTTCTCAAGCCAGAGAGCAAAATTTGCCCTGTAATAGAGATGGACAATTTTCCTTTGGCCATAGCTGGACAATAATGGTAGCTGCTAAAGGAGATGCTCACCTCATTCATCTGTTGGGAACAACCGCGGTTCAGATGAGGACAAGCAAAAAAAGGGTTCTTAGGACAAGCTGTATTTGACGTGGCATTCCTGTTAAAGGCATAAAGATAAAGCATAGTTCTGAGGCCTATTCCCTGGAGTTTTCCCTCAGCCTGGTTGCTTATAATGTAACAAAACCTCTACAAAGCAGAGCGCACGGAACTTTTAGCTTATCCAGGTATAAGCTGGGCCAAAGCTTTGTTGGAATAAATTAATGCCATTAATTGCACTCAATGGAGCTAAGCTTATACACCCCAAAGGAGAGTTTTGGCAGGTGTATTACAGCAGTTGCAGCAGAAAACCTTAGCAATTGGGGCAGTCCTGCTCTAAAAATATTCTTTAAGATTGCATCATTTTACTCTGTGAATCTCCGTCTGTGCTGGGTGTGTTTGTTTACTGATGTGGCTTTAGTTTACTTTTTACTCCTGTTCCTGTGCTTATGGGTGAGAAGGCTGCACGAGGATGGTTATGTCTATATAGATGAAGTGTGCAATTGCTAGTGAGCATCAGATTTTGGAGCTTCTGGCTCAGTATGAGTGTGTTCTGCTCAGGAGAGATTTCAGAGCAAGGAATCAACCAGAGCTAAGTGCCCCCTCCAGTGCCCTCTGATAGGCTTGTTAATATGACCTTTATAGTGATGGGTAATGGCAGGAGAAGGGGTAATGGTTTTAAACTGAAAGAGGGGAGATTTAGATGAGATACCAGGAAGAAATTCTTTGCTGTGAGGGTGGCGAGAGCCTGGCCCAGGTTGCCCAGAGAAGCTGTGGCTGCCCCATCCCTGGAGGGGTTCAAGGCCAGGTTGGATGGGGCTTGGAGCAACCTGGTCTGGTGGGAGGTGTCCCTGTCCAGGGCAGGGGGGTTGGAACTGGATGATCTTGAAGGTCCCTTCCAACTCAAACCATTCTCTGATGTAGAGACTTCTGAGCTCCCTCTCACACTTACAAAGCCACATTCCAGGTTAGCTCCTATTTGAATGGAACTGGTTTGCTATTGGAGATATTTCGGGTGACTGCAATAAAATGAGCATGTCTACCAAACACCTGAGATGATGATAAATCCCGTCAGTGCTGGGCAAAAATCCATGTGTGCTACTGGTTATGGAAAGTGTAACAGAACCTTTCACGGCGGTGGTTTGCTTTTCCTGTTTTACCAAACTGCTGGGAACTACCAAAAATAATGCAAGATGATGTGCCTGAAATAGCATCATTTATTTCACTGCTCTGACACATTTGAGGTTGCACAGAAAGAGTCGTGCATTCCTTTCCTTCCTGAGGAACTCTTAACAGCTTTCTCACAGTAAAAATGGCTGTAAAATCCTTTTTGAATTAGAGTTTTCTGGACACGGCTGAAAAATTCCTCATTTTTATTTAAATGATGGTTGTGTGAAAGATAATAGCAATTTAGTAATTCTTTTAAAAAAAAAAAAAAAAAAAAAAAAAAAAAAAAAAAAAAGAAGCAAAACCAGAGGCTCAGCAAACTGGCAGATGAACGCTGGAAGAGCCCCCAGGTTGGGTTCTATATTGACAGAAACAAGCATCTCTATTCCCATCATTGGCTGTGAACAGCTATTGAGCGAGTTGTAAATCCTGATCAATCTCATCTTCCTCGCTCCAAAGAGTAAAAAAAGCTACAAAAACCTTTCCTTTCTGACCTGTGCGTGTACATCGACCCTTTCTGCCCAGATCTAGGTTCTTTCTGTTGTTGGGAGGATTGAGAAGGATACTGCTTTTTGCTAATAATTTCTTAGCAGCCAGTGAAGAGCAAAACAGTATTTCTCTTTTCACAGTGAATACTTAGCTTTCAACTAGAAGTCGAGCAGAATTCAGTTGCATGCTCCCAGATCTCTTGCCAATTGGGTATCCCAAAGAGCACGGGGAAAAAAGTCTTTTAATTAGCTCTTCCCTGAGCAGGTCTTCCTTGATTAGTCTTACCTGAGCATCACATTTTAGGAAGAAAAATCTATTTAGAAAGGGGCAAGAGTATACTATGAAGTTCACAACTGTCCTTTGCATCCCAGTGGGAGTTCAGTTCACAAGAGGCCATGGTGATCCCGGGTGATGGGACTCTTGATATCGATGAAATTAATTTATTATGTGCTGTGGGACAAAAGGCTAAAAATTCACCCTGACCTCGCTAAGGCAGTACTTACACGTATGTGTATTTGAGTGGCAGGGGACAGCAGTGGGAGGAAAGCTGAGGAAGAAGCAAAGAATAAGTAAAAGAAGATGGATTTATCGACTCTGAATTGTTCATCTGTATTCCATTCTTCACTGTGCTGCAGAGGAGTAGAGCAGCTCTGGCACCGTGGCTGGGGAACGGAGCAAGAGAGGGGGAGGAAGGTGACATTTATCACAGGCACCAAAAGTGTTTAATTTTCCAGAGGCTCTGATTAAACAAATGTTGCTGCTGCCTGGCAGCCCTTGCAGACTTTTGGTGGGGCAGAATTAATCAGGAGGTAATTTGTAATTTGCCGCAATGAGGGGGGTGGCTTGGCACCGTGGTCTTGATGGAGACTTTTTTTTATTTATTCTGAGTTACCCAGGAGCAACCAGAGTTCTCAAAGTTCCTTCTGTGTCCAAGGTAATGCCACCAGCTTTCCTAAGGGTAGGGATTTTCCCTTGAGCGGCCCAGGTGGGGTCACAATATAGTTGCAAATAATGCTGTGTGACTATTGTTAAGTTGATTAAGGAGCCCTGGTAATTACGAGAGAGGAGATCAAAAGGAGTCACCTGTGGGACTGATCTAAGGGCTGTTCTTGTGCAGAACTCAGTGGGGCTGAAAGAGGTTTGGCTCTGCCCCACATGTGAATGGGGAAAGGATTTTGCTGCTGATGCTGCCTCCCATGAACGGGAGCCGAAGGGGCCAAGAGAGAAACACCTTCCACTTAAAAATAGTGCATGGTGCTGGGGCATGAGCAAGGTAGGAACTGGGTAACCAGCACAGACAAACCAGTAGCATGTGTAGACAAGGTTCTGTGTGTTCACTTGTTTGCCTAATTGAGGTTTACATGTACTTTTAATCACCTTTGAGCTGTAATTATCCCCTTTAGTGACATTGTCGGTTCCACCGACGTTCCACAAGTTCCACTCTTGTGGAACTGCAAGGGCCATGGTGACGGCACAGCAGAGTCCACATTGCCCCGGCGGTGGTGGAGAAGCTCCAGCACAGATGAGGATGGAAGCTGCTCTCTACCATGTGGTATTTTTTGAACTTCCTAAGCACATGGAAAAGGAGCCATGGGAAGGATTGCTGTGTCCTGCCAGGTGTACAGCTCTTTGTACTTACTGGCTTTTTTTCTCATGATACGCAGTGGCTGAATGGGACCCACGGTGGTGGTGCAGATGTAGGTGGGCAAGCAGATCAGCACCTAAGTTGCCTTTGCCCTTTTCCTTTCACCTCTTCTTAAATACTCTACACAGAATCATAGAATTGTCCAGGTTGGAGGGGCCCTTTCAGATCATCTTGTCCATCCATCAACCTCACTCTGACCAAAACCATCCCCAAACCATGTCTCTAAGCACTAGGTCAACCCGGCTTTTCAATCCCTCCAGGGATGGGGCCTCAACCACTGCCCTGGGCAGCCCAGTCCAAGGCTTAAGAACCCTTTCTGGGTCAACACTTTTCCTAATCTCCAATCTGAACCTCCCCTGGGGCAACTTGAGGCCATTTCCTCTTGTCCCATCACCTGTTCCTTGGGAGAAAAGACTGACCCCCCCTGGCTACACCCTCCTTTCAGGAGGTTGATTCTACCTTCTACTGTTCATGTGGTGTGAGTATAAAAGATACGAGGTAGTAGAGCAAATAAGTGATCTGTATGATCTTGCGATGGCCCTGCTCTCCAGGAGGGATGAAGGCACAGTTTAATTATGCAGGCCACTCATGGGAGCAGCTATAAAATCTTAATACCAGTCTGTGAAGGGCACGAGTCTTATAAAAATCTTATTTCTGC
This sequence comes from Calidris pugnax, assembly GCF_001431845.1. Lineage (NCBI taxonomy): Eukaryota > Metazoa > Chordata > Aves > Charadriiformes > Scolopacidae > Calidris > Calidris pugnax. The sequence goes on from NW_015090772.1 coordinate 3,203,566, forward strand.
AGTGAATGAGGAAGTTTAAAAATACGTTCCTGTAGTAAAAGGCAGTCTGCCTGATTAACCTTTGGTGCAAATGTCCGGGGCTCATGGGGAAAGAAAGATTAATTCTACCTGATGTAAAACAGCTACAAGAATGACTTAACATTCCTACTGGTGAAACTGTTGTCGTTTTTTACACCTTTTGACTTGAGGTAAGCACTGTCAGCCCTTAAAAGGTAGGAATCTCACTCTCGCCATGTCCTTGACCTCCTTGTTTCCAGGCCTGTGGAGCTATGAGATGAGAGGGGACCTTAAAGCTCTGATGTTCTGTTGTCTAGGAAACCTGTTACTAGCCTGAGACTGAGTCTTTGCCTCTCTTGGGATGGACTTCAGCTTGATGTCCAATTTTTCTTTGTTCGGGGGTTTCAGTGAAAGAAAATATTATTGTTTATTGTTTCAGTAAAGATACCAGTAATATTGCTTATCCAGTTGTCTTTATAAAATAAAACAGGAGTTGCTTGCGGCAGTACCTGTGGAATTGGGATGGATGGATGGATGGATGAAGTCACAGAGATTTATGAGTAGGGGAGAAGTGATATTATCAGAGCAGTTTATTCTTGTGATGCTCACGTAGCCACATCTTGGCTTCTGTAGGGCACGGCTACAAATATGGAGAGAAATGTGCTTGCACAGAACAGATTTCCCTCTCAGCTGTACTTAGACACATTTGCATTGTACTCAGAAGTCTGAAGGAAGAAGTGGTCTCAGCTGGCCAAATCTTTGAGCATCTCAGGAGTGAAAAAGCTTCCTCCCTTCTTGCTTTTGATAAGATGGAAACTGGAAATTTAACATCTGCTCCTTCCAGTGATTGAATTTAGTCAGTCTGAAAGACATGTCTTTAGATATGCAGGTTTATCACCTCTGGGAAATGGAAAGCTGTCTGTCCTGCCTAGTGTTCTGTTTTCCATCCAGTGGAGCCTAAAATTTGTTTTACTTTGCCAAGGAAATGTAAAATGAAGGGGGAAGATCTGCAGCACACTCTGTTGAGATCTTGTGGTAGGGTGAACTATCTTGTAGCCCTTGGGATTGAAATGTTCCCTGCACACCGAAGAGAACCTCCTTTTGGGAGAGGGGCTTCCCAGCGGGACATCCACATGTAGTGACAGGACAAGAGGTAACGGTTTTAAACTGAAAGAGGGGAGCTTTAGATGAGATACCAGAAAGAGATTCTTTGCTGTGAGGGTGGTGAGAGCCTGGCCCAGGTTGCCCAGAGAAGCTGTGGCTGCCCCATCCCTGGAGGGGGTCAAGGCCAGGCTGGATGGGGCTTGGAGCAACCTGGTCTGGTGGGAGGTGTCCCTGCCCAGGGCAGGGGGGTTGGAACTTGATGATCTTGAAGGTCCCTTCCAACATTTTGCTCTGTACATTTTGTTTCCAGCATTTGCTCTGTACAACTGACATGTGTGCCGATTGTTGGGTTTTCCACTTGAAAACAGAAGGGAAAAAATTTCCGCCTCTCTCTCACACACCTGCTTGTGCTACAGCCATTCAGAATAGCAGCTTCCCTTTTCTGATGGGGAAGCAGGAGAAAACATCTCCTCATCCCTTGGGTTGAGGTTTAATAAGGCCAAGTGCTGGGTCCTGCATTTTGGTCCCACCAACCCCCTGCAGCGCTCCAGGCTGGGGGCAGAGTGGCTGGAGCTGCCTGGCAGAAAAGGACCTGGGGGTGTTGGTGGCCTGTGGGCTGAAGATGAGCCAGCAGTGTGCCCAGGTGGCCAAGAAGGCCACCAGCATCCTGGCCTGTGGGCCACTTCCACTCTCCTCTGATAGATTATCCTTTGGTGGCCATCCCATCCTCACCTCCTCTGAACCGACACCTGAGTGCCTCCAACTTCCTAAAGTCTGTTGGGAGCTGAGGGCATTTTAACTTTGCAGGTTTTTGTATCGTGGGTATCACCCACCACTCAGGAGATGTTTCCTACCCTAGAAAGTCTCTTACCCACAAGCAGATATTGCTCTTCAGCTTCACCTCTCTTCACTGTTTGCCCCAATTAATAATAAATAAGATATGTATGAAGGTGTTGTCGTTGGCAGCTCTTTGGTGACTGGTGTATAAAACCCATTACGAACTGATTATTCAAGACTGTTAATTTTTTCCCAGGCTGTCCTGTATCTGATCACCTATTGTGAATTTGTTACTGATCCTCTAAGTAGGTCTGGTCTTCAAATGAGGAAACATTCCTGATGTTTCTTACTGATGATTCCTTGTTCATGGTTTCCTTTATTTTAAGAAGTGGATCTGGAGGCACAAACAGGAAAAAAAAAAAAGAAAGGATTAAAATGGCAAATTGACCAAAAAGGTGAAAATGACAAATAATATGTGGGCTGCAGTCTTCCAAAAATCCAAGAATAAATAAAGCTTCTGTTAAAGTGCTTTGAGGAGGCGGTTGATGATAATTTTTTATCTATTTGTTTCAAAGTGAGATCTCTTAACTTCTTTAGGAAAATGTTTTAAATGCCCTAAAATCTAGCCCGTATTAACAAAAGCCCCTCAAAATAGATTTTACTGGACTGGTTTTGTGGTGGGGAGATGGAGATAAGGAGAAGAAAAATCATTCAAATGAATTGATGATGCCTGTGGTAGATAAATTATTGCAGTAAAAATCCAGATTCAAGCCTCTTGCGTGCTAGACCTATACATATATGAAGAAAGGCTACATATATGTAGCAGGCAAGCAATGGTGTCTTCTGATGGATGGGTTTTTGGCCACTGCCTGCTCTCTCAGAATAACCTGACTTTTGAACCCAGCGGTTACCAGGCTCTGGAGTAGAGACCGGTGCTCAGTGGGACTTTTCAGATGTTTCTCTCTAGACATAAATACTTTTCAATCCTTCGATCTGTTTCTCTCTCCTCCAAAGTTTTATCCTACTTTGTGGAGGGGGGCAGGAAGAGCTTACATTTTGAGGAACCCGGATTGTTTCCCAGTTTCTCTCAGCTCGGTTCAGGGTCAGTTTGGTACCCCCCAATCTCTCTTTTAGTTATCTCCTTTTGATAGGCACCCTACGGCAGTGGAAAGCAGTCCTGAAAATGGGTGTAAACTAGAGATTTTTTGCTGGTGGAGGAAGTAGGTGCACTCACACCCAGGCGAAGACCCTCTGCTTGCCCGGGGAGCTGTACTCTTCTTCTCTAGCTTGGTGAAGTTAGACTTGCACTGCTGCCTAGAGCAGCAGCTCTTTAGTTATCTTCACTCAAACCTTCTTAAATATCTGGCTTTTCCCTTTCCAGCCACTGGACCCCACTGTGCACGTGGTGAAAAGCTGCCCTGATTTGAGGAGCCATCTTCTCACCCCAATGGCTGCCAGTGGTGCTTGTCTATGTGGCAACCAAGTGCCCAGCGACTCACTCCGGGGGCAATATGCTACTAGAGAATTCACTGGTTGGTTTGTTTTACTTTCCTCAACAGAAAGCACTGCATCTTGGCTAATAGAGCTTTTCCTAATGAGGGGCTCCATTGGTCGTATTTCGAACATCCTCTTAGGAAGTGGTGGCATCCCAACTTGCCATGTTGTTCTCTCTGTCGGTAACGCCAGCTGATTATTGGGAGAAAGATTTGGTTGCCACCTGTGTTTATTACCTGGGTACCACTGACTTTGGTCAGAAAACTCACAGATCCTATGTAGTGTGGATGCCTGAGGAGCACTGCTGGTCATTTGGGAAGGGAAGGACCTCAGTGTCACCCAGCAAGTGAAGGACCCTCCACCAGTTGTCCTTGTTCCAGTGCAGGCCTGGATCTATATCAAGAGCTGTGCTAGGTATATGGGCTGTGAACAATCTGTAAGAAAATGCTCATTTTGGTTTTGTTGGGAAATATTTACCTGTCTTTGGCTTCTAGCCTGCTATTTGTGGAGATGTCTGTGGGAAATAGGAGTTCTGAGGACTTGGGTTTACATAGATGGCAACGAGCAATTCGCTGACCTTTGTACTTTCCTCTTAAGTATCTTTTCTTTTAAAAATAATGCTACTTACCCCAGATTCCTATTGGAATAGTTTACTGCCTTTCCAAGGAGCTCTAATAGGTAGCTTTACCCCCCAGGTTCCTTCTGACAACTTTCAAAAATGAGAACAAAGCTAATAATAGTGTTTTGCACCTACATAACTCCTTTTACCTGATGAACTCAGGTGTGCATTCTAAATGTTGGAAGGGTCTTGTGCTCTTGCCGTGAGCTAAATATAATAAATACCCATTCTACAGCTGAGACAGCATGGCAGGTGTGTGCTGCTTTCCCAAGACCAAACATTGGTTTATATGGAGCCTTGTGAGATGTCAGAATTAATTTCTCTCTAATAACATTATGGTGTGTAGCAAATATGAGCCCTGCTTACATGTCGATGCAGGACTTGCCTTCAGTGATGTTGATCAGTACTGGTAGCAGCTTCTTATTCTTATTCTTAAACTTATTAGCAGCTTCTTTACCTGTGCAAAAAATCATGGTAGGTGGCTGAACCCTGCTCTTCACAGACTGCTTCTCCAGGAGCCATCGCTCCTGGCTGTGAGCGGCAACACCAGCTCTGCAAAGGTCGTGTTCCATTTGGCAAAGATTCATTATGTGCAGAAGAAGGTTGTAGGGCCTCTGTGCAGAACTGAAGGTGCCCAAAGCCACGGATCAGTCAGCTATGGGCTTGTGTTGCTTTTCTGGAATCAATTAATTTATTTATTTAAAGCTCAACTCTAGCTTTTTTGTGTTACTGTAAATCACTGAAACCCACCAAACGCAACACAGCACGAGGGCTGGAAAGCTGCCCAGCAGAAAAGGACTTGGGGGTGTTGGTGGACAGCCGGCTTAACACGAGCCAGCAGTGTGCCCAGGTGGCCAAGAAGGCCACCAGCATCCTGGCCTGTATCAGGAATAGCATGGCCAGCAGGAGTAGGGCAGTGATGGCGCCTCTGTACTGGGCACTGGTGAGGCCTCACCTCTAGTTCTGTGTTCAGTTCTGGGCCCCTCACCACAAGAAGGACATTGAGGTGCTGGAGTGTGTCCAGAGGAGAGCCACCAAGCTGGTGAGGGGTCTGGAGAACAAGTCGTATGAGGAGAGGCTGAGGGAACTGGGCATGTTTAGTTTGGAGAAGAGGAGGCTGAGGGGAGACCTCATTGCCTTCTCCAACTCCCTGAAAGGAGGGTGGAGAGAGGTGGGGGTTGGCCTCTTCTCCCAAGGGAATAATGACAGGAGCAGAGGAAATGGTGTGAAGTTGGGGCAGGGGAGGTTTAGATGAGATCTTGGGAAGAATGACTTTCCTGAGAGGGTGGTCAGGCCCTGGAATGGCCTGCCCAGGGAGGTGGTGGAGTCACCATCCCTGGAGGTATTTAAGAAACGTAGATGTGGCTCTTCAGGGCATGCTCTAGTGCCCGAGAGTGTTGGGTTGTGTCTATTTGTGGGGGCTTTTTGTTGGTGGTGGTTTTGTTTTGTGGTTGGACTCGATGATCTCAAAGGTCCCTATCAACCATGAAGATTCTGTGATTCTGTGTCCGGAGCTGTGATCCTCCCCCAAAAAGAGCTGGGATTGATGGAGCAGAGGCTGGAAGCCGATTGGAACCGAGCCTCCTGGAGAAGCGGGTGCTTGGTGGCAAGTGAAGTGAGGGGAGATGTTTCTCCTCCTCGTGCCAGCGGCTGGTGCCTCCCACCAGCCGTGTCTCTCCTGCCTCCTCCCTGGCTCGCTCCTCCATGGAAACCAGCCGTCCCAGCCCTCGCTGCCGGTCGCCACTGGGCCCCTGGGCACTTTGCCCAGTTCACAGCTGCCCTGGGGAGCTGCTGTTTTTCTCTTTTCTCCCATAATAGCGTCCTTATGAGGCTTCCCCCGGCCCGGCTCCCCGACGCAATAGGAAGCTGTATGTTCCTGCCTGTGGCTTATGGTGTGATATTTGGGTTCGTTTAGTATGCTCCTGGGAGCGCGTCTTAACGCTAACAATTAAAAAAAAAAAAAAGGAAGGAGGGGAAAAAAATAAACAGAGAAGGTCAGGGAAATCCTAGTCTGCGGCGGGAGTTAGGCAGGAGATAAAAGCAAGAAGTGGGTTTCTGTGGGAAAATTGCTTTCCCTGAACTGGCTGTGGGGCAGTGTGGGGCAGGGACAGTGCCAGCATCTGCCTGCTGCTGGGCAGGCTTGGAGAGTGCTCAGAAGACATGGGGAAATCTCAGTTTTCCTCCCCTGGACAGACAGGAGAAGGGGGGGTAATGGTTTTAAACTGAAAGAGGGGAGATTTAGATGAGATACCAGAAAGAAATTCTTTGCTGTGAGGGTGGTGAGAGCCTGGAACAGGTTGCCCAGAGAAGCTGTGGCTGCCCCATCCCTGGAGGGGTTCAAGGCCAGGCTGGATGGGGCTTGGAGCAACCTGGGCTGGTGGGAGGTGTCCCTGCCCAGGGCAGGGGGTTGGAACTGGATGATCTTGAAGGTCCCTTCCAACTCTAACCATTCTGTGATTCTGTAATCTTTTTGGAGAAAGTGCCTGAGATGGCTGACTGTTCTCCACAGTCTTTGGACTTGATGCGTTCTCGATTGTTTCCAAAAGAGCTTGGTGTTTGAATATTGGGTGTATGTTATTTTACAGACAATACCTGCTCTGTATCGGTGCCAGGTTCTCCCAGACTTAAGCACTTTATCCTAAAAATCAAGCATCATTTTATTCCAGTTATTTCCAAGTTAGGCTCTCATCACCTTTCCCTCCCCACATCTTTATTACCTTTTCCTGGCTTTACAGCCCCAATAATAGCAGCCCCCTCCCACCCGTGGTTTCCCCTTGACTCTACCATGACCCCCCATGGTCTACCTTGACCCCCCATGGCAGGGGGGTTCCCTGCCCAGGGCAGGGGGTTGGAACTGGATGATCTTTAAGGTCCCTTCCAACTCTAACCATTCTGTGATTCTGTAATCTTTTTGGAGAAAGTGCCTGAGATGGCTGACTGTTCTCCACAGTCTTTGGACTTGATGCGTTCTCGATTGTTTCCAAAAGAGCTTGGTGTTTGAATATTGGGTGTATGTTATTTTACAGACAATACCTGCTCTGTATCGGTGCCAGGTTCTCCCAGACTTAAGCACTTTATCCTAAAAATCAAGCATCATTTTATTGAGATGGCTGACTGTTCTCCACAGTCTTTGGACTTGATGCGTTCTCGATTGTTTCCAAAAGAGCTTGGTGTTTGAATATTGGGTGTATGTTATTTTACAGACAATACCTGCTCTGTATCGGTGCCAGGTTCTCCCAGACTTAAGCACTTTATCCTAAAAATCAAGCATCATTTTATTCCAGTTATTTCCAAGTTAGGCTCTCATCACCTTTCCCTCCCCACATCTTTATTACCTTTTCCTGGCTTTACAGCCCCAATAATAGCAGCCCCCTCCCACCCGTGGTTTCCCCTTGACTCTACCATGACCCCCCATGGTCTACCTTGACCCCCCATGGCAGGGGGGTTCCCTGCCCAGGGCAGGGGGTTGGAACTGGATGATCTTTAAGGTCCCTTCCAACTCTAACCATTCTGTGATTCTATCTGCGTTGTTATAGGCAGAAACACAGATTGCATCATTCCCACTGACCTTTCCCTTACAGGAATTTCCTCACATTTGCTGCCTGACTTCCAGTAGGATAAACTGGTCTAAGATTTTTATAGAAATTTTTGCTTTCATTGCCTCACCTGCTCTTGCTGCACTCTAACTACCCCATACAGCAGAAGATTCAAAAGGGAGAGCAGCATATACTGTATCTGTGCCCCTGGACCATGGTCACTGTAGTGTGATGTCTCCCATTTGGCTTCTTGCTGGACCTGAGCAAATTTACCAAAGTAAATCCTTTGTGTAATCTTGTATGATGCAGCAGGAGAATTTCAGAATCCCTCTGATGATGGTTTTTTTTTTTTCTTTTTCTGTCGACTGCTGCAATCCGGAACGCACAGAATTTGACTGTAACTTTTCAAAGGAAAACAAATAGCTTGCATTTAATTCTAAATACGTCTCCTGCCCCAAAACACAAAGTAAATAGTCATGGAGTTGGAAGGGAAGGAGGAGTCTGCCTGCTTATTAGAAATGTAGATTAATGACGATGTGGAAAGAAGTGCAGTGATTTATGACAGGGTGGAAAGAAGTGCCGTGATTGCATTCAAGTTACGAGAGAAAAGGGCTTTCATCACCAGAAGATTGTAAGCATTTCTCCATCCATAACTCACTAGCTGATTGCTGGAAATCACACTATTTTAAGACCTGATTTACCTTCCTAGGCAGGATCAATGTATTTCTGGAGATGTGTGTGTTTCCATGTATGTCATTGGGAGTTTCAAATCGATAGCGGGAAGTAAATTTGAAGCCAAATACTGCAATCCTGTCTTAATCCTTCTGTGAGAAAACTTCCATTTGATTTAATTGGCTTAATATGAGGAACAGGGGGAGAAAAACCAAAGCTGAGAATGTGGTGATGACACAGTATTCACTAGAGGACAGAAGTGTGTGGTTTTTCAGGTGCTAAGTAGTGAAGGGGATGGAGCAGTGGGACCAGTTTACACGGGTCTGATGATCACTGATACCTCTCCAGTTAAGATTTCATCTACCTGGAGATGGCTTGCTCTGTGCTTGTGGAAGTGAAGGAAAAGGCTTGGGTAACCTAATTGGTTTTGTTCTATTCCTACATTTCTCGGGCTAGCAGATGAGGTTTGTAATCAAAGTGAGGTGATTGAAGGCTTTTGAATTGTTGGTGTTAGTGTCAGGTGTCAGATAAAGGACTGCTGTCTATTCTGGAGAGTAGTTTATTTTCCTGTACTGCATATACATGCCCCAAAAGCTTCCCTTTGATCCGGGGAGAGAAGATTGCTGATTTGCACCAATCAAAAATATAGGTCTCTGAAGCCATAAACCATCCTGCTGCAGTTTTTAGAATGAGATATGGCAAAACATGTCATCTGTGCTTTTTCTTTTTCTAAGAATAGTCTGGTTGGTGCCTTATATGCTCAGTTACATCCCACAACTCAGGGAGAAAAATAATACACGTTGCTCTTATTTATGGGAGCAGCCTGGTAACGATTTAACTACCTGAGGCAAAGATCTTGTAGGACTGGACTGCACAAATTCAGAATTTTCTAAAGGTATTATTCAGTATTTTCAGAACGTTTTAAAATGTCAAGGAAAACATTTTTTAACTTTGCCTTGGACATGGACGTTTTGTGTATGTTTGGCAGTTCCAAGCAGATCTTGGTTTGTAAGAGTCCAGACAGCACTTATTACGATCTGTCAAGTCAGTAATTTGTGAACTCCAGATTTACAGAACGATTTTTATAGCTAGCATCTAACAAGTCACGATGGATTTAATCTTTTCATTGCTTCGTGTATTTTTGTGAATCATTCAGTTAATTCCTGCAACTATTTTTATTCTCGTGGCACTGACCGGACTCTCTCATATCAATGCAACTCTCTCTTGAGGCAGTTATTAATATAAGATGTGCTAAAAAAAAATGCTGTTCTGTAGACATGTTTTTCAGCTCACTGCTTTCTTCAGTGACATGAATGAGAAAACAAGGGTTTACCTAAAAAATATTAGTTTATTTGTTATAAATTATGATGCATAACAACATGTAAGTTCATTCAAAGGAATAGTACATCTGCACAACTGCCTTTTTGCATGATTCCTTGATGTTCAGCCCAATAATATACCATAACTGGAAGGTCATGCAAATAACTGGGTGGAATGAAATAGTCCAACACCAGTGTACTGAATATTTGGCTTCCCCGTTCATCAGGAAAAGCCGAGTGCATCATCTAGTTCTCAGTTTCGGAGAACTGAATCCAAAACCACATTTTCAGTATTTCTGGTAATTTTTGTTAAGTAGAAATTTTGAAAGTTCTGCCATTTAACTTAAGTGCAGGAAAAAAGAAAAGGCTGAAGGTTCCAACTTCTACATATCATTTTCTTTTCCTTTGTTCATGTTGATAACAGATAAAATGTGAGGTGGCACTTTAAGCACCCAAAATGAGGGATTTTACTGTTTGAGCTGTCGGCCACGTTTTGGACTTGCTGGAATCTTTTATTAAGATGCCTGTCAGAATTAAGGAAGTAAGTAGAATTGTAGAATCATAGAATTGTCCAGGTTGGAAGGGACCTTTCAGATCATCTAGTCCAACCATCAACCTAATTCTGATCAAAACCATCACTAAACCGTGTCTCTAAGCACTAGGTCAACCCGGCTTTTCAATCCCTCCAGGGATGGGGCCTCAACCACTGCCCTGGGCAGCCCAGGCCAAGGCTTAAGAAAGCTTAAGTGATAGAGCTGCAGAATTTGCTCCTCAAAACAAGTGGAGTTCACTACAGATACAGTAGATGGACTTGCAGGGTTTGTTGGGTTTGGGAGAAGGTTAGCGAAGAGGAGGGGTAGAAAAGCTGTCCCCATGTTGCCTGGTGTTTTGTGCTGGCTGGTGTCTTTGTGGTTCTCCTGGATGACGAGGCATCTCCATTTCTCTTGGTATTACAAAGAGGTGGAGCTGGAGAGTCCCTGGAGCTGACTGGAGACAAGGAAAGAGACGATGCGAGCAGGGACAGCGGCAGGCTTGGACCACATGCAATTCCGTGTAGCCATTCATACCTCAGCCAGGAGAGACCTCAGCACAGTGGTTTGCACTGGTAAAGAGCCTGGAGATCTTTGCAGTAATGTGGCTGGTCACACTTTTATTTTGTTTTTATCTCAGCTAAAGGAGATAGAAAGATGTGAAGCTGTAATGCAAAGTGATGCTCTTACACTTTTATCCATTTATCAGAGCCATGTTTCCAGCCCCATCGGTTCTTCTTCTAAAAAATCCACTTTTCCTGTTTTTCTGCCCATTCAAAGAATCCCTTTTTATTCATTATTAATACTCAGAGCTTAAGTTCTTTGATTTTTCCCATGGGAAAAGCTACCTATTAGAATCTTGTCCTTACTTTCCTTCTGTAGAACCAGCCATTTTCCAGTGAGTTACAGTTAATTTTCATTTAGCGTATGCCATTTCATGTCACTGTGTATTTTAAGGGAAGCAGCACCCAAATGTACGTTCCTCATCATGGGTAACTCTTGTGTTATTTTTCCTTTAGAATTCACAAGCCTGTTATTTGAGGTGTTAATTATTACATTGGTATATGACTAAGGACACAAATATCTCCTCATTTTTCCCCCTCCCCTCACTTAACATTTTGTTTGAGAAGATCAGTACATTTTGTCTGCGAAAAGCCCTGGATTAAATGCCACCCACAAATGATTTTCTGCATGTTTTATTTTGCTAGAGGAGGTTGTCAGACATTGGGGGAAATAATGTAATATTGGCTGACCTAAGACTTCAATTAACTAACAAGGAAGTTTACCAAAACTGTCATATTAACTTTGCACATCATTTTACTGGGGCAGAAACGCTTTGTCACACAGCACTTATTTCTTGCTTTGCTTACCCCAAGGCAAAAGCACAAACAGGAAAGAAAATTTATTCCTGATTTCCGATGCAAATAGCGCTCTGCAAATGTTAAATGTGGGGAGGAGGTCTCCTGTCGATCGGTCATTCCTGTTTCAGCCCAATACACCCTGCTATGGTTTGAGAAAACCTGTAACAATTTATTGTTGTTTAGACAATTAATTCTATCACCCGATGACCCCTCCCCACCTGGAAAGGGGAATCGGGGAAAGCAATGAAACACGAGGGTTGGAATATAAATAGATGTAATAGGATAACACTGAATAATTAACAATAATACTAAAGAACTGGTATTAATCCCAATACTAAGATAAGATATACAAGAATTATACTCAGGCAATTCTCTCAGCAGGAAGCCGTGCACTCCCAGCAGGGACAGCAAATGGCGGACACTGCCAGCAATGGCTTCGGGAGGAAGGGAAGGCCTCAGGGGTCTGGCACCAGGGCAAGGAGTTCTCTGGGCCACCACCATTAAGGGAGAGAGAGCTATGCAACAAACATTTCTAATTTATATTCAGTATGACCTTCATGGTGTGAAATAATCCTGTTGGCCAGCCTGGGTCAAGTGCCCGGGTCTCACTCCTCCTTGTCCCTGGGCCTGGCAAGGCTCGAAAACACTAAGACCTTGAATCCCACAGAGCCTGGCTGTCCATAAAGTAAATATTATTAGGAATTCAGACACTAGAGTCTTCTAAAAGTGCAGTTTTCCCCCAGCATTAGAAGAAAAGTTAGTCCTGTGTCGCTCAACCCAGGACACACCCCAAATAAGTGGTATTTGACTTGTGTGTTTAGTTGAGCGTTGGTTTGAATAGACCCCTTGGATTTGAGGGCAGCATCTGGTTTTAGCCCTGCAAGCAACCAGTGGGCTGCTTTCACCTTGTCTTTTACCAAAATGGTTGAAAATGTTATGCACAATGTTTACATGTTTTTTGGTGATGATTCTAAATTCACATGCATTTCAAGTATGTAAAGGACTGCTAGTGCCTTCTCTTTCGATTACTGTCAATTTTACCCTCAGGTTACTTAGATCAATCCTTAATGGAGGTTTTCCTTCAGTCAGCTGCTTGCTGAGCCATAGATTTTTAATAAATATATCACTTCCTCTCATATTTTACCCTTTCTTTTCCTATTTCCTTTTAACTGGTCTTCTACCCAAATCTTATTTCTTCTTTTCCTTCAGCCTTCATTTTCTATTGAAATGCATCTGTCAGTCTCTTTTTTTTCCCTTCAAACTTCTCCATCCTTTCATTTATTTTGTTGCAAGATGTCAACCAGATACCTTCTTCCACCTGCTGATCCTCCCTGCTGGAACCTTAGTTCCTGCTCTGGTCACTTTTCCATGTTTATAAGGTCCTTCCTACTAGCTACCTTTCTTTTTCCCTTTGTCTACTTCATTCTGTTAATAATCATTGTCAAAATCATCTTCTTGCCCATCCCTTTAGCCAGATTACCCTTCAGCAGAAGTTTTTGGTAGCTTTTTGGCTTTTTCTCAATCAAGGTCAAGCTGCTTTTTCCTCTAAAACCTCTGCCACTCTTCCTGTCTTTAATTGAGCTAAATATTAACATGGAAGAACTGGAGGCCTCCCTGGTATCCATCAGGATCTGTGTATCCAAGGCAAAGATAATCAGTGCAGCTAACAGAATCCTGGGAGCCACTTTGGAAAGTGCCTAGTCAAGCTGCTTCCTGCAGAGGTAGAGTATCCCAGATAACACAGTGTGGCAACTAGTTGTCCATTTCCACTGGACACAATTTACAAAAATGCTCACATCCAATAGCAGGATGAGGCAGGAACCTTCTGCCAGGAAATGAACTGTTTTACATCAGCTCCTTCAGGTGCAGTTACTTCTCAGACTCCTTCCTTGCTTTTTCTCAACCTCCTTTTCATGCTTTGTTTCAGGTTGCCCACCAGTTTTCTGCTCATGGCCCTGGGGCTGTTGTTCCTCTCTTTCTACAAGAATGTGATGAATGTTTTATCCGCTCTATTGTAGTCTTGAATTAATGACAGTCTTACTCCATCAGTTCCAAGGAACTGTTTGATTTCAGTCTTGTTTCCCACAACCGTGATTCATTAGTCAAGGGATCGTAAAACTCTGGAAAAATCAAAAACTGCTCTGAAATACAAATCAGTTGTGGGCCTTGCTTCATCTTCAGCCTTTCTTTCATGCCCAGGGCAGTGGTTGAGGCCCCATCCCTGGAGGTATTGAAAAGCCGGGTTGACCTAGTGCTTAGAGACATGGGTTAGTGATGGTTTTGATCAGAGTGAGGTTGATGGTTGGATGAGATGATCTGAAAGGTCCCTTCCAACCTGGACAATTCTATAATTCTATGATTTTCTGGACCTCAGGATCCAATGCATGGTCAAGCTCCCTCAGGTTTTCTTCCCTCTTTCCCTCACTAGAGGGCAAGCAACTTATTTGGGTTCTGAGGCATGGAACAAGCTTTCATATTGAAGAGCTCTATTACTACAGCGTTCAGTTTTCCGACACCTGCTATAGACCTTTTAAACACCTGGTGTGGAACTGCTATCACACCTCCTACCTCTCAGCTCCATCGTCACGTCTGCCAGTTGTGCTCATTCGCTCGTGCTAGGTGTTCCTCCAAAATGATGGCCATACCTGGACTTGGACAATGATATTGATACTGATGCCACGTGGAAACTGGCTGCTCAGCTTGATCAAAACTACTGGCATTGTCTCAAGTCTCTTCTCTGCAGACTGGAAGATACCTTGTTCATACTCGAAGAACTTAATCACAAGCAAAAGAGTTTTTAAAAAAAGAAAGAAAGAAAAAAAAAAGAAAGCCCAACCCCAGCAACACAAACTTTTTTTTTTTTCACAATGAGTTTTAAATTCTGCAGAAAATGAAGAGATAAAGTGTATCAGAGCTTATACCTCCTAAATCCTCTGCCAGCTGCTTTCTCATCCCGCTGCCTGAAAATGAATCAACTTAATTATTCCTGTGGCTACGTACATCCAGACAGCTTAGAGTTGCCTCTTTATCACTGACTACAGTAACTGTCCTTGTGCTCTGGAATAGTTAAGGAGATTGACAACTGTTTTTTGGGGGTTTTTTTGTAATTCCAGAGTACACAGACTGTAATAGAAGAAATATCTGGAATTTTGGACTCTCTTGCCAATGGTGTAGATTGTGCCAACACTGAGTTTAAATTTGCTTGTGTAGTATGGTGTGTTTGGATTAATATTCTAAAGTAATGTGGAGTGAAGGCTTGATACAGGCTGTGATCAAGAGACCAGTGTAGTGAACTCACAGAATGTAATATGTGGAGATAGGGGGGAAAAACAGCATTAAATTATCTTCCAAGGGCCCTGAGGTCTCTCAGGATGGCTCTTCCGAGTACTCTGAAAATATAACCATTGATCTAGTTAAGACAATTCATCCTTTGGGACAGTCTAAAAATTGTCTGGAATTACCTGATGCAGACGTTAAACATGTAAAGTTTTCATTGGAGGCATTGACATGTTGCTTGTAAACTGCAGTCATTTCCTTGCCCTTCAGAATTACATTTTCTGTCCGGCCTCCCCTGTCAGTAAGGGCTGTTCGTTAATAACGATTTGGCCATTTCATTCTACAACCTTATTTTTGCCCGCTCTGTGGATTTAACTAAAGGAAATCCCGTTGTGACTGAAAGGATGAAGCTGAATCTCAATCACCAAATGACGCTTTCTCCTTCATTTTTCACCCTGTATGAACCAAGCT
Organism: Calidris pugnax; assembly: GCF_001431845.1. Taxonomy (NCBI): domain Eukaryota; kingdom Metazoa; phylum Chordata; class Aves; order Charadriiformes; family Scolopacidae; genus Calidris; species Calidris pugnax. Next base: position 3,218,722 of record NW_015090772.1, read on the forward strand.
GCTTCTTTCGGGGGAACATTTAGATAAGGAAGGAAGCCAGGCATGAACTCTTGAAAACGGATTTGCAAAGAGGTGTCTTTCCTCCTGTTTTCTCTTTGTTGGCTTGTTGATTTTTGAGTGGTTATATGGAAAAGCTGGTGAAGGCACTTCTTCCATCTCAGATGCTTCAAGTCTGGTTGTAGAGGGTTGTCTCTGGGTATAGTGTCGTCCAGTGGCTGCTCTTTCAGCATATGTGGCAACGAGGTAGGGGAATCATGCCTTGTGATACTTGCTAATTTGGGGCCAAATTAGGAAATCACTGAACTAAGCACATCACTGTAACACAGGCTGAGGATTTATACCTACATCTTGTCTATGCAGAAGAAAGGTGGTGGACTGTCAAGATGACACACGCAAGCTTCTGACTTGGTTGCCCAGCAGCCATCAGTGTAACGTATGCCCCAAGGTATTGGAGATACAACTTAGTGGCTTCTGTCGTGGTCTCTGGATGTGTTCTTGCTGCTGGAGGGTCATTGCATATGAAGGGCCATGTTTATTCAAGAGAAACGCTGATATTGTGGGGAAATTGTGAGAAGGGTTCATCTCCCACCCGGTGCTCCACAGATGGGTTGTTGTGAACGTCCAGCCCTTCAGGCTTTTCTGGGGGAGGTTTCTGAGAAGATCGATGCTGTGAATTCATGGAAATGATGTGTCTGGCGAGCGGAAGGTCTCAGACTTGTTCCAGAAGCTTGCGGGCGATGGCAGATGTCGACCTGTAGATGCTGTAGAGTTCAGCCCTGGTAAACTCCTCTTTCTGACATGCCAACTTCTCTGCTTTTAGTTTGTCCTCTCATTGTAGAGCCCAAGTGTTTAGACTTCTGCTCCGTCCCAAAGGGAAGAGACTTTTATTTGCATAGGCAAAAGTTGTCACGGCAAGAGAGAGAAGGAAGAATAAAAGGCAGGGGTAAATGTTGGAAAGGCAAAAGTAGTCGGAATGTGATATGACAGAGGTGATGTCAAATTAGCTAAACACAAAGCCGGCCTAAACCAGCTTAACATAACACGGAATTTAATGTTACGGTGATACTGACCGTAGAAATATAAGACACATTAGATGAATACAAAATATGGGGGATAAGGTCCTATGTGATTAAACTAAAAAAAGGTATTCTTTTTTTTTTTTTCCTACTGTCTTTCTCTTCGTGCCTTCAGTGAATTTACCTGTCTTAATCGTAATGCAGAACTCAGGATTCTCTTACCGTGCAAGAGGTCATCAGATAGAAAAGGACATGATTTAAAGCAAATGTGCCCTCTGAAACACTCATTTCTCAGTAGGAGTAGCAAAGCGTAACGTAATTAAAACAACTGTCTACAGAGTTTACAGACAATCACGTTGAGTAGAGAATACCTTTAATTTCATTGTAAGGTCGGACACACGGGGAGGAAGGGCTGGTGCTGTCTCTCAGCAGTAATCAAGGGCTGGCAGCTCAGCTTTGGAAACTGAACAGATTAGAAGTTTTGGCAGTGATCCCCAAATGCTCGGGAGACTCACCACAATCAGCAGCTTTGACATTTTGGCCAGCTAGTTAAATAGTGTTGGCTATAAATATTACAAGGCAAGTGATCACCCCCTTATCACAGAATTGTCGGAATTGGAAGGGGCCTCTAGAGCCCATCCAGTTCAACCCCCCTGCCAAAGCAGGGCTGCCCAGAGCACATCACTCAGGAGCATCCAGGCAGGGCTTGAAGATCTCCAGAGAAGGGGACTCCCCACCCTCCCTGGGCAGCCTCTGCCAGGGCTCTGCCGCCCTCACTCCTCCTTCCACCCACCCTTTAGATCCTTGGAAGCATGAAGAAGGTCTCCCCTCAGCCTTCTCTTCTCCAGGCTCAAGAGTCCCAGCTCTCTCAGCCTTTCCTCAGCAGGGAGATGCTCCAATCCCTCCATCACCTTGGTTGCCCTACGCTGGACTCTCTCCAGCAGTTCCCTGTCTCTCTTGAACTGGGGAGCCCAGCACTGGAGGCAGGATTCCAGTTGTGGCCTCCCCAGTGCAGAGCAGAGGGGGAGAATGACCTCCCTCCACCTCCTGGCCACACTCTTCCCTATGCAGCCCAGGATCCCATTGGCCTCTTGGCCACAAGGGCCCATTGCTGGCTCATGGATAGTTTACTCTCCACCAGGATCCCCAGATCCTTCTCCTCAGAGCTGCTTTCCAGCAGGTCCATCCCTAACCTCTATTGGTGTCTAACCTATATTATGTGCCAAGCCTGGGGCACACACTCCCTGCCTTCTGCCTGAGGAACAAGGGGAGCCTCTAAACCATGGAGCTCTTTGATGACACCCTGTGAATAACTTTCCAGATCTGTAGCAAAGAAGAGGAATTTGCATTGTTCTCATGGTGGCTACTACAGGGAGCACCGGAGAAGGGATGCAAGGGTTTTGCAACTAAGCATAAATGGCAGCGCCCCGAGTCTCCTGAGCTCGAGTCCTCCTTTGCGGTGTTCAGCCAAGGTTGAACACTGCCTCGTATGGGTGGTTCAGAGATCAGACTGAAAAGAAGATCCACAGAGGTGCAATTACCTAAAATACAGTGGTTTTTATTTGTTTGCCTGTTTATTTTAGGGAAAGACTACTATCTTCCTAAAGATAGAAGAAGAGAAATTACTTCATAGAGCAACTTCTATGAAACTACTCATAGAGTTCCCCAGTGTGAGGGCCTGAACTTAGGAAACTCAATCTACATGTAAGGAAGAAATATTAGATTTGTAGAGATATCTGGATGAATGCGTGAAACTGGAGCTTCGTGCATGGGTAAGCAATTGCAGAACTCTGTTTGCTTGCAAATCTGGTTTAGTGTTGAAAAATCAAACTGGTGCGGTGCTGATAGTTAATATAGCGGCGTGGCATGGTATTTGCTTGCAAATCTGGTTTAGCGTTGAAAAATCAAACCGGTGCAGTGCTGATAGTTAATATAGCGGCGTGGCATGGTTAGTTTAGCAGTTATACTGTGCCTGTCTGTTTGAAATTGCAATAATTTGTTGCTTTCTAATGGCCAGGGAATTTGATCCCATGAGTGGTGACGGGGCTTACACTTTTGAATTAAGCTACCTGTTTTTGCACGCTTCTTTGGAACGATAATGCAGAAATTATGACTGTGGGACCATAAAACCACATATAATAAAGTAGTCTGATGTGGCTCCTCGGCGGGCCCGAGAAGGCAGAAGTGAAGCCAGAGGCTGAACGTCACGGTCTCTGGGAGGGTGAAAAGTTAAGCCAAGTTCACTGGGGGTCCAGCAGCAATGTGGGGAGATACCAGTAGCTGAAGTACGTTTTCCACGGGAAGGATTCACAATTTCACCCCTCTTCTCTGTTCCTGTCCCTGGTGTGGTAGTTAAAAAGAATTAATCCTAATTAATAATTTATAAAATAAAAATTAAAATTAATTAGCAGCAGTTAGTAAGTCACTGTCAGGAAGGCAGAAGGAGGAAGACAGAAGGTATTTTTAAACATCCAGCTTGTTGCTGGGATTGTCTGCTTCGTTTTTTGCCCACTATTCCTTGAGGACGTTTTCTTCATCGTATTTCCTGAGCCTTAGAGGGGCCAGTAGAGTGACCCATCAGCATTCAGGAGTTATGGTTGCTTGGCCTTCAGGTTGTAGCTGCTTCCCACTGGCAGACCAGCTAAGTAGCCCTTCAGAGGGACTTGGGCACATAGGGATATCATCTGAGACCAAATACTTCTGTAAATGAACAGTATGGAGGTGTCGAGTACAGAGCACAAAATTACCTTTTATCAGCAAACTAAGTTTTAGAAGACTTGCTTGGAGGCACAATGCTGTACCTCCAAGATTTGCAGGAGTGGATGGAGAGGAGCTCAGCTTGTCTGGACGGGTTTGCCAGATTTACCAAGAATAAGACGTTAATGACAAGGATGTTTTTAATTAAGGCCACAGCCACACAAGTGTGGGTAGGCTGCTGCATTCAGGGGGGTGGGAACGTGGCAAAGGCATTTGCCGTCCACCTGAGCCAACACCTTTGTGAGAAGCATCTCCTTTCTCTTGAAGTAAATCTCTGGGATCATAGAATCACAGAACACTATAGGGTTGGAAGGGACCTCTGGAGATCATCTAGTCCAACCCCCTGCCAAAGCAGGGCCACCCAGAGCAGGTCCCACAGGAATGTGTCCAGGTGGGGTTTGAATGTCTCCAGAGAAGGAGACTCCACCACCTCCCTGGGCAGCCTCTGCCAGGGCTCTGCCACCCTCACAGTGAAGAATTTCCTTCTCATGTTTAGATGGAACTTCTTATGTTCAAGTTTGTGCCCGTTTCCTCTTGTCCTGTCCCTGGGCACCACTGAAAAAAGACTGGCCCCATCCTCCTGACACCCACCCTTGAAGTATTTATAGGCTTTGATCAAATTCCCCCTCAGCCTTCTCTTCCAGGGATGGTTCAGTCCCTGTTGTAAGGAAGAAGATGGTCTTCAGTTCTTTGATTGCTTTGTTTCACCCGGTGGACACAGCTAAAACGAGTCACATCTCCAGGATCCAAAAATAGAAACCCCAGTGCAGGCAATGAGTTAGAAGACTGAGGCAACACCTGTGAAGCAATGAAATAGTCACGTGGAAAGAGAAATTTTCAGGGTAGTTAGGGAACCTCCGAGAGGCTGAGCTTCTGCTTTAAGATGCATGGTAAAGATGAAAGAATTAGGGAAAAATAACAATGAGGGAAAAGCTTTTGCCCTCTGTTTTTGTAGCTGCTAATTTTTATCATACCCACTTTGATAACAGAGGGTTGTTACCATTTCCTACAGGTTTTTAGCTGATGGATTTGGGTGGGATGGGCCTTCCTAAGTCTGATAGATTGTTTTTTCAGCCAACTTAAGCATAGCATCAGATAAAATATTTCAAAGTATGTGTGATTTGCACCAGCACCAAGAAATGAGCCTGGGACAGCGGAGAGACAGACAGGAATCTGTGATATGTATTTATTTGAACTAGAGCCAAGTAATTCCCCTTCGTTAACTGTGTGTCAGCGGTTTTCTCCTGATAAAATAATTACTGTGCAGATAGATGGCTGTTGCCCAGCCATCCTTCATTCTCATTTTTTGGTTTGCTTTGTTTATGGCATTGCTTCAAAAGCAATCCCGTAACAACCTTGGCACATTGATCCCTCTCTCTCCCCAGACTAATGGGTTTCTTTTAGCAAGTTTTCTTTCCTTCCCTGTGTGGGGTCACGATGCGTCTGCGGTGTAAGGCTCTCGCAGAACTACAAAGTGGTTGAGGTTGGAAGGGGATCTCTGGAAGTTGCAGAATCACATGGGGTTGGAAGGGACCTCTGGAAATCATCTAGTCCACCCCCCTTGCAAGAGCAAGTCCACCCAGAGCAGGTTGGCCAGGACCATGTCTGGATGGCTTTTGGGTATCTACAAGAAGGGAGAGACTCCACAACCTCCCTGGGAAACCTCTATCAGCGCTTGGTCACCCTCACAGTGACAACTGCCTTAGGACAGGGAACTGATGGGGAGGGTTCAGTAGAGGGCTACAAAGATGATTAGGGGCCTGAAGCTTCTCACTTAATGAGGAGAAGCTGAGGGACTTGGGTCTTTTTAGTCTGGAGAAGAGAAGGCTGAGGGGGGATCTGATCAACACCTCTAAATACTTCAAGGGTGGGTGTCAGGAGGATGGGGCCAGTCTTTTTTCAGTGGTGCCCAGGGACAGGACAAGAGGGAATGGGCACAAACTTGAATGTGAGAAGTTCCATCTAAACATGAGGAGAAACTTCGTCCTTTTTAGGATGGCAGAGCCCTGGAAGAGGCTGCCCAGGGAGGTGGTGGAGTCTCCTTCTCTGGAGACATCCAAACCCACTTGGACACGTTCCTGTGCAACCTGCTCTGGGTGGACTTGCTCTGGCAGCGGGTTGGACGAGATGATCCCCAGATCTTCTAACCCCACAGCATTCTGTGAGCGTAAGGAATAAGGGAAGCAATGGGCCCTGGTTAGCAGCTTTGTGCTACTGCCTTCTGGGCAGGAGAGCAGCTCTAAGAACCATCAGGAGAGCTGTAAGACTTGAAGAACTGACTGCAGCCTCTCTGGTGGGCAGTCAGGCTGGCCCCTGCGGCTTGTGCATCCGTGCTCTCAGTCGGCTCCTTGGGACTTGGTGGCTTTTTTCTGTGGTTACGAGTCTGTTGTCGCAGGTGTGCTCGTCCCCAGCATGATGGGAGCATCAGCCCAGGATGCAGAAGAGCCAGGCTGCTGCTCTCATGGGGACACAAGCCACGGAAGGGGAAGGACCTGAAATCCTGTAACCAGCAGTTGTAATTTAGCTGTCTAGGGAGACAGCCGAGCAATAAATGACACCCTCCCCTCCACCCCCCCCAAAATAATAATTTTCTCGTTAGAGCGTGGATGAGCTTTTGCTATAAGCTGTGACGCCCTGTCAGAAGTTGGCTTATTTTCTGGTGATGCTACGGAGAGATTGCCTTGAGACTACACAGTCCTGATCATCTGCTGTACCTAGAACCCTTACTGTGAGCCAGAATAAGATTTAAAACAAAAACGCAGGAAGCCTTAACGCCGGTTTTCTTTTTCCTTCTCGACCCCAGGTGATGCAGGTAGTGAAAGAGCAGATAATGAGAGCGCTCACAACCAAGCCTAGCTCTCTGGATCAATTCAAGAGCAAACTTCAGAACCTCAGTTACACAGAAATCCTGAAAATACGCCAGTCGGAAAGAATGAACCAGGAGGATTTCCAGTCTCGTCCAATTCTGTAAGTGCTCTCTTCTTCTCCCCCCCAACTCCTTGTTGCGCGGAAGGGTTAGCAGGCGGGAACGACATTTGTGAGCTCTTCTGAGAGGACCCAAGGAGGAAAGCTGTCCCGGGAGCCGTGCTCAGAAGCAGTATTATGGCATCTGCTCGAAGGGCATTATGTTTTTCTTCTGCTGGGAATCAGAACTTTTGAGTTCAGTTAAACCAGATTCAGCAAATCCCTACAGGGTCTCACATGGGCTTATTTCTATGAAATAATGCTTGACATTTTCTGGCTTTGCCTGACAGTGAGCCTGCTTCTGGTGTTGGTAGTGGCTTAAAAAAAAACCACAACCCACACAACCAAATAACAAACACCACAGCTTTGTCTTCTGTCCGAGGGCCTATAAAAATTCAAAAGGTCACTTCTCTGAGGGGCACAGGGAGAAGCCCAGAAGAAGAGGAGCCAGTACACACTGACTCCACAGAAGAGTGGTGGTGTTGTACCACTGTCTGTGTTTATGGCCTTGCTTTCTGGCAGCTCGCCGATGGGATTCTCGTTTCCTTGTCCTTTTCTGCAAAGCACCCAATGCTGATGTTGCCCACCGGAGCTCCTTCCCCTTTCTCAGAATACACGTCGCTCTGTTCCATGAGAGATGGAGACCGTGCTTGGCTCTGGGCCGACTCTGGGCTTGTGGCTGAGCTGGTGGCACAGGGCAGATGCCGACTCTGTGGTGCACAAATGCTGTGCTGAGAACAGCAGGAATCTTTTGAGATCAGCTGAGAAACCGGGAGGACTCCGGAGGTTACCAGCTGAAATGGTGTGAGATCCTGACCGTGTTTCAAGTGGAATGGGCTGGTGATTTTCCAAACCTCCTTTTCAAAACAAAGGTATAGAGAAGGATTCCTACCAGAGTGTTTCAGGATTCAGAAGCAGGATTTTAATTTTGATTTGTTTCTAAAGGAGATATCTAAAGTACAAGCTCTGGGGACACGATCCTCCAGGAGCAGTTGGGCAACGGCGGAAGCAGAAGCTAAGTAGAATTACACACTTAAATTTTAATCATACCAGTGTGGATCAAAGGGGGGATGCTTCTTTTATGTTTTCAGTGTATTGGAGATAGGACCTAATGCCCAATTAGAACTGATGTCACTCATAGTAATGCATCAGTTAAAAGGCTACAAATGGTTCCAGTCAGTTTTGCATCATTACACTACTCAGAAATCCCCTGCCAATCCCCTCCAACGTTTGGTGGTTCGAAGCCACTCAGTACTGCTAAGCTTGTCACCAAAGCTTCTCATTTTCCCCGCTTTCCCTATGAGTCAACTGTTTGAGTATGATACACCTCAGCTATTTCTAGACTCTTGCACCATCGCCCAACCTCGTGAAACTCGCCGGTGCCCTCTGCAAGCTCTTTATTTCCAGAATCATGGGCCAGTTGTTGCCACCGGATGGAGAGTCTCCTTCCCCGTCATGGAGTGAGTGAAACAGCCAACACAAAGAGTTAAAAGCAACTCAACTACTGCCAGAGACTCATTTCAGCTTCAGGACAAAGGCTAAGCCTAAAGGCTAGAAAGGCTCAGTCAGTCGATAAGGTGTTTAAGCAATCACAACTGCATTTGCAGAGATTTAACTCTCCGCATTTGCATTTTGATTGCATCCCTGATCACTTATTCTTGACTGTGAAGAGAAATGGCTCTTTCATTTTCCCCTTTTTGATTTGATTCCCTGTGCTGAATTCTCTCAAATTGCGTCGATGGCACAACCAACACAAGTCCAGAGTGATGGCCTCACTGTCGGGGAAGGAGACGGTGAGTGAAGAGAGCAATCGTGGTCATGCCCTATATTTTACGGGCTTGCAAATCGGCTAAAAGAGATTGCGCACCCAATGGTGGACATGAATTCATCGGACCTTGTTTAATTCTGTGTGAGAATATGGCAATCAGATGATGTTTCTTCCTGCCTTGAACACCATAGAAGTCTTTCTTCTGCTGTTCATTGTGTGAAGCACTGAAGTTCTCCATTTTCATGAGCCTCAGTCAGGCGGGTTTTGAACATCAGAATTTTCATGCTGCTGGACGAGCCGAGCCTCAGTCAGGCGGGTTTTGAACATCAGCTGGAAAGCGTTGCCTTAGATCTTCGTAGCTACAACCACCTCGTTTTGCAGGGGTGAGGTGTTTCTTTCAAATGGGCGTTGTTTCATCATGTGAGATGAAATTTTCTCAATTTCTAGTTTTGATTAGGGACAATGAAAAGTCTTGCGCAACAGAATCGATTGAGGACTCTGGGGTCATTATTGCTCATCCAAACTGTGCCATGCTACAACAAAATGGGTTTGCTTTGAATGGCTGTGGAAGAAGGTGTCTAGAAATAATACAGGCCTGTAGGGGACCAGAGATCTTGACACGTTCAATGGCAACAGAGATGAGTTAACACTGGATAAAGTTCTGAGGGGCAAGTAGAGACTCGCTGCTCAAAGGAGAGTTCGTGTCAGCCAGGGAGCCGTTGCTAAATAACATTTGTGTGAAAATCAGCGACGTACAGAGAAAGAGAGGGAGGGATGAGGATGCTTTTCAGCTTCTTATCTTACAGACTTCCCTGCAATGTTAGAAAGAGTCACTAATGCCTGCTCTGAATGCGTGGGGTGATTAGGAGAGGGCACAGCTACAAGATGAAAGGACAAAACACAGGAAAGCAGTTCTGGGATTACACTTCTGTTGTGTTGTAATGATTTCAATGTCCATAATATGCCCCATCCTGGAAGGAAAACAGCTAACAAGAAGGAGTCTTAGCTACAAGCTGGAAAGGGAAAAGCTGGGGACAGGTGGAACTGGTGCTGAAGAAGAACTAGTGTCATTTGAATACCATGTGTAGAGGTATCCCTACCATGTGTAGAGGTATCCCAGCACATCAGCAAGGAGGCAGAAGGTGTCTCTTCTTTCCTACCTCCCTTCCTCCCCTGGAAAGTCTGCCTTAGACAGTGAAGTACTTCCGAGAGGATTACCTGATTATTTTTGGATTGGTTAAAAGTCCTTCTTTTCCTCCAGTTTGTAAAGGGCAGACGGGGCTATAGAGATCAGAGAAGGGAGTACTAAGAGCAAAAAGTCAGATTTTAATGTGCTGGGTGACCCATTCAGTTTTGATTTTTCAGTAGTGTCCTACAACTATGATGTTGTGGTATCTTTAACACCGCTTTAGTGATCGTCATCCAACTTCTGAATTAAACTACCTAAATATCAAACTGTACCAGTCTTGAGTGTTTGAAGCCAATCCAGCTGGAGATTTGGTCTGGAGCCTGTACCGCTGGGTAATCCCCGCTGTGTTACAGCACTCTTCTCAGTGCCTGCTCCCAGCTCTGACCTGAGGAGTGGGGAAGCCCATCAACTCAGTAAAGGCAAGACACTTACCACAGAATCACAGAATTGTCACAGTTGGAAGGGACCTTCTAGAGCCCATCCAGCCCAACTCCCCTGCCAAAGCAGGGCTGCCCAGAGCACATCACTCAGGAGCATCCAGGTGGGGCTTGAAGATCTCCAGAGAAGGGGACTCCACACCCTCCCTGGGCAGCCTCTGCCAGGGCTCTGCCACCCTCACCCCAAACAAGTTCTTCCTCACATTGGAGTGGAACTTCCCATGGTCCAGCTTGTGCCCGTTGCCCCTCGTCCTGTCACTGGGAACCCCTGAAAAGAGTCCGGCTCCATCCTCCTTCCACCCACCCTTTAGATCCTTGGAAGCATCAATAAGGTCTCCCCTCAGCCTTCTCTTCTCCAGGCTCAAGAGCCCCAGCTCTCTCAGCCTTTCCTCAGCAGGGAGATGCTCCAATCCCTCCATCATCTCTGTTGCCCTACGCTGGACTCTCTCCAGCAGTTCCCTGTCTCTCTTGAACTGGGGAGCCCAGCACTGGAGGCAGGATTCCAGT
>NW_015090772.1:3232574-3254258 GCF_001431845.1 Calidris pugnax
GGGCTTGAAGATCTCCAGAGAAGGGGACTCCACACCCTCCCTGGGCAGCCTCTGCCAGGGCTCTGCCACCCTCACCCCAAACAAGTTCTTCCTCACATTGGAGTGGAACTTCCCATGGTCCAGCTTGTGCCCGTTGCCCCTCGTCCTGTCACTGGGAACCCCTGAAAAGAGTCCGGCTCCATCCTCCTTCCACCCACCCTTTAGATCCTTGGAAGCATCAATAAGGTCTCCCCTCAGCCTTCTCTTCTCCAGGCTCAAGAGCCCCAGCTCTCTCAGCCTTTCCTCATCAGGGACATGCTCCAATCCCTCCATCATCTCTGTTGCCCTACGCTGGACTCTCTCCAGCAGTTCCCTGTCTCTCTTGAACTGGGGAGCCCAGCACTGGAGGCAGGATTCCAGTTGTGGCCTCCCCAATGCAGAGCAGAGGGGGAGAAGGACCTCCCTCCACCTCCTGGCCACACTCTTCCCTACACAGCCCAGGATCCCATTGGCCTCTTGGCCACAAGGGCACATTGCTGACTCATGGATGGTTTACTCTCCACCAGGATCCCCAGATCCTTCTCCTCAGAGCTGCTTTCCAGCAGGTCCATCCCTAACCCCTACTGGTGTCTGGGGCTCTTCCTCCCCAGGTGCAAGACCCTACACTTGTCCTTGTTGAACCTCATGAGATTCTTCTCTGCCCAGCTCTCCAGCCTGTCCAGGTCATGCTGGATGGCAGCACAGCCCTCTGGAGTGTCCGCCAGAAAATAATGCTGTCCTTATTCAAGCACAGAATTATTTTAACCATTCAGCATGTTCATAACTTCGTTTCCAATGAGAAAAAACAACAGTGCTTGAAAATTATCCTAAAGGGCTAATAATACATTCCCAAAAGGTGGACTGATCCTATAGTTAAAATGCTTCCTTGTTTTTTTTGGCCGGCTAGATGTTCACAGCTGGTAAATATGCAGTGGGTTCTGCATCAGGAGCTCCAGCCATTTTGTTAATACCTGGGGGAAAGACGGCATTTGTGTTTAAAGGCCTGATCTTCCCAGCAGAGGACTTCAGGTGGTTTCAGCAGGGGTCTGGCAGATCAAAGGGACAGGATCCAAATGAGTGTGGAAATCAGCAGAGACCGGGCTCCCCGAGTTTTCAAGAGGAGAGGGATTTTTGTTGTCTCTACGGGTTACCACGGCTTTGCTTCCTTTTGATGACGATTGCTGGAACGTACTGCCAGACAGAATGATGTTTGGGAATTCCTAATTTGCACGGCAATGCAAAATTATGGTTCTGACAAACTTCATCTTCTAGAAATCCTCTACGCATTCAGTTATTTTTTAATCTTACTAGGCTTGCTGTCGAGCCAATGTTTAAACCTGTCTTTTATGTATTCTTAATGGATCTAAGTGAGGATGTAACAGATGAATTCAGACATCTGTGAATCCATGTGATGCTGTATGAAATCAAACTTTAAATATGTGCATACATTTTCTGCCTAGTTCTTGACACATTGAACTCTTATCAAAGTAGGATATAGAGAACGGATTTTCTAAAGGATATGTAATATTATTTCTAAATGCACTGTGTGTATTTCTAAATGTGTATTTGTAAAGTGTAAAGTCTGATCCTTGAGCAAACCCTAGTCATGGGTTAGACTAGCCACACAATTCTGATGATAATGAATTGATTGAATTAATTGAATGGTGTGGAATCAAGAATAAGTATTTTGCGTTTGTCATTATTTTATCTAGTAAAGTATACCAGCAGAAGATTGTGCAAGGAAAGGTGACAGTCCCTCAAACAAGCTTCAATGTGCTCCTACGATGAAAGAGCATTATTTGCCTCAGAAAAACCTTGATGCATTATAGCAAGTGTTATTTTTAGATGAGTAAAGTAAGGAACAAACAAGTGACTTGCCTGAGTCATACGCTGATCTCGTAGCAGGGAGATGTCTACAACAGAGTTATCCTGACTTCCATTCTTTGTTAGAAGAAAAAAGGCTTTTTTTCTGGAGCAGACTAGATTCTGACCTGGGCCTTCCTTTAACTGCTCTCCCCTTCAAACTCCTTGCAGAAACATCTTGTGAGCCTCTGTCTCAGAGGAAAGCGGATGGTCTTTATTGAATTTGACAAGTGCCTACTTTCTCTTCTTCCCAAGGGAACTAAAAGAGAAGATTCAGCCTGAGATCTTAGAACTGATCAAGCAGCAACGTCTCAATCGACTTGTGGAGGGCACCTGCTTCAGGAAACTCAACAGTCGGCGTCGGCAAGGTACGGCCCAGGCTGCCTGGTCTGGCTTTTTGTTGTCACTTCTGTCTAAAAGCTGAGTTGACAAATACTGCTTTTACTGGCAAGATCCTTGGTTGTAGTGCTGTCTCGACTGCTTTTACCAGGGGCCATCTGAAAGCGTCTCCTAGTTACAGCCGTGGTGGGGTTTCCTGTGTTTCCCTGGAACTGGTTTTGACTTCAGAACACGGATCATCTGGAACAAGTCCAGCATTTGACAAAAATCTCTTTTTTAAATTTTTTTTTTCAGAGTCTTGCACTCTGAACCGAGTGTTTTGATTTCTGCCTGGATGTCCAGGCTTCTTGTTCATTTCAAATTAAAATTTGAAATGAAAAGAATTTGAAATGAATTGAAAATTTCAAATTCCTCTGCTTCTGTAGGAACAGCACGTGAAATTTGGTGTAGCCAGAATTTGCATCTCTCAGACTTAGACCACCTTTATATATGTTCATGAGCTCATTCTGCTCCCCTCCCTCTAGTACTCCCTGTCCTTGGTTTTTGTCTTGTATTACCATATACATTAAATATATTATGGTGTTTAAATAGACTTTTTAAAAGCACTTAGATCAGTAATTTGTGTGCCTTCAGTTGAATACATGATTGACACCAGAAGATTATTTTCCCAATCCTATGAGTCATTGCTCAGTGCTAGATTTACAGCTCATTTCATACAGTTAAACTCTTTCTGGTGTTTTTTTCCTCCTCATGCTTCTTTCTCTAGGCAAAATAGCAATAGTGTAAATTCAGCAGATTATTTAGAAGTTGTGTCCAAAAATTTCCCTTTAAACCCCTCATTTTGTGAGGATTCAGATCGCCGTTGCTTTTCCACTGTAAATATAATACAAATCAGGAAGTTAACAAAATATAAGAGTAAGAACTGACAAAGATCAATATTTGAGACCCTCAGATCAATTGGGGAAAACTGCTTTGTTCACAGAGAGAAGTAACCCTGCCGTGCCTCCTTCCTTAGAAACAAGGAGGTAACTTTCCTTAATGTTATTTTGGTGGTTATTTTGGAAAATTTCAAAGCCTTTCTGAAAGGGTTGAGTAGCAGAAAAAAGTTGAAGCAGCTTTATATCCTCTCTGTCAGGCCTACAAACGCTTGCGAAGCCCACGGCACAGTTTGGGGAAAGAGCATCAATATTCCACTGTGACTTTTTGTACAGATTTCACAGGGAGGCACGATACGTGTTGTACCTTCAGTGGCGTATTCCCAGAGTGAAAATCACTAAAGTAATGTGTAGTTTAGTTGGCCTGTCACTAGTGAGGGCTGATTATTTTGTTCCTCTCAGAGCCTTCATCCAAATGACCGAAGGAGCAGGGTTTGCGGCAAGCGGTCTTCTTTTGGCAGATCTCCAAGGAGAAAGACAGACTGTTTATTTTGTCTTGGACTGTTGTTAGTTCATGATTTATAGGATCAGAAGCCTTAAGAGGTATAAATTGGTTCAATTTATATGAGTGGAGTTGAAGTTAAAAAAAAATACTTAAAAAAACCCCAACAATGTAATCTTCAGGTCCGTAGTTGAGAAGGTGGTTATGTATCATGCCTTGAAGGGAATTGTGTAGGTCACCAGATTAATTGCTTTGATGTTATACTTATACGAGGACAAAAAAAGTTCACGATTCTTTAGAAGTAAATAAAACACCTCACCTCAAAGAACTTGATTTTCTCTCTGAAATGTATTGGGTTTTGTCAGATACAAGCCTGTTTAGAAGGGCATGGTTCCACATGCCCTTGAGAGTTGTGTGTGCTTTATGTCAAACTCCCTGTATCCCCTGAAACAGAACTGTAAAGTAACCCCCTGGGAAGGAGGAAGAAGACACAACCATTACAGGAGATGGTGGTGTATGAGGCCACCAGGACTAAACTCAGTAAGACCTAACACTGCAATCTAAGGAAGAAGCAAAATATGGTTTGCAAACGCAACCATCTTTGACATACAAGCCATTCAATTGGGATCCTTTTATGGGTATGTACAGGGCCTGGCACAGTCCAAACAGCAAACAGTGGCAGCTGGCACAAAGCAGAAGAAGCTGTCTTGAAATCAGTCTTTATCCTTCAGAGTCTCCTGTACCACAAGCAGAGCAAGCCGTAAGACCAAGGCTGTCACAGAATCACAGAATGCCATGGGGTTGGAAGGGACCTCTGGAGATCATCCAGTCCAACCCCTGCCAAAGCAGGTCCACCCAGAGCAGGGTGCACAGGAACCTGTCCAGGCGGGTTTGGAAGGTCTCCAGAGGAGACTCCACCACCTCCCTGGACAGCCTCTTCCAGGGCTCTGCCACCCTCAAAGTCAAGAAGTTCCTCCTCATGTTTAGGTGGAACTTATTATGTTCAAGTTTGTGCCCATTTCCTCTTGTCCTGTCCCTGGGCACCACTGAAAAAAGACTGGCCCCATCCTCCTGACACCCACCCTTTGAGTATTTACAGGTGTTGATCAGATCCCCCCTCAGTCTTCTCTTCTCCAGACTCAAAAGACCCAAGTCCCTCAGCCTTTCCTCGTAAGGGAGATGCCCCAGGCCCCTCCTCATCTTTGTAGCCTCTGCTGTCCCCTCTCCAGCAGTTCCCTGTCCTTTTGGAACTGGGGAGCCCAGAACTGGTACATCATGACATCGAGAACTAGGAGATGAGGCAAAGTGAATGAAAGAGCAGAGGTTTAGTTAGTGACTCTTAACATGGAAACAGTCAAGCTTTCAGACAATTCCTCTGAATGTCCTGATCAAAATAGTACAAGCCCCAAATTCCTAAGCATGTCTTCTGTTAGCCTTACCCCACCTCCCCATCCCTTCTTCCTCAACCCACCTCCATGTATGAGTGAGACCTGTACCTCCTGGGGGTTCAGGAGCCCCATCAGCAGCCCACTGCTCCCAATGAATTCACTTGCCACAGGGCATTACCAAGGCCCTCAAATGGCCGTGGTCCATCCAGCTGAAAGAGAAACAGGGAGAGCTGCCAGGCACCATGGTTGGCCTGTTATGTGGCAACCTTCTTGTAAGAGTGGTAAGATCAGGTAGTTGTTTTACTGTAGTATTTATCCTCCTTCTTTTACCTTTCCTATTATTCTTTTTTTCCCTTGAGACAATCCTGGAAGAATAGTCACAAATCTACAGATTGTACAAGAGGAACCTGAACATACCCTACACAGGAGAAGCTGAAAGCACTTAATTGCCCATTTAAAAAATAATTAATGGGCATTATCCCATGATAAAGACTCCAGAGAAAGCTCCTGTTAAGACTGTTGTTTGAATATGTGGTTGGACACACATGGGTAGTCATAGTAAGTTGAAAAAATTAGGTTACATAAAAATGAGCAGGGAGTTTACAGCCTCTTTTGAGAAGAGGTGAAACACTTTTCATAGATACTTGGTGTTGGAAAGCCTGCAATGCAATGTTGGGGGAGGATGCTGAAGATTAAGCTGTGAGGTATCTATAGTCTGGTTTCTGCCTTTTGTATGTCAGCACGGGATTATGGTATCAGCAGGAGCTCCCTGTAGCTGAAATTCAGAAATACCGTTGTTGTTCCAGCAGGTTCCTTAGCACTTGCAAAGAATACATGGCCTTTTGCAAGGTTTCATAGGAGAACGGCAGCACTAATTCCTGTTTTAACTAAACATTCTTAATCAGTTGGAAATGAAACAGCAAAATCTAGCTGGCCCTTCTGGTCATTGTTCAACAGCAGATCATGAAGCTCTACAAAATCCCCACTTTGTTCCATGACGGTGGACATCAGCTGACAGATACACCTCTTCAGCCTTCTCCTGCCTTAGTTAATTCCTAAAAGAAAGAGGAGAAGACTAAAGTGAAAGCCTGCAAAGCACTTTGCAGCCCCCAAAAGTTATTATTTCCAGTAGAGCTAAGTAGCAGATAAAGGCGTTTTATTGAGGATAATAGATGCTTTTGATGCTGTCATCCAGTATATTTGTAGTTTATGTCGCTGGGTGCACTCTTGGAAATAAATTCCCCTTTTAGCTTTATAAAGATTATAGAGAAATTGCATGTTATTGAAGTACTTTTGGTTTGGCTGCAAAATAAGGTTTTGGCTGCAAATGATGAGGTTTCTTGAGCAGTAGTTTTTGGAAGGGAAGAAAAGCCTGGTGGTACACCCCATTACGTTAAAAACACGAGGCGTCCTGGAAGTAACCTAAAAAGAGAAAGCTTAAATTAAAAGAAAAAAAAAAAAAGTCCAATGAAGACAGGTTTCCATCTCTTGCTAGGATAAGTAACTCACGCTTCTGAACAAGAACACAGACTGTCTTTTTTCTGCCAAGTCTCTTTGCTACTGCTACTCCAGCCCACCCTCCTATATAGTAAAAAATAATCTCCTGTGAGCGCGTGACTTGCTGAGAGGAACCTGTGGACTGAACGTGCCTCCAGCATTGCCACAGGTCAGTTATTCCCCAGTCATTCCCAGGGTTTGCTGCCTTTCATCTGGGCAGTTAAGACCAGTTGGAGTGAAAACGTGTCGCTCCGGTTGTGTGAGAGAAAGGCAACACAATGCAGGAAAAAGGGTGAGTCCACATACGTATACCTAAACTATATATTTTATATTTTTTCGCTGTTTTCACTGATGTATTTGAAAGGGTGTTCCTGTTGCTCGATCTGTGAGGAAGATTTTCTTTGAACAAAAAAATCCTTTAGTGATCTGTAACATGCCTTGGGATAAAATACATACTGTTAGGCTTTAGTCTGTACATATCTGAGCTGTTTTCTCCACAGGTTCAGACTATAGAGCACTTATTACTAAATACAGCACTTCTTCACCCGAGATAGATAGCATTGTTAAGGGCAGATGAGTCACTGGCCATGAATGTGCTGGAAAACACACTGTGTGAATGGCCAAGTGCTCTGTAGCCCATCAGCAACATCATCTGTGCCCTACTATTTGGACACAGTTTGGAATATTACTCTTCTAGCCAAATTGTAGCTGATTTTGTTATTTGGGACTCTTTTTTTTTTTTAAACCCCATCTGTAATCTTTAACAACGTGCTGCCATATATTTAACCCACTGGCTGCTTCTAGCAATTATCTGGAAATCAGAATGGTTTGTGGGTTCAGGTTAAAAGCCAGAACGGTTAATTCGGTTCCCCAAAGAAGATTCTCTAGAACCTTAATTTGATTGCAGGAACGGTTTGTGGGAAACCTTTTCAGGTTAAAAGCCAGAACGGTTAATTCGGTTCCCCAAAGAAGATTCTCTAGAACCTTAATTTGATTGCATCGCTGAGCTAAAAGACATGAGGACTCACTGGGAAGTTTAAATGATGTAGTGTCTGAAAATGGCCATGAAAACCCAAGCCCACATCGTCTCGAAAGTCTCCTGTGGTTACCAACTGCCCTCCCTACAGCCGCGTGCTCCGAGGAGTTTTACAGGGGTAGGTGGGTATGAACTAAGAGTTGTAACCCACAGGAGGGACTTCAGCTTTGAGGAAGATTCATAAGGCTGAGCCTAAAACCAAAACCAACTCCACACCTCCCTGGACAGGCAGTTGCCCCGCTCCAGCTGTGCACGTGGATCTGCCAGCTGTGGAGTACACGGTCTGCTGAGAACCCCCTCTCCCGGCTTTAAGGCCTCTTGGGGGCACTTGTGTTTGTGAGCTCTGGGAGGGTTTAGAAGGGAGTTTTTCTTTGTTTGATAAACACTACTTTATAATCTCTAATCTCTCTAAGTTTTCTCTTTTCCTTCTTTTTTTTTTGTGGTTGTTTATTAATTACCTGCTCTGGGTGGCCCTGCTCTAGCAGGGGGTTGGACTAGATGATCTCCAGAGGTCCCTTCCAACCCCATAGCATTCTGTGATTCTGGAATTTAGAGCTGAAAGTAAATGCTGGCCACTTCCCACAGGCTGTTCTGTAATTAAGGTTTCTTCACCCTTTTTTTTCCAGTGGAAGCAATTTAATTTTTGACGGCATTATTGTATACGCTGCTTTATCCGTAAAGTTATGTTCGGCACCTGCACTGCAGTAAAACAACACACATCCTGGTTTGAAACTCTTCCCCTCTGAGGTAGCAGGACCTCATCTAAGTGGGATATGGTCCCATAAACTGTTTGTAACATCACGTTTGGCTGAAAAAAAACCCCACCCCAGCTGGTAAGGCTGAGGCGGTTGTAGAAGCGAGGGAACCATCCCATCGCTAACGCGCCGCTCGCCCTCCTCAACCTGGGCAGTGCACTCATTTGGTGGCTGTGGCTGAGGAAACCTCATTAGTTCCATTTGTAGTTTTATTTAAGGGTTTTCCTCTTGACGGTAAAGCTGTGGCGTGATGGCATTTATTAGCGAGCCCACAGGAGAACCGCCTTGGACGTGCTTCAAGTTACAGTCTATGGCTATTAGTTCTTTAATTAACCTTGGGTGATGGGGAATTGCCGTGAAAGGCTCCGAAAGCCGTCAGAGCTGGGCTTTCTTCCTCTGAAACCCATCCCTTCCTAAAAACGAAGTAAAGGCGTTTTCACTGAAGGATTTTTCCCCCTTTATTATTGGAGCAGGGCGTTGAAACAGGACCAAGGTCACCAAAACCCTAGAACCCCTGGGAGGTTAAAGAGCTAAACTTCTTCAAACTCTTGCCAACACCACCAGCCCCATTTGTGCTAAATTGAAAGGAATCCATGGTATTATTTTTTTTTCAGTTATATTATCTTCCTGGCCGGGTTGTTGAGAAGGTAGTGAGACCATCTTGGCTTTTATCAAGAAAAAAAATATTGTTTTAGTAATTTTTTTTAAGAGTTGGAAAGGTATATTCCTTTGTACAACCTAACAATGAGCTTGCAGTTAAAGCTAGAGGTGAAAGCCACCTGCTGCAGTTATGAGGGGCTTTCCTTTAGGTAGGCATGGAACACGGTGGTCTACCATCAGATTCAAGGGGTTGTATTTTTTAAGTGTCAGATTTTGAGAGTAAAAAGTACAAATCTAGCTAAGTTTCACACGCATCCTTCTGAGATGCAGAAACTGTCCCACAAGTTGATTTGTGTGCCTGTGGTCTTGAGATGAGTCTGCTGAATGAGGGCTCCTGCTTGCTCTGCTCCCAAATCCCTACAAGAAGCTTTTTGGCTTGACCCTACACTGTGCCATGTTGTTACAGTCCGGGGATGCTTCTGTTTCAGCAGCTCTTTCTCTGTGTTTTTTGCAAAATCATATTCTCAGACTCTCTGCCATAAATCTTTCAGTGTTGTGCGTGCCTGGGAAGTAAAAAAAACAGAATCTTGTCCGGTGTCATTTGAGCCTTTGCCAGTGGTTTGGAAGGTTTTTTGAGACCTTTCTGTAGAAGGGGCTGCATGATAGAAAGGGGCTTGAAGTGTGTGTCGTTTTTTCCCTGCAAAGATTTTTACCCACTGTGACAAAGAATAAGTGTAAGGTCCTGCACCTGGGCAGGAAGAACCCCAGGCACCAGTAGAGGTCAGGGGTGGACCTGCTGGAGAGGAGAAGGATCTGGGGGCCCTGGTGGATAGTAAACCATCCCTGAGCCAGCAATGGGCCCTTGTGGCCAAGAGGCCAATGGGATCCTGGGCTGCGTAGGGAAGAGTGTGGCCAGGAGGTGGAGGGAGGTCATTCTCCCCCTCTGCTCTGCACTGGGGAGGCCACAACTGGAATCCTGCCTCCAGTGCTGGGCTCCCCAGTTCAAGAGAGACAGGGAACTGCTGGAGAGAGTCCAGCGTAGGGCAACCAAGATGATGGAGGGATTGGAGCATCTCCCTGATGAGGAAAGGCTGAGAGAGCTGGGGCTCTTGAGCCTGGAGAAGAGAAGGCTGAGGGGAGACCTTCTTCATGCTTCCAAGGATCTAAAGGGTGGGTGGAAGGAGGATGGAGCCGGACTCTTTTCAGGGGTTCCCAGTGACAGGACGAGGGGCAACGGGCACAAGCTGGACCATGGGAAGTTCCACTCCAATGTGAGGAAGAACTTGTTTGGGGTGAGGGTGGCAGAGCCCTGGCAGAGGCTGCCCAGGGAGGGTGTGGAGTCCCCTTCTCTGGAGATCTTCAAGCCCCACCTGGATGCTCCTGAGTGATGTGCTCTGGGCAGCCCTGCTTTGGCAGGGGAGTTGGACTGGATGGTCTCTAGAAGGTCCCTTCCAACTCTGACAATTCCATGATTCCATAAAAAGGGCATGTGGGAGCCCACTTTTTCTGTTCAATCCCGAGTTGCCTTTCTCTGTGTTTTATTGGTTTGCTTTTTATTTGGTTGGCTAAGGGGCTGGAGAGCGTCCTTGAAAGAAGTCGGGTCTTATGAAGCCAGTATTTTACCAACAGAGCCAAGAAGTCCTTCCTTTGCTAACACCCCAAAATGAGCTCACCTATGCTGGCTCTGGTGGTTCTGCAGCTCCTTTGACGTTTTTTCCCCTAAAACTGGCCTTTAGGATGCAGCTTGGCACAGCATCAGCGCTGCCAACGACGCGAGAAGCACACAGCAACCCCCCACCACTGGCATTTTGACATCAAGCCTTGCTCTGAGCTTTTGGAGATTTATAGCTTGGATGTAACAAGGTTGTATTTTTGACAGCTTCACGTTCTGCGATCTATTTATTAAATAGAGAGTGCTCTGACAAGGAAGGGTAACCTCCTCCTCGCCGTTTCAGAAGGGGAATTGGCAAGCACCAGCCTTGCAGGCTCGGCAGCCTGGTAGCCCAGCTCCACAAAGGTGATGCTCTTCGTGGGAGCAGATTTTAACAAATATTGTTAAGGGGGAATTATATCTTGTGAAGCAGGAGTTGGCAGGAGATGTAGATGTACCTCTCCCAGGAAGGGCTAAAATGCAAACTGGAGCGTGGCTGCGCCGTCACACGTACATTTGTGACTCTGCAAAGCACTGAGTTACCTGAAGGACAAGGGAGGTAGCATCTGCTGGTTAAATCTTTTTGTATTTATTATGTCCAGTCCTTCTGGTTAAATCTTTTTGTATTTATTATGTCCAGTCCCTCCATAAATATGGGGGTGTTCTCCTGCGTCTATAAAAAGCCATGAGTCATAATTTTCATGAAGTACGGGATATTTCAAACGTATCAGTTTTTTGGGTGTCCCACACAAGACAGCTGGCAGGGTTTAATTTTCACATGGTGGGTGCTAAAAATGAAGCTTTTATGGGTACATTAAAGTTATCCACTCAAAGCAATGGTTACTTTGACAGTCTTCTGTCCAGGAGGGTATATAATAGCGTGTAAAAGTCAATTGTTTCTTGTTGGGATTTGTTTTTGGAGCCAGTGACTAAGTCGATAAAGAAATGGTGGATTAATGCCAGCTTCATTTAATGAAGTCAAATTACCAAGCAAAGTCCCTGCCCTCCTTTCATACACCCCACACGTTCCTTCTTCTGCAAGAAAGAAGAGACTCCTTCCCTGGAGTGCCTTGTTTGCGTGAGCTCTCTCCCGTGCTAGTGACAATGCAGATGGAGACACCTTAGTGACCTTGTTCAATGCGTTTCTTTTCACAGACAAATTCTGGTATTGTCGACTTTCTCCTAATCACAAGGTCTTGCACTACGGAGACTTGGAAGAAAGTCCCCAGGGAGAAGTCCCCCACGATTCCTTGCAAGATAAATGTAAGTCATGCATGAAGGCTGTGCTATTTTTGCTTCTTTTATGCTCGTTGCTCTTTATAACTTGTAACAGGTTTCTATTAAGACAGGACGTTATCACCAGCTCTGTTTATGGAGGTAAAGAGCAGAGGACATTTCCTTCTGCACTCACACACTCTTCTCCTCGGTTTGGCAAATGTGTGTGGGGACTGAGCTCAGCTTTCCCATGAGTTTATAATTTCATTCAGCTTGGAAATGCCATGTCTCTCGTGGGGAGGAACACAGTTTGTTTTCATTGCTCATCTACCTGCAGATGCCAAATAAAAACACTTGGGCACGTTCAAAAGCACTTCCTGTCCATGAAGACAGATGTTTCTTCTGTTGCAAACACTCCAGTGACTGGAGGAGAAATCCATGGCAGGCAGAGGTCTTTTTCATTATCCTGGGGAGTGGACTTAAAGAGGACACATTGCTGTGAACAGTATTGTGAGGACCTCACCATTACTGTGTCCCCAACTTGGAGGGGACATGCCTCTGTGACAACTCGTACCGGGGAGGGATTGATTTATCGGGATGGTTTTTTAATGGATAAAAGTGATTTTGGAGCCCTCCAGAAAAATCCTACTCTCGTGATAATTTCTCCTTCACCCTTCAACATGATTTGTAGAGGTTTAACCTGCAGTCCTGGGACAGATGTTGGCTTTTTTTATGATAATGGAAATAATGACCCATGTAGTTCTGTCACCAGAAAGTGACTTCAAGAAATCAAGCACTGAATAAGGAATCATTTCTTTTTGTTCTTTTCTCAACCTCTATTGGTAATAAATGCCATTCTCGGCATTATCAGATTAGACACAGTTGCACAGATACTGCAGTTTGTAGCTCCACTTCTTTTATGGAATGGCAAAAAACCTAATTTTTCAGAAGTTGGAAATCTTTCCAGCCTGAAAATCCAGAAAGGAGAAAATCAGTGATTTCAACTTTCCTGTGTATTAGTAAAACAAAGAATCGTTTCTCTTTTCTGCTCCCCCGACCTGTCTCCAGGCAGCACCTTTCAAAATTTCTAGGTGCTCCCAGACGTGGTCTGGGAGGGAGAGAGGCAGAGCCTGCCTGATGCTGGAGCCCTGGCAGTTCATGGTCACGGTCCCTTGTTTTCATCGCCTTCCAGATCACCTCAAGGATGTTTCACGCTCTCACTGCAGCCCTGGCAGAGTGTAGGACGTGGGTTCCCATTGCTGCAGTGGCACTGGAAGAGGCGATTCTTCTGGCTGAGGCTTAGGGAAATAGCCCTTGAACTTTGCAGGAGAATGACAGAAGGAGAATGAAGGTCACGCTTGAACCGCAGGCGCAGTTAGAAGACCAGCAGTCCCCAGATGTCTTTGCTCTGAGCAGGTTTCCACGCTCAACCCCCTGACTCTGAAGACAAGCTTCATCTTGCATTTGCATTGTCCTGAGGCTCTCGAGCCTACTCAGGAATGTCAGATCCCATGGGGACAGAAGGCTCCATCAGTAGAAATCACCAGGCCAGACTCACATGTTCCCTCTGCTTGCTTCCTGGCAGAGCAGGTATCGATGCAGTTTGAGGAAGATACAATTATTTCATCAATATCTCAGGTTTTCAGGCAACGTAGGATGCAAGACTTACCCCAGTGCCACCCACGTGAGAGTTTAATTAAACAGACTTGAGAGTATTGCATGATACAAGATTATAAAGTGGCGGTATTGTTCGAAACGTCTCAGGCCAAACTATCCTAGGAATTTTACAGAACATTTTCCAGAATTATGCTGGTGTTCGTTGGATAGACTTATTTATATAGGGTTTCAAACTGTTAAGGTCTGAATTTGATGACCAGGTTGACAGCATTTTGGAGCAGGTCAATAGATGGAAGGGAATAGGTGAGGAAGAAAGCAGATGACCAGGGCATAGGGCATTTTGGGTGCTCTTTGCCTTGATTCAATAACTAGTGTCTATCTCCAAAAATAAATGTACGTGGTGGTTTAACCTTTTCACTTCTGGGGAATGACAGGAGGGAATGTCACCCCTCTCTTCAGGCTGGCAGAGTTAACAAGCTGTGCGGACGGCAGCTGGGACAGAAGACAGCTGCCCTCTTTCTCAGGGCTTTTTCTGTTGTGAGCACATCACATCTGAGCTCACACCCTCCAGCATCTCACAGTCAGCTTTTGATACCATCTGAAGCCTTTGCTTCTGTTCTTCCAAAGCAAAGGATAAGCCGAGTTCCACATAAATAAAGCTCGGGATGTCACATCAGTCTGTGTTCTCCCATAGTGACTGCATTCCAGGTCACAGAGATGGAGTGTAGGAAACCTGGAAGAAAAGCCTTCTTGGTTGAGAGATGTAACTTCAGAAAACTCTACCTTACACAGAAAGAGAAATGGTTTTATTGGGCATCTTCAGCAAATGGCAAGAACTCTTTCTTCTTAAGAAGGACTTTCTACCATAGTTGCAGTCAAATATCTCCTTCACTTCCCTGTTCCTCCTACCTCACTCTCTCTTCTCAAAAAATAATATCTCTTCTTCATCAAAAAGTAAGGTAGTCTCAGAGATACAAAATGTCAGCACAGCATGACATGCTGAGACCAAAGGAGAAGGTTGAGCAGTGAAGGGCCAAATAACTTCCATTTCTGTTAGTTTTCCATGCAGAGAAACTCCTTTAAAAATGTTTATTATGTCCCATCCTATCCGTTTGACCACAGTGCTGAGGTAGTCGGTAATAAAATACATCGTGTTGCTGTACCCAATAAATGAGAAAATGTATTTCTCCTCTCCAGTATTTTCATTAGAGTTTGTAAAGAACTGAGCAGTAACAGATTTTCATATTATTATACTGTTCTCTAGATACGATGCTCTTCTGCAGGCACAAGAATAATGGATTATTTATAGGTTGTGGAAGCTGTCGTTCACTGACCGTATTGTATTGTGGAGTGTATAGATTCTCCATAATGTAATTACCATTGGAAAAATTGACTTCCACTTGAAACTCACAGAAATTTATCTTTATGCTTTAGTGGCCTCACTCTGTGGCTGAGTCTGAGTGGCAGCAGCTTCCAGTATTTTTTTCTTACCTTTCCCCCCCCACAATGATTTCTGATGATTTCACATTTTCAAGCAATTGAAATGGGCCGTTACAAGCCTCAGTCGTCCTTTTTCCTGTTAGTACCAGAAAGAGACTCAACTGCTGCTGGGAGTGAAATAAAAAACTATTTGAAAAATTCACAGGGGCATTAAGAGAAGAAGCACAACAGGTGAGGTAGGGTCTCATTGCCCAGCATCTTCTCTCCAGCAGACTTTACCTGGCTGCCTAAAAAAGAACAACAAGAGGACAAGCATGTTACATTCATAAGGCAGAAACCAGGATGATGTTTTCTATATCCATGAGCACAATTAAAATCCCTCCAGACACAGGTTCACGTTTACATGAAACGCTCTTACGCAAAGTAGCCTCAACAGGCGAGGAAAAGCACCCCCAAATTTTTATCCACATGCCTGAAATTTTGTCAAGGCTCACCAATTCCTATTTTGCTTGTTTTCTCCCAGTTTTCTTTCTTACGACAGGCTGGAACTGGCAAAGGAGGTGGCAGTTTTAACATGTACTTAGTACACACCTTGGTTCTAACTAATTTTCTCGTTCTTGCTTTTTCTTTCTTTCTGGTGCAGTGCCAGTGGCAGATATAAAAGCTGTGGTGACTGGGAAGGACTGCCCTCACATGAAGGAGAAAGGAGCTCTTAAACAAAACAAGGTATGGCTCTCCCATGGCTACGAACACACACCCTGCAGAATACAAACCTTGTCAACTCCACCTTCCCTGTCGTCATAGGGGGAGTTTCATTCCAACCCGCCACCTCTCTGCGTATGCACACACGCCTTGCTTTCACCTCAGAGCCTTTGAATTAAACTTTTAGGACAGCCTTACTCCTATTTCATGACGGGTGTGCGTTGTGATATGCCCAGAGCATGCTAGGGATGATCTTTAGCAGTGGCATCTTCTGCCTCGACCTTCCCTGTCCTCATACGGGGAGTTTCATTCCAACCCGCCACCTCTCTGCGTATGCACACACGCCTTGCTTTCACCTCAGAGCCTTTGAATTAAACTTTTAGGACAGCCTTACTCCTATTTCATGACGGGTGTGCGTTGTGATATGCCCAGAGCATGCTAGGGATGATCTTTAGCAGTGGCATCTTCTGCCTCTACAGCAAAGCAAGTTTTGACTCCTGCTACAGAGCAGAGCAGCAGGGACTGTTGGTACCTGCTCCTGTATTGTCTCTGATGAATAACTCGTTTGTTCCAGCTGTTTTCTCTGATGAGCTCGCATTCAGTGAACTCTGGCACCTGCCAAATTTGCAATTAGTGTCCAGCTGATGATAACTTCAGGTCCGGTCAGATAGAAAAACAACTGCCAACAAAAGGATGGAAGGTAAATGCGAGGCAATTAATGAGGCGTATAAAGATGTGTTCAGCAGTGCGTTTGGGAAAAGAAGTGTAGGGGACAGTTGTCAGCTTAAATTAGATTTATGCTACCTTGCAGATTTTCAGATCAAGCGTTGTGAATGGATAGCAAGACTCAAATAGTACATAGAATCACAGAATCATAGAATTGTCCAGGTTGGAAGGGACCTTTCAGATCATCTCGTCCAACCATCAACCTCACTCTGATCAAAACCATCACCAAACCATGTCTCTAAGCACTAGGTCAACCCGGCTTTTCAATCCCTCCAGGGATGGGGCCTCAACCACTGCCCTGGGCAGCCCAGGCCAATGTGCAATAACCCTTTCCGTGGAAACATTTTTCCTGATCTCCAATCTGAACCTCCCCTGGGGCAACTTGAGGCCATTTCCTCTTGTCCCATGGCCTGTTCCTTGGGAGAAGAGACCGACCCCCCCTGGCTACACCCTCCTTTCAGGGAGTTGGAGAGAGCCAGAAGGTCTCCCCTCAGCCTCCTTTTCTCCAGGCTCAACACCCCCAGCTCCCTCAGCCTCTCCTCACAAGACTCTTGCTCCACACCCCTCACCAGCTCCCTTGCCCTTCTCTGGACCTGCTCCAGCCCCTCAAGGTCTTTTTTTTTGTGGGAAGGGGCCCAAAACTGGACACAGCCCTCGAGGTGGGGCCTCACCAGTGCCCAGTCCAGGGGGACCAGCACCTCCCGACTCCTACTCCCCACGCTGTTCCTGACACAGGCCAGGATGCTGGTGGCCTTCTTGGCCACCTGGGCACACTGCTGGCTCATCTTCAGCCCACAGGCGACCAACACCCCCAGCTCCTTTTCTGCCAGGCAGCTCCAGCCACTCTGCCCCCAGCCTGGAGCGCTGCAGGGGGTTGGTGGGACCCAAGGGCAGGACCTGGCACTTGCCCTTGGTGAACCTCATCCCTCTGACTTCAGCCCATCCATCCATCCTGTCTAGGTCCCTCTGCAGAATCTTGCAGAGTTTTTCTTAATAATAACTGCTGCTACAGCGAGAAGAAACTGAGTTACTAGCAAAGTCTACGTCTTTGGTAGTGACAGTCTTCATATGAGGACATATGAGGTATGTTCCTAAGTTTTCCATCAGGTCCTGCTGTCAGACCTTACGAGAAGGAGTGAGACACCAATGACGTTCTAGAACCACGCCCTGAGGTCTGGGAGCTAGATCTAGTTACCTGAAGCTGAGAAATTTTGGGTCCAACTAGAAAGGTATTTTGGTGGACCACAAAGTAAAGTTAAGGGTTCCTCCTTCTGCCCTTTAAAAATAAAATGCATGCCTTAAGTGTTCAAATAAATACCAGAAAAAACAGTTTCTAATAGGAACCCCAGAAAATAGAAAGGTACCCATTTGCATTTGTTTCTCATACATACAATTTGCTTTAAGTCTATCAGGGTACTGTCATCTCCCCTCAGCATTGGCTTTACGTGGTTGGAGATGAAAAAAGTCAAGCCAAGCCTGGAAAAAAAACCAAAAAACACCCCAGGAGTATTTTTCCTTGTTGATTTTCTGAATCAGGGCACTAACACACATGCACACAATGGATTGCATACAACTCCTACCTCATCTTACAGCTGAACCAGCAACAGCATTTGGCTGGGGCATTTCTATGCTGCATATAAAGTATTTTTAGTGCTTCCCTGTCTAAGCGCTCATATGTCCGCAGAAAAAGGAAAGATGAGAAGAAAGCAAGCAGTGGGTGGCAGTGATGGAAATGTGTCATCTTTATGGAGCAGTAATGTCTAGATAGTATTTAATGCTAAATAGCAGCGCTGCAGATGAGTTTGTCCTCAGCTGTCAGCGTCACCCCATCTCCTCAGGTAAAATTGCTTTGGACCAGCATAAAACTGCTGGCTGAGAAGGTGAAGATTAGGAGTTGATAGGTGGCATGGCTGCAGCCGGAGCTGGAGCACTCCATTTGTGCTGCTGGCAATAATAATTACGAAGGTTTCACTATTTCTGGTGTGGTGAAGAGTTGGGTTTGGTTTTTGTTTGGGTTGTTTGTTTTTTTTTCCTTCCTCAATTCCTCATTTTTTCCCCTGAGGATCACAGAATTTGGGAAATCAGTCGTCATCCCAATCAAATTATCATGCACAATATTGCCACTACTTCACTGACATCACAGGAATAACACAGCATTGTTTGTGGAGTACCAGGTCAACGTGGACAATAAAATTAAAATTAAAAAAAAAAATCCAGACACAGAACTCAATTTGGCTGAGTTTGCCGGGTGAAACCTCTCACTCCCTGAAATTTCACGACCGGTGATATATTTTTTTAAAAGATCTTTTCATCCTGCTTTCTTTGTGCGTATATAACGACCACCTTAATGATTATTCATTGGCAAAAGAGAAAATGGAATGGCAGAGTGCCACTGCTGTCAACAGAGCTGGAATTGCCAGGATGTCCATAACAAAGGCTTCAGCCTTTCTTTATTTGCCGGCACACGGCCATTATTCTTCCAGCAGGACCGTTTAGAAATAAATAAGAGTTAAACTGAATTGGAATCTGCGTGGATATGGAGCTGAAACGACTGGATGGGACCAGCCCTGAACCTGTTACTGTGATGGTTTTTTTGTCAGAGTTGGGTTGATGGTTGGACTTAGATGATCTTGAAGGTCCCTTTCAACCTGGACGATTCTATGATTCTGTCTTGCTTGTCTCGTTGAACTAGGTTTAATTTTCAAGTCCCATTTCTGACTCTCGAGTAATATTAATGAATTTCAAGGAAATGAAATCTATTCGATTTTGCGTCCTTCAAAACAAAGCATGAGTGAAGAATTAGGAAAAAAAATACCATTGCAGTGTCATTCTAAGTGTTCTCCCATCCCCCTTTGTTTGCTGATGTGGCAGGCTTTGGACCTGGTGCCTTCTCGGTCAGCGGAAACGGTTCTGCTCACTTCCCCATTGAATGCAGTTTCTCTTCTCTTTTATTTCATGTTGATAGAACAAGTTCCCTGCCACTGCGTGTATAGACAGTTCTTGGGCTGAGGAGCAGACTTAACGTGGCTGAGGTCTCAGCCTTCAGCAAAGACGTGGTTGTTTTGAGGCCGGTGATGTTTTGAGGCTCAGCTGGAGGCACCTAAAACGCCTCTTGCAATGTTTCTGGTCCATGGGAGAGGCCATCAGAGATGGTGGGAGAGAGAAGCTCTGGGTGTGGGAGAGAAAGCTTCCCCTCATCCCATGTGCAGGGTTGAAACCAAGGAGTGGGAGGTGTCCAGCCATCAGGTGCAGAGTCTCTTGTTCCCCTTTTCCAGTGAGGCTCAAAAGAGAGACAAGTCCCAAGTCCCAATATTGTTACCTGTGGCTTTGGGAAGGGCAGAGGTCTGACATTGGGCAAGAGCAGCAAGATTTAGGAGTCTCAAGGGAGTGAGTCCAGCAGATGGAGGGCAGAGGAGGCTGAAAGCAAAACAAAGTGGGAAGGAGCAGGTTGGAAGGAACGGTAGGGGAAAAAGACCTGAGAGGAAAAAAATAATGTAAAAGCCTGGAGTGGAAAATGACTTTGAGAAAGGTTGAGAAGCAGGATAGGAAAGGCAGGAGAAAACCACAGGCGACTGATAGAGTCTGACCAGTTTTCCTTTTCCTCAAAATCACCTATTATTGATAGGAATGTAACAAAACGAGGTGGGGGTGCCAGAGAAGTCAGCCAGCTCAACCACTGAGACCACCATCAGCGTGGAGGGCCAGCTTGCAGCTCCAGCTCCTGAGGCTTCTGTTTTCCTTGAGAGTTTGCTGTGCATGAGATGACACAGACACTGGCACCTGGAAACTTTTTAATTTCTGAGCCTTTACTTTTCAGAACAGTCAGTGAAGAAGCTGAACTGGAGCCAGAGCTGCCAAACTCCCACTTTCCCCCATCAAGGGTGTGCCCTAAATGTGGCCCTTTCTCATGGAAGTGACCAAACCTGGGGCCCCTTGGAATATTCCTCTTTCAGGCAGGGGTTTTTATGTCCTTTTCCTTTATTTGAGATGAACAAAAGCTTCAATCCCTTGGAATTCCCCAAAGGACAAATATAGAGGACAAATATATGCTTTCCATCTTCAATGCTTTCCTACGATACAAGGTCCATCAGTGAACAGAGCAGACTGTTTCTCATTACCTGAGAGTCCGTTATATGGTGGGGCTTTCTCAGCACATGTTACCACCTCCAGGCCTATGGAGTTGTTGTTGACCTTCATGGAATTTGGGAATATCATAGTAGAGCAGTACAAGTCCTTTTTTTTTAGGGATACATTTCATTTTCACAGCCTGAGTCGCATGACTTAGCGTGTTCTGTCAGTAATTTGTAACACCGTGAGGAGATAACGCCAGTTTGCGTGGGCAGAGGTAAACTTGTTTCTGTAATGAGGGACATCACTCTTAATAAGGTGGGGCCGAGAGACATCCCCAAAACACAACAAAAAGGCTGTGTGAGCCGTGAGCTGTTTGTTTGCTGGGAGGACCAGGGCTATTAGTTTCTGTAGCTTCCATAGGGATTTAACACAGACTTGTCTCCTGTGGCCTGGCGATGCAGCAAGTTCAACCCAATACCTAAACTCAAGGAAACCAAGAGCATCATCCTGGCTTGTGTCAGGAACAGCATGGCCAGCAGGAGTAGGGAAATCATCGTGCCTTTGTAATTGGTACTGGTGGGGCCCCACCTTGAGTTCTGTGTCCAGTTCTGGGCCCCTCACCACAAGAAGGACATTGAAGTGCTGGAGTGTGTCCAGAGGAGAGCCACCAAGCTGGGGAGGGGTCTGGAGAACAAGTCCTATGAGGAGAGGCTGAGGGAACTGGGCATGGTTAGTTTGGAGAAGAGGAGGCTGAGGGGAGACCTCATTGCCCTCTACAGCTCCCTGAAAGGAGGGTGGAGAGAGGTGGGGGTTGGCCTCTTCTCCCAAGGGAATAATGCCAGGAGCAGAGGAAATGGTGTGAAGTTGGGGCAGGGGAGGTTTAGATGAGATCTTGGGAAGAATGACTTTCCTGAGAGGGTGGTCAGGCCCTGGAAGAGCCTGCCCAGGGAGGTGGTGGAGTCACCATCCCTGGAGGGATTTAAGAACCGTGTAGACGTGGCTCTTCAGGGCATGCTCTAGTGCCCGAGATTGTAGGGTGGGTTTTTTTGTGTGTCTATGGTTGGACTCGGTGATCTCAGAGGTCCTTTCCAACCATGACAATTCTGTGTGTGATTTGGTGTGATTTTCCATGAGTAACCTCATCTCTAATGGTCCAAGATCATCCCTAAGGATTGCAAGTTTCATTTAAGGGCAACGAAGCTGGTGAGGGGTCTGGAGCACAAGTCTTACGAGGAGAGGCTGAGGGAACTGGGGTTGTTCAGTCTGGGGAAGAGGAGACTGAGGGGAGACCTTATCGCTCTGTACAAGTACCTGAAAGGAGGATGTAGAGAGGCAGGGGTCGGTCTCTTCTTCCAAGCTACAGACGATAGGACAAGGGGGAATGGTTTC
>NW_015090772.1:3254447-3256686 GCF_001431845.1 Calidris pugnax
GTGCCCATTTGTTGGTCTTTGCACACAGCTACAGTAAGAGTGCAAAAGTTGCCTTACTTTTTTTGTTTTTGTTTTTGTTTTTGTTTTTTTTTTTTTGTGGTTGGACTCGATGATCTCTGAGGTCCCTTCCAACCACTACAATTCTGTGTGATTCTGTGTATGAATCGCACTCTGCTCTTAATCCCACAAGTTCAAAAGCGAAATAACCCTTACTGAAATCCCAGGGCTTACATCTCTTTCGGACCAGGAGACCAGGGGTAGAAATCTAGAGCAATGCATGTGCTGCAGTCCTCACAGTCGGTTCCTCCTTTCTAAAACATGGTGTAGCAAATTTAAGAAGCCATGCTTTTGTCCCTCCTGGCACTCACCAGCTGAGAGTCAGCAAAGGAGACAGGTATTATGGGGCTCAGGAAGCCAAGAGGCAAAAAAAAGAACAGGACATAGGGTACAGATCAAAGTAATTTTGAGTCAGCACTCTCCTCTCTAGGTCGTTTTTCCGCAGAGTTATTCTATCCATATCAGTAGCTTCCAGGTTGTGAGATCCTTGCAGCGATGTGTGCAGTAACCATGAGAACACAACATCTTTAGAGCTCACTGCTGGCCAGTGGAAGTTCATTATTTATTCAAATTGGTTGGGTTTCCCCATAGGAACCCAGGTGCAGGTGACTTTTAGGGAAGGTAAGCGCTTGAAAAATTCACTTTGGCACCTT
Organism: Calidris pugnax; assembly: GCF_001431845.1. Taxonomy (NCBI): domain Eukaryota; kingdom Metazoa; phylum Chordata; class Aves; order Charadriiformes; family Scolopacidae; genus Calidris; species Calidris pugnax. The sequence continues at coordinate 3,255,158 of NW_015090772.1, forward strand.
TGAAATTCCAGCTCCGATGCCGAGGGGAAAAAAGATGAACCCCTTTTCCTTTCCCAGGATTCATCCCAAGATAGTTGAGTTTGACTGAGGCTACTGATTCTGGTTCAGGTAGAAACAAGATGACAGAAATCTCTCGAGAATGAATAATTTAATAGATTTCCAGCAGTGAAAACAGGATAAGAATATACCAGGAGATGAACTGTCCTGGCAAGACTTCTGACACAGGGAATCAAACCTCACAGAATTTCGCAAGTTGAATTTATTCAAAAAAAGTGGGTCTTCGTGAAGACAAGCCCGGTTTGTTGCAAGTGTACTGTTTGTTACGCATTATATTGATTTTAGTCCTCACCATTTTGGGGAATAAGTGGTAGGAAAGAAAGATAGACCTGAACGTATGAATCCCTCTCTCACACAGCATTAATATCTGTTCCTTTGTATTGTTCCAGGAGGTGCTAGAGCTCGCTTTCTCTATATTGTATGACTCAAGTGGCCAGTTGAATTTCATTGCTCCAGACAAGCATGAGGTAAGTCAAGTTCAGAGTATAGAAACTTCTTTGAAGCCCTCTTCGTTGCTTTATGGCAGCAGGTGGCTTTGTAAGAACGTAAGGGTGATCCATTTCAATCCGTGTCGTGGCTCACAACAAACTGCAAGGAGAGGGATTAATAGGGGAGAAAGACCTTCTGCAGTTCTCATGCATATCCTGAGCCAGAGAAGGAACGTGTTGTGTATTTGTACATCGTAAGAGTACTGAGGGTCCAAATTAAAGATGAGTCTTTCTAAGCCCTACTGAAATATGAGCCATAAGTAAGACAGAGAACTCAGGCAGATCCCAGTTCCACAGACCTTGCTCACCACTGCCTGGTGCAGTAAAGATTTCTCTTGGCCTGCTGTACTTCAGACACTGGACATTTTTGCTCTGTGTCCATTTTAGTTCAATACTGGTGATTCTTATATCCAAGCTCTTACAGAACCACTGCCATCCTCAGCTCATCTTGGTGATGCCAGTAGAATCAGGGGAGGTTACACCGTCGCTGGGCCTCGGTTTCAGCCAAAGACTTGTGTTCTCCAAAATGGTATAGCCCCTTATTCTGAGTTTCACATTGCTTAAGACCATTCATGACAGGTCATCATAGAAGGTCCTCTCTATTGCATCTCCACAGGGGAGTGTTTTGCAATGGGTCTCACTTGTATGAAGACAGTGTAAATCCCAGGAGAGAATGACAGCCCCTTCCCTGCTCCCTTCTCTCACTTCAAAACACAAGGAAATAAGACATCATTGCCTTTTGGAAGGTGATAGAACTATTTTACCTAGTTATGTGTGATTCTTTCAAAGAACTTCCAAGTAAAGATATAGTAGAATGCACTATAGTAAAAAGAAAGAAAAGAGAGAAAGAAAGAGAGAAAGAAGGGAAGGGAAGGGAAGGGAAGGGAAGGGAAGGGAAGGGAAGGGAGGGGAAGGGAAGGGAAGGGAAGGGAAGGGAAGGGAAGGGAGAGAAGCAGTTTTCTGCCATGAAATGTACTGTCCTGG
>NW_015090772.1:3257003-3365215 GCF_001431845.1 Calidris pugnax
AAAGAAAGAAAGAAAGAAAGAAAGAAAGAAAGAAAGAAAGAAAGAAAGAAAGAAAGAAAGAAAGAAAGAAAGAAAGATCCTTATTTCTAAGGCACCAGGAGTTGGTGTTCCATTTACACACTTATTTTGCGATATCACATTTGGTCTCAGTTCAAGACACTGCATTAAGATGATGAAACACAGAAGGTTGCGTTGAACTACATTCCACTGTAGTGTTATTAAGTGCATGAAATTGTTTTAAAAGTGAAGCGTATTTAGTTACCCAGCTTCAACACTTGTGATCCTGGTTAAAAACCTTCAAATAAATGTTCCTTTTAGGAGAGGAAATTAAGTCAAGCTTGTTTGGGTTTTCCTGGGGATTAATATTTGAGTGCCATTTTCAAGTATGTTCGTGCCAGAGGAATATTTCCTGGGCAGTTTTGATCGAAGGGAAAGCAGCGATGGGATCCCAGGCACAATGTGCCATGAGAGCTCTAGGCCTAAGCAAGGCATGATTGTCTTCATCCTCTGAACTGAAACATATCTTAGATACTTTCCGATAAAAATTCTCCAGAAATTGAATTCTAGTCTGTTTCAGCTCATGAGAGCAAATGGTCATGAAAATCAACAAATTTTTCAGCGACTTGTATCTTAAATATGGCCTATAGCTACAAGTGGAGCACAAGTCCTGTGAGGAGAGGCTGAGGGAACTGGGGGAGTTGAGCGTGGAGAAAAGGAGGCTGAGGGGAGACCTTCTGGCTCTCTCCAACTCCCTGAAAGGAGGGGGTAGCCGGGGGGGGGCGGTCTCTTCTCCCAAGGAACAGGCCATGGGACAAGAGGAAATGGCCTCAAGTTGCTTCAGGGGAGGTTCAGGTTGGAGATTAGGAGAAATGTTTCCATGGAAAGGGTTATTGCACATTGGCCTGGGCTGCCCAGGGCAGTGGTTGAGGCCCCATCCCTGGAGGTGTTCAAAAGACAGGTTGACATCTTGCTGGGGGACATGGTTTAATGATGGGTTTTTATTTTTTGATCAGAGTTAGGTTGATGGTTGGACTAGCTAATCTTGAGGGTCCCTTCCAACCTAGATGATTCTATGATTCTAAGTGCATTTTGATGGTCTGAATGTTCAACACCTGCTACTGCACCCCACGGATGGGCAGGAGCATGGTGAGATGCACTAACCCAATTGCTCGCGATTGCGTTAACACACCTATTATCTTAATTTCTCTTTTTTGATCTTGTGCAGCTCCTTTGAAACAAAAATTAATATGTTCAAAAACCAGCTGGAGGCAGCAGTCCCTGCTGCTACTTGACAGTTCCCAAATGAATGCTTTCAAAAGGGCATCTCACTTCCTCTGTACTTTTCCGTGGCCTACAGAAGGGTGAGCTGTTTAAAGCAAATTAAAGCAAAAAGTGCAAATGTTCCGAGGAAGCACCCAGAAGGGAGAGCAAGTAGAGTGTTATGAAGCCCATGGCTCTTCAGGGAAGTAACTGGGGTTGTTGTCAATAGAAGTGCTGGCTTAGCAGCACCATCAGCTCAGGAGATCTGTTGGGTAACATCTCGAGGTCTAGAAAGCTTTGTGTGAAGCACCAGGACTGACGTTAGTACGTGACAATTTCAGGTCAGACCTACAGGGTTGGTTTTTTAAAAGCACTTCTGCAGTCCTCGTGATTGTAGAGTTGAGGGTAGAGTGACACTGAACTGGGGTCATAGGATGATTCAGGTTGTAAGGGACCCTGGGGATGTCCCCAGCCTGACCACCCGCTCGAGACAAGTTAGCGATGAGCTCGGGGCTGCATCTAGATGGATGAAGCTTGCACAACCTTTCTGGTTGTCACTGACTTGCCTCCCAAGGTATTTCTTTAATAAAATCTCATTGCTGAACTGATGCTGTTGAGATTTGGACCTCGTTCTTCCACGCTGAAGTTTGGCAATACCCTTAGCCATCTGTTGGAGCTCACTGCTAGCCAGAGGGTTCAGCGCTGTGAGATCACTCCATCCTATTTGTTTTTCATTTAAATACTAATAGCTGGTTTCAACTACATAGCAAAAGGGTGGATTAATTTTATCCTTGATTTTTGACAGAGAAACTGATGAGGGAGGCTATAATTAGGTTTCATTGGAGTTTTATGAAAATGAATCTGTAGTAAATTAATTTTTCAGTGGCTCTTAGTCTGTTTTGCATATTAAAAAGAAAAAAAAAGCTTCTGAATGAATGCCTCTGTTTTTCCACCATCTCATTACGATTTCTCTCTGCTCAAAATATACAGGAGTTTAATTAGATGCACTTGCCAATATGGAGATTAGAGAGGAAGCCCCTTTTCCAGGCCATTGCACTCAACTGAATTGTGGCCAGGATTTGGTTTTTGTGGGCCCTGAATGAGTTAGAGCTGGAAGAGGAGAGAGCTGCAGTTCTGCTTTCCGGCTCGCTGGGATTCCTCCCCAGAGAAAGCCCTGGCTGCACTCACTGAGCAGGTGATGGACAATTTCCATCAGGGGCTGCATCTGTGGAATGGATGCTCCGTGCTTCTGTAGCCTGGGCAGAGCCTTTTGCCTTTTGTTCCTTTCCTCAGAGTGAGTTCTGGGAAGACTTTCCCAAAGAAAGATTGCAAGTCAGTCATAAGAAATTATAGTCTGGTGAGAAATAATTACATCTCTAGGATAGATTCTTTCTCTTCCTGATGTTCTGCATGCAGTCCACAAAAATTGGGTACTTTGAAAGTCTTCAGTGACGGACTTTGGCAGCCTAGAATAGGCAGGCTAAGTTCACAGAATCACGGAATGCTATGGGGTTGGAAGGGACCTCTGGAGATCATCTCCTCCAACCCCCTGCCAAAGCAGGGCCACCCAGAGCAGGTTGCACAGGAACGTGTCCAGGTGGGGTTTGAATGTCTCCAGAGAAGGAGACTCCACCACCTCCCTGGGCAGCCTCTGCCAGGGCTCTGCCACCCTCAAAGTGAAGAAGTTCCTCCTCATGTTTAGGTGGAACTTCTTATGTTCCAGTTTCTGCCCGTTTCCTCTTGTCCTGTCCCTGGGCACCACTGAAAAAAGACTGGCCCCATCCTCCTGACACCCACCCTTGAAGTATTTACAGGCATTGATCAGATCCCCTCTCAGTCTTCTCTTCTCCAAAAAAAACCCAAGTCCTTCAGCTTTTCAAAGTTGTTTATTTAGTACTTGTTAGCAGGACAGCCTGAACCCTAAAGTCTCTTCTTTGTAGCTCATCTCATGTTAAAGCTGCAGCTTGGCTTACCCATGCCCTGGGTGAAGTCCTGGCTCTGCTGCTGTTTTGTTACTGACTTAAGTGGGTCGGATTTCACTTTGGATGCTGAAGTCTGTTAACCGTCCTATTTTAAAAACATGCCCTTTTTCTGGAGGAAGACATACCCCAAGAGGGGCCTTTCTCTCTCTTCCTTAAAAATAATCCTCCTTTCTGCTGTAGGATGAAGTCAACCGTGGCTATCTTTAAACTTGGCTGTATCATGTAGCAAATGGTCAGCTAAATTTAAAATCCCATTTTTTTGGCATGAAATCTAGCAGAAGTATTTGTAAGATAAAAATGCAGTTACAGTTGATTTAATTTCCTCCTGCAAACTAGGACACAAGTTGATGATTGAAATCTTTATTTTTAGATGATAACATTTAAGCACTTCTGTTCATAGCTGAATAAATGGCTCGTAGTAATAAATGGAAGTGACTTATTTGATAGAAGTTGACTCTTAGATCACCAATCTCCCTTGGGATTGTTGCTTATTTAAAATGGTTATTCAGCCCATGTTTATCTCAACCTGTCAGCTGTTGGCAAAGATGGCATCTCCTACTAGGAGAAAGCTAACAGTAAGGAAGAGGTTTTAGAGGCCAATTCAGCATTTGTGGCATTTAGAATCACACCAGGTACCTTGGCATTTAATTTCCATGAAGGACACGGCATTGATTGACCTTGTAGTTTTCACAATACGCTGTTTCATGTAAAATAGTGGTAACATAGAGGTTCCTTGTGCTAAGTTGTTCTTTCTCTCATAACTATTGAAGAATATTTAACAAGAAGTTTGGAGAAGATAACAAATTGTCAAACAACTAAATACTGTCGTTTCTTCCCATTTTATGGAATTGGGTTTTCTGGGGAATTTTCAGTGGAACATGCTTCTCCATGATAAGAGCTGTATAAACTATGTAAGGGGTTGTCTCTTCTCCCAAGTCCCAGGCAATGGGACAAGAGGAAATGGCCTCAAGTTGCCCCAGGGGAGCTTCAGATTGGAGATTAGGAAGAATGTTTCCACAGAAGGGGGTCTACAGCCTTGGCCTGGGCTGCCCAGGGCAGTGGTTGAGGCCCCATCCCTGGAGGGATTGAAAAGCCGGGTTGACCTAGTGCTTAGAGACATGGTTTGGTGATGGTTTTGATCAGAGTGAGGTTGATGGTTGGACGAGATGATCTGAAAGGTCCCTTCCAACCTGGACAATTCTGTGATTCTATGATAGAAGCTGGTAAAACGAATCAACCTCATTTTAGGTCTCTTTCTAAGTCCCCGTGGGGACAATAACTGTAGAGGACAAGGCCAGACAAACAGTTTGTGCACAGAAAGGGTACTAATGATAGTTTAAATCTTTTTTTCCTGTGCAGTATTGTGTATGGACCGATGGGCTGAATGCCCTCCTTGGGAAGGATATGTTGAGTGACCTAACGCGGAACGACTTAGACACGCTGCTCAGCATGGAGATAAAGCTACGCCTCCTTGACTTGGAAAACATACAGATCCCAGATGCTCCCCCACCTATCCCAAAGGAGCCCAGCAACTACGACTTTGTTTATGACTGTAACTGAGGCTGCCACTGAAACTTGCTTCAAAACTGGAAATATTATAACTGGAGAGATATTAAAAAAAAAAAAAAAAAAAAGAAGAGTGTGAGAGGAAAAAAAAAAAAGAAACCCACTTGTGCACCTTGGATTTTGGCTTTGGAAAGGGATGTAGAAACACTTGCATTCCTCCCTGTTCCCTGCATCCCTCCCTCCCTTCCCCATTCCCATCTTCCCCATCGCTCATCCAAATCCACATTGCTTTAATTAACTTGTAATTGCAGGCCGTTGGCCTTGCTTAAGGCAAAGACTGCCACTAAGAAGCACCCTCCCGAGGACTTTTTTTACATTTTTAATACTGGAATAGACATTCTTAACTAAAGGACGATGTTATCATCCAACTGCATGCCTGTGAAACCCACTGGGCAGGGCAGAGGCTTTAACTGGAAGGAGGAGGGAGGCAGGGAGCAGAAGCAGCTGCTGTAAGCGGATGATTTCCCCAGACACTCCCAAGAGTCTGCTCACAACTGAATCCAACGTGGTGACAAAACTTGGTAACCGCTTCCCAGTGCTCGCCCCATCCGTCACCGTCATGGTTCCTTCCGCCGCCATCTTCGACTCTTGCCACCCGCATTCACCCAACCCATCAGCTCCCAGGACAGAAAGCCTGCAGGTTTTTGCTGTACCATACGCTGCGATGCTGCAACTGCTTTTAACTTCTTTTCCTCCCAGCTCTTAGACAGCCCCACGCTAGCTGATCCACTCACACAACCCGTGTAGGAAGCCACCGGTGTGTCCCGTCCCAATAGCGTTCCCTACACCTTAGTTGCCTCTGAAATTGGCTTTGTTGCTATTCAAAGTGATTTTTTATTTCCATGGTCCAAAGTTCAACAGTAATGTCCACAAATTAATTACAACTGCCAAACATCCAGGTTTACATTGTTGTCATGGCTACAGTGTTACGAATTTGCAAGGGATTTTTTTTGTACGGGTTCTAATTTTTTTTTATTTTATTTTGCCAAACAAATATATTTAATGAAAACTAATTTCATTGTGAGTACTTTTGGGGGACAATATTTTTACTTAATTTCCATTTGGAACATTTGCCCTGAAGGGAGAGAAAAATGTTTCCCTTCGGCTTCACTGTTGAATAAAAATCAGAGTTGTGATGATTCTTGGGACTTCGTTTTTCTTCTGAAGTTGTCTTTTATTCTTTATGGTTCCTAGCAATTCCGAAGCGTTTGGTACAAAGAGGAGAGGGAAAGGTGGAACCTTTCTTGTCTGTATCTGATCTAATTTGCTTGTTTGTTTGTCTGTGGTGACGAGGATGAGATGCATCCAGAGATCTCCATTGCCGTTGGGTACACGGGCCTTCTTGTGAGGAGGCCCTGTTGTGAAGTCCAAAATCTCAGTGCACTAATGGGCTCGTGGTCGGTTGAAGGCTGATGCCTTTACCGCGTTTGCTGGAGTAACTGCCTTCTGTATTTCCATTTCCTCCACTGGGAGTGTTCCTGGCTGCCACAGATCAGTACTGGGGAAGTTTGGGCTTTGCAGGATGGATTCCCACCTTCCTCGTGTTCTTCCAAGTATTTCACCAAGCACAATCTCTCTTACTCCAAAGTGCAGAGTCTAGATCTAGAGGAACCCTCCAGCGCTTTCCCTCCCACTGCAGAGGCTGAAGGCAGATGTTTCTTTGGGTGAGTTCTTCTCCTACTCAGACCCAGCTGAAAAAGACCGGGGAGGGATTTTATGAGAGCTTGTGCTAGTGAGAATCCTAGAGAATCCTGGTTAGATGGACGCAGAATACCTTGACTGAGGTGGCCTTTGCTTCAGCCAGCCAGCTCTGGGGCAAACATGCTGCCTGACCTCACACCAGGTGAGGAGAGAAATGACGTCCTGCAGGTGCAACCAAAAGGAGGAGGAGGAGAATATTGTATGAATTCTGTGTCCAGTTCTGGGCTCCCCAGTTCCAGAAGGACAGGGAACTGCTGGAAAGGGGACAGCAGAGGCTACAAAGATGATGAGGGGCTTGGAGCATCTGTCTTAAGAAGAATGGCTGAGGGACTTGGGTCTCTTTAGTCTGGAGAAGAGAAGGCTGAGGGGGGATCTGATCAACACCTCTAAATGGTGTGGGTGTCAGGAGGATGGGGCCGGTCTTTTTTCAGTGGTGCCCAGGGACAGGACAAGAGGAAAAGGGCACAAACTTGACCGTAAGAAGTTCCATCTAAACATGAGGAGGAACTTGTTGACTTTTGAGGGTGGCAGAGCCCTGGAAGAGGCTGCCCAGGGAGGTGGTGGAGTCTCCTTCTCTGGAGACATTCAAACCCACCTGGACACGTTCCTGTGGGACCTGCTCTGGGTGGACCTGCTCTGGCAGGGGGTTGGAGGAGATGATCTCCAGAGGTCCCTTCCAACCCCATAGCATTCCATGATTCTGTAGTTCAAGCATGAGGAAGGTGCCCTCCTGAAGCTCTATGTGCAGTATTTCATTAATGCTTGATCCAACAAGGAGACCTAAGTTGGTTTAGGTGTTAATGGATGGTAAAGTAAGGAAAAAAAAGAGACTCTGAATTAAATGCTGGAGTAGGTGGTTCTAGCAGCCTGTGGCCTGAGAGAAGATTCAGTCTGAATGAGAACAGGGATGTGCAAGATGAGATGCAGGAGTTTGAGAAGTTTTATTGTCCAGAGCCTCGTCAAACTATAGCAGAGGTAGTCAGGGGTCAGAAATGAGTGGAAGCAGAAGTACTGCCTGCCACAGGGGATTTTGGAGGAGGCCTGGGGGTGGAGGATGGAGGTGGGAACACGTTTCTTGACAAACTGTGAATGCTGCCTCTTGTCTGCGTGAAGGCTCAGAGCGGAACAGAGAATCCGAGTTATTTTATTAATCTCCCTGCCCCAGCTGGATGGCTTGGCTGGGCATAACCTTTGCTTTTTATTTACAGACTGCAGAGCTTGTGCTTCAGACGGGTCCTGCTCATTGTCAAAAGAAACACCTTTCACTCCTGAGTGATAAGAGCCAAACGCTGCCGGCTCAGTGGCAATCCGGTGCCGTGATCTGAGCAGGTAGGCGTCTGCATGACAATCAGAAAGGAGCAAACACAACCTCTCCTCCGGGGCAGAAATGGAACAGGAGGGAAAGGTTAGATTTGCCTCCCCCCGCTAAGGTGAGTGCCCCAGATTTGCACACCCAGAAAGCAGGGAAGGTGGTGGGAGAGGAGCTGGCAACCCAGGCACACCGACACCACTCAGGCAGCGTGGGGCTCCTGAGCTGCCTCTCTTCTTCCACCCCTTGGGCCCGTGCAAGCAGGTGACACAGACCAGTGGCCTTTCTCCTGCCTTGGTGGATGGAGTCCCACCATGAAGGTGCATCCATCCAGCCTCCCACATCCCTGCCCTACGGGAGACCAATCTCCTCAGGTGGCCCAGCTCTTTTCACAGAATCACAGAATCTTCATGGTTGGAAGGGACCTTTGAGATCAAGTCCAACCACAAAAACAAACAACCCAAACCAACACACACAACCCCCACATCCACCCACAGACAGACACAACCCAACACTCTCGGGCACTAGAGCATGCCCTGAAGAGCCACGTTTACACGTTTCTTAAATCCCTCCAGGGATGGTGACTCCACCACCTCCCTGGGCAGGCTGTTCCAGGGCCTGACAACACACTCTCAGGAAAGTCATTCTTCCCAGTATCTCATCTAAACCTCCCCTGCCCCAACTTCACACCATTTCCTCTGCTCCTGGCATTATTCCCTTGGGAGAAGAGGCCAACCCCCACCTCTCTACACCCTCCTTTCAGGGAGCTGTAGAGGGCAATGAGGTCTCCCCTCAGCCTCCTCTTCTCCAAACTAAACATGCCCAGTTCCCTCAGCCTCTCCTTGTAGGACTTGTTCTCCAGACCCCTCACCAGCTCTGTTGCCCTTCTCTGGACACGCTCCAGCACCTCAATGTCCTTCTTGTCGTGAGGGGCCCAGAACTGAACATTTCGAGGTGAGATCTCACCAGTGCCCAGTCCAGAGGCACCATCACTGCCCTACTCCTGCTGGCCATGCTATTCCTGATAGAGGTTTGTAGGGGTTAGACATCCTGTGGGATGGTCACACGAGCAGCCGTGCTAAATTTGTCACACACACCCCCCCCACGTGTCCCACTCTGCCAGAAGAAAGAAGAGGCTGAAGAGATGCGTTGGCGTAATAGCCCATGCAGCTATTTTAAAAGTGCTCCCACAGCAACAAGGAGGGGGCCGTGGTGCAAACAAGAATCCTGCCTTCAGTTTCTAGAGCTGTCATACAGTCTCGCTTCGCCATTATGAAATTTAAAAAAAAAAAAAAAAAAAAGTTAATGATGAACAAGTATCCCGCTGCTTCCCATTCATTAAAAAAAAAAAAAAAAGAGAATGAAAATGGCAAATTCATTTGCTCATGCTGTTGTGTGTTCCGGAAAAGCTTTTAAGGCTTCACATTCAAGGACCTGCAGCAGGAAAAAAAAAAATTGCTATTGAAGTTTCTTGTATAATTTCAAAACATTAAGTGGGTAATTGCTTGTAAAAGCTATAAAGGGGAGAGAGAACAAGAAAAAAAATAATGTCTAATTTTAGCTCCTGTTTTTGAAATGACTTTGCTTTTGAAAGTGAATGTATTCTTTTACCAGAAAACTCAGATCAAGAAAAACATACATCTTCTGAAGTCAACTGCTCGTCCTGCTTGTAAGGACAAGAAGAGCAGTGATGCCGAGTAACCCTGAGAAAAGCAAGCAATGTGTCAGAGAAAGCTCTTGCGCTCTCTGGGCTTCCATTGCTGCTTTTCAAAAGCAATTCCTTTTCCAGCTTCCATAGAGAACCTTTATTAAACCTAACAGCTTCCAGGGAAAAATAACATTCTCTCGCAAAGAGGCACGTAGGTGATGAGTGTCTTTGGGGTTGCAAAATGAGGATGCACGATCCTGATTACTTTATTTGTGAAATCCTCTCCCTGTCTTCATGCCCTACCCAGGATTAAGTTTTGCTTGCACAGGATGCTCGTTACCGACGTTTCTCTCCCCTCATTTGTCCCCAGTGATGCAGGCATGTCGTATGTGTATGGGAATGGGAAGGCTTGCATGGAAATCTGGTGGGATCCACTGCCCAGAACAAAGCCCTGTCCTCTGGCAGTCGGGCAAGCCACAGGGCAGCCCTGTGTGCCTGCAGCAGCCCTGTAGCCCACTGGCCAAGATCACCCAGGCTCTGGCCACTGAACAGCTCTTAAAAGAGGAAGGGATGGAAGGGAGAAGAAAGGAAACCCCTTCCTGGCAGCAGAGGATGGAGATAGAGGGGCATGGGTGTGAAACACCCCTGAACGCAGGTCTGCTTTCTGGTTGTTTGTCATTGCATTGGGCTGCAGCGATCAGAGGTGGCTCTGATGTGTCCAGCTCTGCAAGCTCTTAATCCTGAGCAATAACCAGTGATGGAAGATGTTGGGAGTAGGAGGACACTCTTGTACTGTCATATCCCCCCACCTCCTCTCTTTAGTTGCTGCTGCTGCACTGACAAATATATGCCATTAGCTTCACTGCCACGCGAAAGTCGTTCATCTAAGGAGCATAATAAGATAAATGTGAGATTTTTTTCTCCCCCTTCTTGTTTCAGTCTTTTTGAGAGTTAAAAAAAAATATATATAAAAAATCTAGCCCTTCCCAACCCTGGGATATCTTAGCTGTCAGAAGCAAGCCTGTAATACTAAGCATCTGGCATAAGAAGCAAGACCTTCCCCTTGCAGCAGCATCAAGGAGCTGAAAGTGAAAAGGATTTCCCTTCAGACCCAGTTCCACAACCTCTGCACGCTGCTGAGGGTAAAATCCCTGCAAATTCTGCAAGACATTTGTAGGACAGAGTTTTCGTCACTTACCGCTGGCTGAGCTGTCACTGCTTTCCCCAGAGCTTGCTAAATCAGGAGGAGACTCGCTCAGTGCTCCCTCCCTCCCTCGATGAGAATTATATTTGAATATTAAACATCCACACGCCTTACACAAGTTCCCTGATTAACAAAGCCCTTACCCTTGCAGCAAAAGAGGCTTGATTTACAGTTTGATAAACAGGCACCTAAATTTAGGCAGGTGCTCGTGGATCCCAGCGGGATCGGGGCCTGTGCAAGCAGAAAGGCAATTTTACCTGTTCCTGAGTTTTCACTACATGCTTGGAGGTGATGTAGGTAATGACTTTTCTGCCGGATGTGTAATTAGAATGGGTACCACTGGTTACTTCAGGATTAAGATGCCGCCTGATTATTCAAGGTCACTCCAGCTGCTTCACGCGTCTTCGGGACTTAGACAGAGGTAAAACAATTGAAACGAGAGCCCTTTCTGTACAAAATCAGGCTGAAAAGTGAGAGTGGTGTCAAAAGCACAAGTTCATTAGGGCAGGACCAGGTGTAAAATGGATGTTGGAAGGGGCGTGAATTTTTATAGCAAGGTGATTTCAAAATGCTGATTCAGGGAGCGCCATCCTGCCTCATGAGGGCAAGGTCAAAAAGACCTGGAGACCATTTCAAACTCATTTAGCAATGTATATTTACATTTTATTTTCACTTCTAGCTGGGAGGCCTTGAAGGTCTCTGAAGGGCAGAGCTGGGTTGGCGACGCTTAGCTTGAGAGGACACACATAGGGCAAAGGAAACATTTCATTAGCCATCCTTCTCCAAGTGGAGAGCTTGCTATTGGAAGCAGAAGAGTTTTCTGAACAGATAGGTTTTTTCAACAGAGAATCACTCAGCTTTACCAAAGCCACCTTGCTGGAGGTTCTCCGGGGATAACCGTAGCTGTTGTGGTTCTGTACTGTCTTGGAAGAGCCAAACAAGCCTCCCCATGCTGGGAGGCTCAGCCAAACCCTCTCTCATCTATTTATTTGCCCCTTGTTTATAACCAGTTTCCTTTAAGGCGTGACCTATGGGACAGTCGCAAAGCTGGTTGACCAAGTGCTGCCATGTTCTTACCAGGATGCTGGCCTTGACTTCCAGCCCGGGGAGGGTATGGCAGTAAAGTAGCACATGTAGAGAGTGGGAGGGAAAAGAGATACTTAATATAATTTTGCCAAGGGCAGGCTTCCTTTCCTGTGACACTTAAGGATATGCCTTGAATGACTTTATTTCCATTGTCATTAGAGGATTTTGCAGCCTGATTGAGCACCACAGTTAAACCTTCCCTTGATGAAACCTCGTGAGTCTAATTTTAATCTTGTAGGCAACACGGTGTTCAGCCTAAACTGATTATGTCTTGGGACTCCTCTGGGTTGTCGGGAGGGGGAGGAGGGAGGCTGGTTGTCTTTTGTTTGATAAGAGGCAGCATTTTTTTTATGAGGTGTGTCTGTATCTTCTCAGTTTCTCTTGAGATGCCTCAGACTTAATATCCCCTTCCCACTCGTTTTCCCCAAGGGACGAAGGCACCCTGGAGATCTTTGGTGGCCACCCACAGGTGGGAGGCTGGGCCTTCGGGACTTCATTCCTTGCCAATTAGCAGTTTATTAGGGAGTTTATCGTGTCCGAGTCATTTTTGAAAAAGTCGGGAAAATTAATGTAGGAATCTGCCAGGCTTCAAAAAAAAAAAAAAAGTTTTCTGTAAATGCTTAAAATGAGGACGCCGAGGACGCGGTAGGTTGTACAAAGCTGCTGACTGCTTGCATCTTTCCCAGAGGAAAATGGCTGATCCACGGGGTTTTCTCAGGGCGCAGCTCCCCTCCGTTCTCCCCCAAGCTGCAGAAGCCTGGTGCATTTGAAAAGCTTGGAGATGCGAGCAGGGAAAAACATGTGAAAGGTTCCTCTGCCAGGAGTATGACATTTAAAGAGCGCCAGTGAGATTATTTCGGCTGCTTTTCACCCCTGCACGTATTTCTTGACTCACCGTACCCTCTGCCAGTCTCTGGCCTTTCTCAAAGTCCCGGGATCCCCTGTCCTGTCCCCAGCTCGGGATGGGCGCAGAGATACCTTACACCCATGTGAGAAACTGGAACATTTCATCCGTCCCAAATAATTAAAAGCGTGACCCAGCCAAGCCGGTTTTCACATCACCACCCATCTCATACCCTTGGTTCTCTCATTTCCAGTATGGTTCGAGCTTCACTGAAAACGGAGGTTGATTCCGTGAGGAGACCAGCCCTCAGAGCAGGTAAACTTGCACTGGGGGAAGGGAATCGCGGCAAAAAAGGATGGCAAGGAGCTTTTTTTGAGGGCTTCTTGAAGCTGGGAGCCGGCAGCTTGAGGGCGGGCTGCTGAGGCGGCGTGGGCGGGCCCAGCACTCCCGGCAGCAGATTTAAACGAGGAGTAACCGCCCTAACGGTCACTCAGTGAGGAGACCCGCCTCCAGAGCAATCAGGTCCGCACTGGGGAAGGGAATCGCGGTATCCTGGCCTGTGTCAGGAACAGTGTGGGGAGTAGGACTCGGGAGGTGCTGGTCCCCCTGGACTGGGCACTGGGGAGGCCCCACCTCGAGGGCTGTGTCCAGTTTTGGGCCCCTTCCCACAAAAAAAAGACCTTGAGGGGCTGGAGCGGGTCCAGAGAAGGGCAAGGGAGCTGGTGAGGGGTGTGGAGCACAAGTCTTGTGAGGAGAGGCTGAGGGAGCTGGGGGTGTTGAGCCTGGAGAAAAGGAGGCTGAGGGGAGACCTTCTGGCTCTCTCCAACTCCCTGAAAGGAGGGTGTAGCCAGTGGGGGTCGGTCTCTTCTCCCAAGGAACAGGCCATGGGACAAGAGGAAATGGCCTCAAGTTGCTTCAGGGGAGGTTCAGACTGGAGATCAGGAAAAATGTTTCCACAGAAGGGGTTCTACAGCCTTGGCCTGGGCTGCCCAGGGCAGTGGTTGAGGCCCCATCCCTGGAGGGATTGAAAAGCCGGGTTGACCTAGTGCTTAGAGACATGGTTTGATGATGGTTTTGATCAGAGTTAGGTGGGTGGTTGGGCTCCATGATCTTAAAGATCCCTTAATGGTTGGGCTCCATGATCTTAAAGATCCCTTCCAACCTAGAAAATTCTATGATTTTTAACCATCACTATTATGCCTTGTGGAGGTGCTCCCACTGGTATGGGGGTGCGCCCACCATTCTGTTTTCATCACCTTGAATCCACTGCAAGAAGCAGCTCAGCGAGGGGAGCACTGGTGTGGTGCTGAGCTGGCTGGGAAAGCGGCAGCAGAACAATTCCCCCTCAGAAAAGGCCACTGAAGGAAAATGAACTCGTGCACACAAAATGTGTGAATTTAGCTGAATTGTTGATTTGGGAAGGGAAACTGAGAAGCTAAAGCAGCTAACACTTGCTGCTCAGATGGCTTTTGGACTGCTAGGGGTCACGGTTCCCCTTCTGTAAAGAATTGCTTTTCAGGGCTTCTGTTTATTTCTAATATTTAAAGTGCCATACAAAGTTGTAACTGAAAGAAAATGTCCTTGGTTTTTTTTTTAGTTTGTTTTTTTTAATGTTTTATTAAACATTGTGTGGCTTTTTTGTTATTTTTTTTTCCCTCCAGAAAAGAAACCACATTGCCACAATCTGGATACCTTCCTGCCAGTCAGAAATTCTGGCCCAGAACCTCCATCACTAAACCCACAGTGCCTGAGGAAAAGCATCCCACCTGCCTGGATAGCTGACTTGAATTAAAAAGCTGCAGGTAACCAATCCACCAACAGTAGCTCACACAGAATGAACTGTGGTATTTTCACCTAAATATATTTCCAATAAGCTGACTTGAGGGGGAAAAAAAGCAGTCCAAGCCCCCAACTTCTGTGGGAACATGAATGACTGGCCGCAGCCATGAATTGAAACTGTGCTCGTGGGGAAAAAGAAAATGGAAAGCAAGCAGCAATTGCCTCCATTGGTTTGGTTTGGTTTTAATCAAACCTGAGACACTTTTAAATTCCCAGACTTCAGGAGGCTTCTGAGTAATGGGCTTCTGAAGACAGGTTTCTGAATTAAGCTAATTAGTCAAGTGACTGGCAAACGTTCATTCAGATCAACCTGTCTGGAAAAAAAAAAAGTGTTGTGGATTTAATAACTTTGTTCATGCAGAGCATAGAAATTAAACACAGCCAGCAGCAGTGCTGTGGTCGGCCTGGACCTGAGCACTGAATCGTCCTCGATGGCCCTAGGAGGTGTCCCATCCACCCCTGGACGGGCAGCAAATACCTGCCATGCCAGCCAAGCTGTCACCAGCAGGGAATCGCTGCCTGCAGTTTTCTAGTGCTTTCAGCAGTGTAGTTTCCCAGAGATTCATACAACAAGGAGCAAGTCTGTCAAGCAGGCGGGAGGTGTAGGGGGGCAATTGCTTGCTTCTCCCGTTTTCATGAGGCTCGGTGGACTTTTGATGCTGAGTTTTTGACAAGGACTGAGCGTGGTTGTGGTACAGCAGCACTGCAGGGCCTTTTAAAAGTGATCCCCCCCGAGCCTAAGCACTGGTGGATGATTTAGCATGGTGCCTTACTGGAGGGGAGGCTCCAGAGGAGGAAGTTTGAGTGGATTTGCACCAGGTGCCCGTTGTGCTAGTTCTTCAACAAGGGCTGAAAAAAGTGGCCTTGACTCATAGGAGCTATCCCCAGGCACCCAGTGGCTCCCGGCTCATGCTGCTGAGTGGGGCTGCTCTCTAGGAACGTCATCTCAGAGGAGAAAGCAGTTCCTGCCACCATTGGCACATTGGCATCCCCATGGTGTGTGACCTATGTGTGCCCTGTGGCAGATCCAGGAGACCAAAGGCGGCTCCTTCAGGCCATGGCATTCCTGAACATGGCTGAAGCTGCGCTTCACATGCTGTAAAGGGAGGGAAGGCATGTCTACAACTGCTTGGTTGGCCAAACTCCCGATGGAAATTAGTACCTGGCAGAAAAGGAGGCGGGGGTGTTGGTCGCCTGTGGGCTGAAGATGAGCCAGCAGTGTGCCCAGGTGGCCAAGAAGGCCACCAGCATCCTGGCCTGTGTCAGGAACAGCATGGGGAGTAGGACTCGGGAGGTGCTGGTCCCCCTGGACTGGGCACTGGGGAGGCCCCACCTCGAGGGCTGTGTCCAGTTTTGGGCCCCTTCCCACAAAAAAAAGACCTTGAGGGGCTGGAGCGGGTCCAGAGAAGGGCAAGGGGGCTGGTGAGGGGTGTGGAGCACAAGTCTTGTGAGGAGAGGCTGAGGGAGCTGGGGGTGTTGAGCCTGGAGAAAAGGAGGCTGAGGGGAGACCTTCTGGCTCTCTCCAACTCCCTGAAAGGAGGGTGTAGCCAGGGGGGGTCGGTCTCTTCTCCCAAGTCCCAGGTGATGGGACAAGAGGAAATGGCCTCAAGTTGGGGAGGTTCAGACTGGAGAGCAGGGAAAATGTTTCCACGGAAAGGGTTATTGCACATTGGACTGGGCTGCCCAGGGCAGTGGTTGAGGCCCCATCCCTGGAGGTGTTTAAAAGCTGGGTTGACCTAGTGCTTAGAGACATGGTTTGGTGATGGTTTTGATCAGAGTGAGGTGGATGGTTGGACTAGATGATCTTAAAGGTCCCTTCTAACCCAGACAATTCTATGATTCTGTGATTCTACCTTAGTGCTGCTGGAAAGATCTTGTCTTTCTAATTGCATATCAAGGCACCCAAGATGCTGTAGGAGCACTATTTTATACTGTGTATTGGAAAAGAAAAAGATTACAGTATTGGGAATGAGAATTCATAGGTGCCCCCCTTTTGTTAATGGACTCGTAATTCTCTTGCTGATGCATTAGCACATTAAAAAGGCATTTTCCAGGCTGTTGAAAGTGTCAGTGAAAGCCCATTTCCATCAGCTTTCTTTATAGTTTCACAGCTTCTGAAGCCCGCTGACACAGGCTCCTGCGGGCAACTGTCCGTGTCTCCCAGCCAGTTCTGTAAGGTACCATGTCTTCCAGCACGCCCTGAATGGTAAATGCAAAGGTAACCCATAACACTGTGGCTGCATCATCAACCACGAGCCAGGAGTCCAGCCCCAAGTATTGTTTGGTCCAGGATTTATCCGGATGCACGCACCCCAGCTGAAGATATTAAATGCTGTTTCCCTTACTGCTTTGGTGAGGATTTGAGCCAGGTTGTGATATACTTAATGTAAGTTATTCTTTTTGGGAGATAGGTATTGCTTATCTTCAAGAAAGGAACTGCATTAGTAAAGTAACAGAGGATTTGATTCTACTGCTGCAATGAAGCTAATAAATATTTGTCTCTGAAAGACAGAGGTGGATGTGAGGATGATAAAAGGGGTGTGCAAACCCAGAGTGACAGGTGCTGAATAAATCATGAGGAGGATCCTGGGGTTTCGTGATGGCATCAGGAAATTTAATGTCTTGCACGAGCCGTTACCTGCAAACAGAGAATAAGGTCTGTTCTGTCCCGATGATTCCCCCTGGTATGAGCACGAAGAATAGCTCCCAGCAGCCCGTCACACTTGGGACACACGCAGGATTAATAAGTGTGTCATGTTGGCCTGTACCTTACCTGCCTCATTGTGGTCTGAACCTCCAGGGGATGGGAAGGTCTTATTAATTAATTCTCGTGATTCAAGCAGCTGTAACTGATTGATAGGCAGTCCAGGGCCTGATCCTGCAGGGCGTGAGCAGACTTTTGCAAGGTGCACAGCTTTCCAAATCGCCAGCAGAGGGGAAGTACTGGATCTTATGCTGCAACATAGCCAGCAAGGGTATTTGGAAAACTAGATTTTTCTCCAGTGTAGCTAATGCAGGGCATTTGCTGTTCATCGGTGCTGCGGACTCAGCTCAGCCAAAATTCACCTTTTAAGGATGGCTGCGTGCTTGGGTTCCTCCATGGGCAACAGCATGGTCTGGGAGAAAATGATGTCAGGAGAAGCAGGGGATTTCACTGCTCAAGGATGCAAAGGGTGAATCGTCCTTCTTGGCAGGGGAGGCAGGGATGTGGCCTTTTGGCAAGGGCTTGTCTGGTCCTCTCCAACTGTTCTTTGAGCTAGGTGTGCCCTGTCCCCAGACCCGCTGCAGTGGCCAGCCTGCTTTTAACACAGGAAGCAACTCATCCCAGGATGCACGCCTGCTACACGGACAGCAGCTGACATTGTGGTCCTGTTCCTCTCTTTCAGGCAGTGTCACGGTGCTGGGTCGCACCTGGGGAACTGAGGGACCAAGTAGTGGAAAGGCAAGTGGGGCCAGCAGCTGAGGTTCAGCTGTCCCTGGACAGCAAGATCAGTAGGCGTGATGGATAGACCATTCAGTGGGTCACGGCACCTTTCCTGCTCAGTCTGAATCACCCAAGAAAGAAAGCACCCAAACAATCGGGCAATATTTTAGAATCAATGGTAACAATAGGCCCTTGTCCTACTCAGATGGCAGCTCCTGAGCTTGTTCTGCTGCTTAACCTCTCTGTTTCCAGTGGGGATGAGCTCATGTCCAGGCAGGGTGTCTCAGCCCCTGCACACACAGCTTCCCTGTGTTTTCCACCCTGGGGCACGATCCTGTCCCGGCAGCTCATGAGCAAGCCCAGAAAACGTTGGCAAAGACATTTGCTGGAGGAGCTGGTCCCATGCTGCCTGGTGCCCTGACCCAGAGCCACACACCTGGGCCATGACCATGGTGCCCTGGGATGGGCAGCGAAGTGCCCCTTGCATTGGTCAGGGCAGTGCCTGAAGTAAATATACACATATATATTTGTCTATCTAGTGTGTGAGGCAGAAGTACAAACAGCCATAAAAATGACATTTACTTATTAGCAGCAAAATTAACTTTTAGAATTGAGCAAGATCAATCCTGTCAAGCCACTCAAATTGGAGGCTTGCTTCTTGAAATGGACAATAAGGCATTTCAAGTCTAGTTGTCTTTTTGAATACTTATTTGTAGAATCACAGAATGGTTAGAGTTGGAAGGGACCTTAAAGCTCATCCAGTGCCACCCCCAGCCCTGGGCAGGGACACCTCCCACCAGACCAGGTTGCTCCAAGCCCCATCCAGCCTGGCCTTGAACCCCTCCAGGGATGGGGCAGCCACAGCTTCTCTGGGCAACCTGGACCAGGCTCTCACCACCCTCACAGCAAAGAATTTCTTTCTGGTATCTCGTCTAAATCTCCCCTCTTTCAGTTTAAAACCATTACCCCTCATCCTATGAATCCACTCCCTGATCAAGAGTCCCTCCCCATCTCTCCTGTAGCCCCCTTTAGGTACTGGAGGGGTTATAAGGTCTGCACAGAGTCTTCTCCAGCTGAACAAGCCCAGCTCTCTGAGCCTGTCTTCAGAGGAGAGGTGCATATTGAATCTTTCCTTATCCTTGTATTGTGGAGATGCCAGGAAAAAAGCCCTAGAATTAACTCTTGCACATAGATAAACTAACAAATAACATCTTTTTTTTGTCTTTAGTCAAGAGGAGAAAAGGATTTGCTTCTGTTTTTCCCTTTGCCTGTAAATGTGACAGAAGAAATGTCTTTCCAGATATGAGTCTTTTCTCCCAGGATGTATCCGCTGTGCACACGTGCCTACGTGTAGAATCTTCCTCTGGCAAAACCAGACAGTAATTCTGCCTGTCGTGCTGCCCGTCTCTAAAAATGCTGAGAGCACTTATTTCTGTTCCAGCAGTATTGCTCTGTAGGGTGTCCCCAGTGCCCCAAACAGAAGCGAGCAGCTTTAAGAAATGATGAAAGGCTTAGCTACCTGTCTGTTGGGAAAATGAACCATTAGGGCAAAATATATGGCTTCTGTTGGAGGGGTTATCTTCTCTCTCAGAAATACCTTAGGAGAGAGTTACGATATGAGGGGAGGCTCTGAACACAGGTGGCCCCAGACAGTTGCCATGGACAGGCACCACCAAAAAGGTCAAGGACCCATCAGTTGTGTCCTGAAGGCCAAGGGTTATGATCTGAGTGACCACACTACGCCACAGGGAGTAAAGTCCAAAGTAAAGGTGAGGATGGAAAGAATCCCTAATATATTTACTTCATAAGCAGTGGCAATTAGCAGGTCAAATTTTAGTGACTGAGGTCTTGGGTCAGGGTATCCCAGCAATTCAGTATTTTAATTTTTGTTTTTATTTATTTTGCAGGGGGTGTGCGTGCAGAAATACAGCTGGAAATCTTGCTGACTATCCTTCTTGCTGCAAATCCAGAACATCACTTCAGACAGCCCATATTCGCTGTGTGTTCTGCTTTATCTGGCTGAGAGGAAGGGAGTAATTCATTGTCACCTGGGTACCATGATCTCCCACCATCAGGTAAGCTTTCCTGGTGTATCAACGCGCTTTCCTATGACCTGCTTGCTCACCAGCTGGGCTGGGAGGAGTGAAAACTCCGCTCAGAGACCCTGAATGGTGGCCTGACAGCAGTGTGTAGGAGACACACCAGATAGCCTGCATCTCCAGGGCTAGGGAATGCACCTCTGACTTTAGCTCCTGATGCTCTCCTGAGAGCTACAGCTGAACGTGCAGGAGAAGTTGTGGTCCAGAGCATCCTCCCTCCTGCATCCCGGGTGGAAACGTTGAGCATCCTCTGCAGAAAACAAGCCCACTGTGCTAGGGGAGCCCTTTAGGGAGGGGGATCCTCCTCATGGATGCAGGGGAGCACCAAGAATGCCACCCCAAGTGCTGTGCACAGGCAAAGTAGGGGCTTTTTGAGCCCATGGAGCCACTGTTGTGGTTGGCAGGAGTGGAACTGGGTTACCTCTCCGAAAACATACGCAATCACCTGATAAATATAGCCAGAGAGTTTTAGATAAGTTACGGTTTACCTTCATCTGTGGTGACTGTGGTTATTTTTACTAGTCATCAAAAGAAACTGCTGGATGTAGGATTAAAGCAAAGGGATGATGTAGACACATGAATTATGAATTTTGCATCGCAAATTATTGCATAAATAGCGTGATGCACCAAATGCATCTAGGGCAAGTGTTCTCTAGTTTTGAAGGGCTGGAAATGACACCTTCTTCAGGGAAAAGAAAGTTTCTTTGTATATCCTAAAAAAAATAAATTGGGCAACTTTACCTATTCAGCATCCAATATTTCCTAATCTTTGTATACAGCTTTTGCCCCAGCAATGTGTCTGGGTTTTGGCTGCTCATCTTGAAAGGCTTAACTGGGATATGCTTAGCACAGACCTTCTGAAAAATCAATTGCCAAAACCCAGCTGTCAGGAGGGGAGCAGAGATACCCAAACCCAGGTGGTCACTTTTAGGCAGGAACATGACTTTCCTACCTCTTCACACTTCCTCATTGCTAAACATGCAGGAACTTGCAACATGGGATCATTAAAATTTCTTAACCGACTTTCATGGTTTCCACATCAGAACTTTGGTGCAAGAGACTTCCTTTTTGAAGAACTCCCAAGGCAGGAATTTGGCTACAGAGGACTACACAAGGTGAAAAGGGGAAAGGCTTGGGTAGAAGAAAAACACTGAGGAGACCTAGATTCTCAGGTCACTGGATAGCTGCATAAATAACTTTGTTTATTGTGGCTTGGGGGGGGGGCAGGCTCATCCCTTTTGGTGTTAACCCCAGCCATGCTGCTGGGACATCTACCTCTACCCCGTGCTCCACTTCTGGAAACTTTGATCTAGTTTAGATCAAAGTAGCCCAGCTACTAACATGAAATGAAATGAAATTCTCTATCTTGCACGTTATCTTTTATCTGGACTTTCACCAACCCCACCATCGCTGTGTCACTCAGAGACAAGATTATTCAGGTTTCCTGCTGGGCATCTGCAGCATCACTGCAGCACAGGAAGAAGCACACCCATAGATTGCAAATAGAGATGTTTCCGCTATGCATGGAATAGATTTGGGCATACCCAGCTGTGTAATTATGATTTCTGCTTCCTGGAAAAACATTTCTTGGGGTTTGATCACTGCTAGAAAACGGCTGTTGGTTTGTGTTCAATTCAGGGCCCGGAGATCTCTAGAACATGCCTGTTTTCTTCTTTGGCTTTATGTGGTGGGGATTTAGTGAAGAGTGACAGCCTTACTACTGGGCTGGCTGGCTGCCACCTTTTTGTGAGACCGAGAGCACTGCTTTGTTGTGTCCCCAAAATCTATTTCCACTTACTTATCCTTGCAGAAGCAATGGAGAGGCTCCCTTTTCCTTCAGTGGTGAAGTCTGGAGGGTAGAAGTTGCTCAGCCCCCCCCTTTGTTGATATTCCAGGCATAGTGTCAGACCAAGAGGTTTACTTGGGTATTTTCATGTTGGGAAATTACTCCAGTGAGGGGAAGGAGTTTTACTGGAGGTTATTTAACACCCTCAAGGTTTGTGGTTAATTTATGTCGGTTGCTTTAAATATACATAAACACTGAGTCTAAATGATGAATGGTGGTGAACAAGTAACCAGGAGACAAAATCCATAAATACTCCAGTGTTAATTTGTTTTCTAAGCCAGGAAGACAGAGGAGATACTACTTCTGTGTAACGCTTCAGTAAAACCCTGGGTGACATTCCTGAGTCACCCTCTCTCTCCTTACTGCCTGGTTGTACAGCATTCACCCTACATTATTTAGGCAAAGAAAAGATGATCCCAGCTGTGGCGTTCAACAACTTTATTAAAAAAAAAAAAGAAAGAAAAAAAGCCTGAACCATACTTTTTGGTGGCTATAGACATGTCTTTGCAGATAAAAGGAGGTGAGTCCAGCATCACCAGCCTTGGAGCACTCTATCAGGTCAGACAGATTGATTTGCAAGGCAGAATTTTGCTTGCTCATTTTGTCTGAACAATTTGCTTGGCTCGACTTTACCAATGCGGATGCCTATACACCTCAAATTTAATAAACCTTGTAAGAACTTATATCAGGGTTCAAAAAGGATTCAGTAACTCATTGAAAGATATTACGGCTCTTTTTTATACAACCGGAGCGAGAGCAGAAAGAGATTGGAAAGGTATTATAGGAGAGTGAACATTTATCTGAAACGCTATTTATATTTCATTGAATTGGCTGAAAAGGACCGCAGAAGGCCAATAATGAGTGAGGGAAGCAGGCAGGCAGGCAGCTATCCCACCATGCACAAAGGATGGTGTCTTGATGGATGATTTAATGACTCCAAGGTGTGCAGAGGGGCCGGAGACCAGGTGGAAATATTCTGCGTTCAGGGCACAGCGTGAGCGGGGAAAAAATGTGATGCGGTGCTTGACTTCTCCCTCGCTTACAGTTTGATATTCCTTGTGCTACTGGTTTTGATTCCTGCAGGGCTGGTCCTCGTGGTGAAGGCAGGAGCCACGCCTGCCTTCTCCAGGTTCAAGGCTCTTTTGGGATGAGTTAACTCCTCGGATTTGCATTGATCCCCAGCCGCTCACCTTACTGCATCCCTCAGAAGGAGCCTGATCCAGCGCTGTTGTGTTTAACCGAGTATTTTCCCCAATACCCCAATTTCTGGAATGGGTCAGAAAAATAAAAGGAAGTACAGCTCTGAGCCTGCAACCAGGAAGAGATAAATCTGTGGGATGCCCAGCCAGAGTAAGGAAGAAGAAAGAGGGAAGAAAATTGTTGTGAATGCAGAGCCGTTTGGGAGAGGCACATTTCTGCTTTATGGGGAGAAGGAAGAAGAAAGAGTGAAGAAAATTGTGGTGAATTCAGAGCCGTTTGGGAGAGGCACATTTCTGCTTTATGGGGAGAAGGAAGAAGAAAGAGTGAAGAAAATTGTGGTGAATTCAGAGCCGTTTGGGAGAGGCACGTTTCTGCTTTATGGTGAGATGGCTATGAATGGTGGTAATTAAAACCAGCTGCCCGTGTCATCTTCTCATATATATGCAAGACTAAACCAGTGATGTCAGGCATCAGCATAAAATCTGCTGCGAGTGAAAAGGTAGATGAGTGCAAATAAGCCCTCCATTAATTTTCAGTGACAGATCTGAAAGGTGAAGGGTTAAGGGCTGACCTCGTGCCTGAGTTTGGCTTGTCTGTGTAAGGCCAGACTATCAGAGATGTGGGTGCAATCTTTACTGTCTGTAACCTCAACCTCAGCTTGTTTGAGTTAGGGCATATATAGTCCTTCAAGTGCTTTGAATACATTCATACAGTCTGATTTCCCATGGAGCAAGAAAACTCTATGTGCCTGGTTGACCAGTGACTTGCTTAATTAATATTTGAAAAATCAGCTTGCGCTGCCTTTGCATATTCATCTATGGATGATGGATGCTACCCCTGCAGGGCCATTTTGCTGATGGAAACTGTCCAGGTCACCTGCAGGTCTTTTATTACTGAAGCAAATCAGTGAAATGTCTCTTTGAAAAGAGGAGAGGAAAAAAAAAATCCCCCAGTATATTTATACCACAGTATTATTGAACTGTGAAGTGCCATCAACAGTACATATGTTGTAAAGGTCCCATTTCCAAGCACAGAAGTCTCAGTACAAGCCCCAAACGATGTTTAAATAATCTCGTGAACTTTGGTACATGCTAAAAATGCCTCCGATGACATTTCGCACTGTTCCCTAACCCAAACACTGGGAATAATTATCTTTTATTGGCACATGTTCTGTGTTGAGATCAAGAGGCTGTCGAGCAGCATTTCTTTTATTTGCGTTACTGGAGGAAAGATCAAATGGAACAAACGTAATCAAACATTTATTTTTCTCCTCCTTCCGTGTCTTGGTGCTCCCCTTGTAAACACTTACAACCTGACAGCGTCTGGGGCAAACTTCTTCCCCTTTTCCACGGCTTCAACCAGTGCTAAACCGGGAACCTAATAGGGGGTTACATTTCTATCAAAACCCCAATGCAATAGCGTTGGCTCTGCGGGGAGTGATGCAGTGGAGAGGATTTTTGGCTTGCCTAGCAGGCTACTAGCTATTTATGGCAAGGCAATAATGGGAGAAAAACGCCATCACGCTGACTTGGTAATGCTTGGCTCTTACTTCTTCGGGATATAAATGAGTACCCGAACTGCAGGACAGCCCAGAGTCCTTCCCAGGCTTCCTGACTTGTATTTACAGCTGGCTCTGAGTGACTCTGTTATCCAAGTGCTCTAACTAAGCCCTTACTAATTAGTCCTTTCTCAGTAATAGCGCCACACCCTCCTGCTCCTTAATCACCAGAGTTGTTTCTTTTGTCTAGATAATAGCAAGAATTAATTCTTTAGATCTGAAAAGGCCCTCAGTTGTGCCTGCACAGCTCTAGCTGCAAAATCCATGTTGGTGAGGCTACTTCTGAATTTATAGTGTCATCTGCCTGTAGTAAGAACACAACAGCCAGGTTTGTTTTACCACATTAAAACTGATCAACGAGGGAAACATACTGTGTCACCAATAATGCAGCTGTATTTGTCACAGGTTCCCTGTTTGAAAGTTCTAAGAATCTTATGCCCACATTTTGTTATACCCAAAACTGAAGTAAGTCGTGTCAGTGATTTACATTTCCAAGAGTGCAGATATCAACAGCTCTTGCAAGCTGGGACGTTTAATTTTATTAAAGGTTGCAGAAGAAAGGATAATCATCTCAGCTACAGCTTGGCAATAGCTTGGAAAAAATTTTCAGATATGAGTGTAGGAAAATATTGGTTTAAATGCTTTCCCTGCAGCTTTGAATAACAATGAGATGGAGAGAAAATCTGAAATAGATGCATAACTTGAACTGAAAGTGATAAGGAAACTGGGGCAGAGGGAATGACTCAGTTGGCTGCGGTGCAGTGGCAAATCCACATGGGGCTTTGGAAATGTTCATCCATGCCAGTGATAATGCACCAACCGCAGAGATGATTATGACAGTCGGAGAAATTGGGAGAGCGGTAATGAAAAATAACCGATGCCACGAACCAGTGGGAACTTCAGAGTCAAAGGGCACAAAGGACGACGTTTTTGAAAATAAAAGGAAGAAAAAGGACTGAGAGGATCTTTGATCTAAAGGCTTCTTCCTGCAGGTTTTATCTCTCCAGACGCAAAAATACAAGGCTTATGTCTGTTCCCTTAAGAACTGAACAACATGTCAGAGAGGAGAGAGGGGGAGAGAAAGCCTTCCAAGATAACATTTAATCATCATAAAAATGCGTGCATGAATGTGACAAAGAAGGAAAAAAAAGGCATACATTTTAAAAATAAATATGTAAGAGAAATCTAACTGAATAGTAAAAAAAAAAAAGAAAAAGAAGAAAAAGGCTTTGAATAGTAAAAAAAAAAAAAAAAGAAAAAGAAGAAAAAGGCTGTAATGTGTGCAGTGACTTGGACAGGATAGGACAGGTACGCTGCCAGCTGATGGCCTTTCATAAGATGATTGTTCCATATTTCAAGGGATTGTCTCTCTTTTTCAACCAAGTGGTCCCTGATCCTGACAGATGACATATCGATGCTTACATGTCCTGTTTTGAGGCTTCATGCAAGTATTTGCTTTTTTTTTTTTTTCTTTTTGAAGGCTTTTTTTTCAGTGTATTTGCTATATACATAAACAGGTCTTTAGGGACCCATTATAGAAAGCAGCGTTGAGAAGAACTCCATCCTCACATCTAATTTCATGTTTCCAGTGGCAATCACATGAAAGCGTCTCTTTTGGGGAAAGGGTGAGTCTTAAATTGCATTTAAGCTCTTACTCAGAAAATCAGAAACCCCAACTCAGTTCCATAGCATTTTCACCAGGGGCAGCAACATGGGACCCTGAAACTTTACCTGTCCCCCAGCTTATTTGTCACCATTGCCCAAGCCAGTGTGCATTCGGTGTCAGCAACTAAACATGAGCTGGCAGTGCACAGTGGTAGTCCAGAAAGCCAACTGCATCCCGGGCTGCATCAAGAGAAGTGTGGCCAGCAGGTCCAGGGAGGTGATCCTGCCCCTCTGCTCTGGTGAGACCCCACCTGGAGCACTGTGTCCAGCTCTGGAGTCCTCAACACAGGAAGGACATGGACCTGTTGGAATGGGTCCAGAGTAGGGCCACAAAGATGCTCAGAGGGCTGGAGCACCTCTGCTATGAAGATAGGCTGAGAGAGCTGGAGTTCTTCAACCTGGAGAAGAGGAGGCTCCAGGGAGACCTTATAGCAGCCTTCCAGTACTTGAAGGGGGCTACAGGAGAGATGGGGAGGGACTCTTGATCAAGGAGTGGAGCGACAGAATGAGGGGTAATGGTCCCCTCATTCTATGTAAGAGATAGAGAGAGATCTATCTCTAAGAGATTTAGATGAGATAGATACCAGAAAGAAATTCTTTGCTGTGAGGGTGGTGAGACACTGGCCCAGGTTGCCCAGAGAAGCTGTGGCTGCCCCATCCCTGGAGGGGGTCAAGGCCAGGCTGGATGGGGCTTGGAGCAATGTGGTCTGGTGGGAGGTGTCCCTGCCCAGGGCAGGGGGTTGGAACTGGATGATCTTGAAGGTCCCTTCCAACTCTAACCATTCTGTGATTCCATGAAATGGAGTGTTGTTGGTCCTTCAAACTCCAGCAACCACACTCCTCTGGAAGTCAGCCGTGGGGACTGGATTTCTTCACTCACTATGCACATGCTCTGCCACCATCTGCTCTGCCTTTGTGGAAATTCAGGTTAGGTTCTGCTCGGCTTCGACTGCTTTGCCTCAAGTTTTTGGCAGCCATGCATGTGTGCAGGTTTCTCTAAGCTTTGCCTCAATTGAGAGAGGCTGGAGAGCTTGAGCTGAGAGTTACCAAGTGGGGCACATCATGGTCATTAGTCCCTGCAGCCCTCTCTGATGACCCCCAGCCAAAGCCCTCTCTTATGTGCTGTGTCCCCCATGCATCACACTTACTGTGGGAATAAGGTACCTGGCATTTAGCTCTGCAGACCCTTGTGTGTAAAACTCCCCCAGAAGCTACTCTATGATTCTATGATTCTGTGACATAATGGTCCTGTCCATCAAGCAGGGTGAGAGGAGCAAGCGCCTCGGTGTGTTCAGGCATCCTGAGAGGGAATTGCAGAGAGCTGCAGGACTTTCCTTCAGGGCAGTGTTTTCCTGAAAAGCTACAGAGAAGGCAACGTATGTCCCTCCTTGTCTGCGTACTGAACGGGGGGAGCTGCAGGTTCCCCCCATTTCCTTGGCAGGAAGCAGCAGTGTGTATGTGGAGGTGTATATGATGTGTATGGACACCTTTTTTTTATTTCTGTATTTATTATGACTAGTCCAAATTCAGCCTTGAAAAAAATTCAGTTGACCCTACATCTTCTGTCTAACAGTCCAGCCCGGGTGTCTGTGGGGCTGGGTCATTGCCAGAGCACTGAGAGGTTCCTATCTGCAAGAGGTGGGGTACTCACCACACCTCTGGCTCTACACAGTCTGCCCCTTCTTCAATGGACACCTGTAGGGAGGAAAAAAAAACGTTGGTGGCATTTTCAACTCTATTTAGGTGAGTAAAATTGAAAAAAGAAGGGAGCTGAGGAGACCAAGATGCTTGCAAGCTGTAGAGAGAACATCCCAGGCATCACCCCTGTGCTCTGTTGCTTTGCAGAGAGCAGAGCTCTGGTCTTCTGCTGCCACAGTCTTTATTTTGAGGTAGGCACCATCTCCCGAGTCACCCTTGTCCCAGGTCTGCTTCTCTAGCTCAGATGTTGTACACAAACCTAATGGAAGCAGATATGATCCGATCCCTTCGTTTGAGACAGATCTAATGGGGTTTTTACACTATTAACATCGTTTATGCACTAATTAAGAGATAACATCATGTGCTCCTTCGCTGCTGTACCAAGACAGCTTTAGGTCTTACTGTCTTAGGGACTTGGAAGTAATATAAAAACCTACTTGGCGAGAGGCAGGGCTTCCTATCTGATTTGAGTGGGAAGGAGAAAGATTTAACACCGAGGGAGATGGGGAGGGGTGTGTGTCACCTTCCCAGCTGTCCTCTAAATCTACACATGCAAATCCCTCCTTTGCCTGACCAGACTGCATATTTTAAAAGCTTTGGGGTTTCCTTTAATTGGTTTAAGAGCTTGGCAAACGCGTAAGGTATAGCAAAACCCAGCTCCGTGTTACACACGATTCTGGGTTATCTCACCACTCCTTCCACCAGCCTGAAAGGAAAGAAAATAAGCCAGCTGATTATGGGGCTCGAGCTGTATGCTTTGCAGGTTTACATGCCTGGGAGCAGCTTGGGATCTATCTATATACTTTATAAGTGCCGTTGTTTAGATTTGTATTCTGCTATAGATATAAAGCGGAAACCATTCCAAAGACCTCTCTGCTAGGAAGATTTTTCTTGCCTATTATTAGCACTCCGCTTTTGCAGCAAGAGCTCATGAGCCAATATGCAGAGTTTTTAAAGGACTTCAAAGTGTCATTGGGAACCAAGTGATATGTGTGTTAAAAAGGGTTTAATGGAGCTGCAGTCACTGTAGCACAGTGTCTTTTTATAGCAAGTTTTTGCAGCGTTAAGAAAAACATCCTGCACATTTCAGTAGGATTGGCATATGGAGAAGGTACTTTGCACTATGATTTTTTGTTTATCTGCTATTACAAAAAAAAAAAAAGAAGACTAGCATTGCTAGCTATAGGGAGAATGATAAGCAGGAACGGGTCTGCAAAACTCAGGCAACAGCTATTACCTCTATTTTGTGTTTAATTTTTTTTTTCCTTTTTTAGAAGAAAAATTCAGAAGCCAATGGCTTGGCTTAGAGGATGGAGATGTGCAGTGATTTGTATTCACATTGAAGCTTTTAACAGTCTTTTTTTTTCTTCTTCTTTTTATTTCTTTTTATTTTTTTCCCCCCAGAGCCACTGGATTACATTGTCATTATCACAAGGCACATCCGGCTTATCAAAGTTGTGGCAAACTTTCTGGGGCTGACTTTAAAAATGTCATAGGTCAGGCTCCCACAGAAAAAAAGAAGTGGTTTGCAAAAAAAACATATTAAATACTAAGGCTGAAATGATGCCTGTACAGTCACTGGATCTGCAGGAATGTCTGAGGATTCGGCAGGCAATCACTGATTTTGTTATATTCTCTGTTTTTCCTTTTACAACACCATTTACGAGTCTCCTTTAATTATGCCCAGGAAGCATGTAGGAATGCCTAATGAGACAGGCTCCTCATTGCCCTTTAGCAACCCGTGACGACACTGTGCCCACTTCTGAAAAATCCAGGCAAGGAGTGGAAAGGGAAGAGGAGTCCTCGTGTCCCACCGGAGGGGTAAGAGACTTGCCCAGGGTTATACAAAAGGGCAGAGGCAGAGGTGGGATGTAGCTTTGGCCCTCCAGTGCCCACGTCGTATCTTTATAGCCATCCTTGCATCCATAGCGTCTGGGATTTAGCTGTTTGGGCTTGTTCCACCTCTGAAGCAATGTCATTTAAATAGATTTTACTCTCTGCTTTTGCTCCAGGCTGGGGAATGACGGGTTTCTGCCTTATCTGAGGGAGCAGGAAAATAAAAGAGGCAGGGAAACCTTTAGTCGTCACGACTGCCAAAGCAGTAAAAGCTCCGGATTTTTCAAGCCTTACAGGCAGCTGGAGGCTGCAAACTAACACTCTCAGAGCTGATGAGAGGAGAGGTTCAGCTCCTGCTCCTGCCCTTACACCAGCAGCTGCCTCCTGTCCCCCTGGCTCGACTCTGGCAAAATCCCAGCCTGGGAAGCCTGTCCCTCTCACCCCCCGCAGCTCCGGCCAGAATGGCCTCTTTCTTTTATTTTTCATGCCCCGTCCTCCCGAACGGAAACCCTGGTCGAAAAATCTTACAGAAGCAGCCGGAGATACATTTGTTGGTTTTTTTTTTCTTGTCTGCAGAGGAGGGCAATGGAGCGAAGGGGCGGGGAGGAAGGGTTTGTAGGGTTGGGTTGGGTTTGTTTTTTTTTTTGTTGTTTTTGTAAGACTAGTTGTTCAGGGGAGTGTCTTACGTTATTAATGCTGAGTGGCTCCAGCAACTACTGTGGTTTAAGGTCGTTAGTCATCCGCTGCTACAGCAGGAGGACAGGGGAACGCTGAGCCAGAGCTGTTCATGCAACCCTCGTGGTCCTCCCAGGCCAGCAGGTTGGGAAGAGCTGCAAATGGGGCAGCGGGGACGCGTGGGGGTGCAGAGAGCAACCTGGGGCCGTGAGGACGTCCTCCCAGCCCACTCATGGGGTACCCACGTATATGGGACTCCCTGGGTTGTGGTGGGTGGCTGCAGTCACCCCGGATGGGGTTGCGGGGTGTGAAAAGGGCAGGGGCTGGGAGAGCTCCTGCGATGCACAAGTGTGAGATCCTCTGCGCACCCCTTGAGAGGGCAGGTGTGTGTCCCCACCTGGGGAGCAGCCCCTGCATCACGTACAGCTACACAGGCACACGGGCCTCCTTTCTCCTCGAGCTGCTACTGAGGCATGGATGCGGGATGCTCCCTGAGCATTAAGGGAATACAGGTCCACGTGCGTCCTTCCCACCTGATTTCTTCCTTTCTTTCCTTCCTTAGGATGAGGAGGTTGAGGCAAACGTTCCTTAATTTATTCTGCCTCCTCTGGCTCCCGCTTCTGCTGAAGGCTGCCTCTTCCTCCCCTCTCCCCGCTGGAAACGACCCACCGTCCCCTGAGCTCCCCTATGGGCTGTACAAAGGACACACTTGCGTTGGTATGTATTCAGGTTTTGTTTGTCTGCTCGTTTGCTACTCCACCGGTGAGCTGGGAATTGCTGTGCCCATCATAAATCACTCCTTTATCTATTTCAACAGCTGGACTGCAAAATACTCGTAGTCTTTGGTGAAATGATCGTGGAAGATATTGCAAGGCCAGCAATGGGGTCTGGAGTTATTTTATGATTTTGTTTTTGAGAGGCTGCTTCCCAAAGTTCATGTTTTTGCCCTGCGGGTAATGGCATCTAGAAAGCTGGCTTTAACACCTGTAGGTCTGGGACCTGGAAACAAGGTGTTGTGGGATCCTAGTATTTGTTAGGGTTTGCGGTGTGCTTTGCTTAACTGCAGGAAAAACACAGTTTCCTTCCCATTCCCCCAGGGCCTGCTCATTGATTTCATTGTCTGGCAAAATATTCTTTAGAATAGTTGGGCCAGAGAGCTCTGTGGGCTGGGTGGTCATCTCTGGATAGCCAAGTCACAAGGGCTGTTCCGTCACATTTTCTTCCCTTTTCGTGAGCACGTGTGTCGGTGTGTCCCCTACTGAAGTTCGGGAAGCGGGCTTTGGGAAACCCCCTCTCCTGTGACTTTGGTGACCGTGGTGATCCCCCCAGTAGCTATCACTGGGGGGTCTCCTCTAGCCTCAGCTGAGTCAATGATTCCCAAAGCAAGACCAAAGTCAGCATGAGCTGAAGGTACCTCAGCACCAGCAAAGCCCTTGGCCTGGGACTCTGTATACCCAGAGGGATGCGGGAGCTTGTATTTTTTATGTGAGCAAATATTAAATGAGGGATATCTTACACATTATCATCAAGCATTTTATTTTGTCTTCGTTTATCTTTTCAGGGCACTTTTGTGCTGTAAATATAAACTCTGTCATGGTTCTCCGTCTCTCAGACGGAAATATTTCCTTTCAGCCCAAAATGATTTTCATTGTGGCTCAAAGAATGCAATCAGAAATAATACCCCTAAGCTTGATAAGAACGGGGTGTTCTGCCTCATTTCTGAGCTGCCCCTGCAGATTTTGACACCGGGGAGGCAGGGCAAGGTTTGGTGCAGCTCCTGCCAGGGCTCAGCCACCAGCCAGAAAATGAGAGCAAGGGAGCGTTAGTGAAAAGCAGCAATGGCTGTCAGGGACTGGCCTTGTTCGGGCTGGCAGCCACACAGGCAGGGACCGAGCAGCTGCCACAGTGAGACAGGAAGTTGATGGTGGTTTTTTTGAATGACGAGATCTTTAGGCAGCTAGGGTTTTGACGGCACAGGAAAGGTGGGGGGTGTGCTCGCCTGTAAGATTTTTCCACTGGTAAAAAGGTGTGAGCGTTGTCTGCTCTTTCATTGTCTGCCCTTTTCATCCTATTGACACAGCAAGGCTCTAAATACCTACAGTGACTGCACATTGAGTTGAAGTTGTCTTGCACAAGCTCGACTGTGCTTTTTTTTCCCCTCCCAAAGGGAGGAAAGCTGCACCAGACCCGTCTCTGGGACCACCGAGCATCTCCCCAGTGTCTTTGTTCAGTGAGAGGACACCAAAAAACCTGCCTCCTGAACCAGTTACTGGCTCTGAGCTTCAGCTCCGAGCGCTCGCATGAGCTCGGGACCAAAGCAGTGAGTCCACACCTCGGCAAACCACAAGCTAAAAAGGAAGGGTGCAGAGTGTTAAAGCTGTACGGGGAGGGCTGGTGGCAGCACGCAGGCAGGCTGCTGCCTGCTAGCCCAGATGGCTGCCTCTGGGGTTTCACTGATTAGCCACTAACTCTTGAAAACACTCACAAGCCATCTGTGTCTCTTCCTTTTCCCCAAGCGGGAAAGGGAAAGCACGGAGGAGCTGGTGGTTCCGCTTGCCGTGGCGTGGAGCAGGGGTAACTAGTTCTTGTGGCTGACCTGATGACCGGCCCTCTTAGGAGCAGAAATTATGCTGAGATCAGCTTCATCTGTAGGAGGAAGAGTGTGATTTCCTTTCAACAGCTCGACCCCAGACCCCCCCTAGCTTAGTTTGCCATCCGGGAAGGCACTGGGAGAGAGCCTTGGGGAGTTCCTGTGTCTTCTTGGCCTTACAGATCAATGTGAGAAAGGCCTGCTGCCAAATGGATAGGAGATTTACTTGAAGAAATGGGCTTTTCCATTCAAGATAAATGCGTGGTCAGGTGTCTGATCTTTCCAAGTTATCTTTCCTCACCACCAATACAAACTAGGGGGTGAGGGATTGGAAAGCAGCCCTGAGGAAAGGGACTTGGGGGTTCGGGTGGACGAGAAGCTGGACATGAGCAGGCAGTGGGCAGCTGCAGCCCAGAAGGCCAATCCCATCCTGGGCTGCATCAAAAGAAGCGTTGCCAGCAGGTCCAGAGAGGGGATTCTGCCACTTTACTCTGCTCTGGTGAGACCTCCCCTGGAGTATTGTGTGCAGGTCTGGAGCCCTCAATATAAGAAGGATATAGACCTGATGGAGAGGGTCCAGAGGAGGGCCACAAGGATGATCAGGGGGATGGAGCACCTCTGCTACGAGGACAGGCTGAGGGAGCTGGGGTTGTCCAGCCTGGAGAAGAGGAGGCTCCGGGGAGACCTAATAGCGGCCTTCCAGTCCCAGGGGGGGGCCTCCAGGAAGGCTGGGGAGAACCTGTTTAGAAAGGCCTGTAGTGACAGGACGAGGGGCAATGGCTTCAAGCTGGAGGGGAACAGATTTAGACTGGAGATTAGGAGAGGGTTCTTCACTGTGAGGGTGGTGGAGCACTGGAACAGGTTGCCCAGGGAGGTGGTTGAGGCCCCTTCCCTGGAGATATTCAAGGAGAGGCTCGACGAGGCCCTGGGCAACCTGGTCTAGTTGGGGGTGTCCCTGCTGACTGCGGGGAGGTCGGACTAGATGACCCTTGGAGGTCCCTTCCGGCCTGGGCAATTCTATGATTCTATGATTCTATTTGCCTCTCTTTTCTGAGGGAAATGAGGTGGCTGCACATTGAATGGTCATCTCTGACCATCCCCGTGCACGTACCGCCTGCATGACTGAGATTGTGAAGTTAGTAGCCAATGCCAGTCGGAAAATGGATGTTCTTTCAGTTACAAAACCAAGAAAATATCTTCCATTAAGCTTTTCCACTGAAAGTATTGCACTTCTTGAAGAAATATGTATAAAATGATAAGACAGGAGAGCAAAATGCAGCTCTGGTACCTCCGCTGAATGCAATACAATTTGATTGCTTCCTTCTTCTGTTCTTCCACGCTTCCTGAGTAGGTACCACCTCCCCCAGTATATTCTGGTTTTACTGGGAAAGCCGCCGGATGCTTCAAGGGACTGCCCTGCCCTTAGCATATCCTGGGTTGGCATCTATATGTTGATAAGGAATAGGGCTGGAGGAGCACTTCTGACCTCAGGTTGTTACTTGTCTGAAAAAACAGGATGACTCTTTAATGACAAACTTAATTGTGTTAGAAAACATTTAGACAGAAGTTTTAATCAGCCTCGGTAACTATAGAAAAAGTCACATCATTTTTGCTGCATTTTCTTGAAAAATTTGGCTGCTTCATTCAGAGAAGGTCTTTTCATAATGGAATTGGTGTAAGAAGAAAGCATTTGGAAAGTGTTCCCACCTAAAAAAGGATGAAATACTGTTGCCTTTTACAATTAAGGAAAAGAGGGGGAAAGGACCTGATGATAATCAGTGCAATTCTAACCATCTCCAACCTGCTCTTAAATAGATATATGGTCTTTCTTTCGCCCTGTCACTGAAAGAGTTTTCCCAACACCTGACAGTCTCTTTGCTCCGTCAGTGTTTCCTGTGTCCCCAGGCTGGAAAAATTCCCCTTTTTCTGCATACCATGAAATTAGCTCAGGCCCTTCCTCCAGGCCTCTTGCACGCTTTGCATATATTCTTCTGCTTTTTTCTTATGGTAGATAAAGGACTTTAGGATGTTTTCCTGCATGCAAAGGCCTGTGAAACTGTTTCTCCTCGTGTAAAGGCTGTGAGTTGTTGCTCAGTGCACTGGTTTGGGAGCTGGATGCTGGGTCTGGGTCTTGTTTCTGGGTTTGTTGCTGGCTGGCAGTATGGCATAAGAGATTTATTCAGGATGATACCCAGAAACCCTTTTGTTAGCTGCAGCCTGACAATTTCAGTGGGGACATCTTGAGAACAAGATGCTGTGTATTATTCTCTTAAAGTATGAATGAGCCCTTCAGATACTCAGGTCTTTAACTTTCCCCATGTGTTAAATGAGGAAAATACAGGACAAGCAAAGTTTTACTTAAGTTAAAGTTAAGGTACCCAAAGACAGTACAGTAACACTAGTAACTTGGCACTGGTGTTAATGTTTCATCATACCCAAGATCATGTTTTTTATTTTTCTACTGTTTCTGATTCATTTTTAAAGGTTTTATTCCACACCCCCACCACCCCAAATTATGACAGAGCCCTTAAAGGCGCTTTGGAAATTGTCCTGTTATCTAGCAAAGGTGACTTCATCCAGAAGTATCTGGAGCAACCTCAGGAAAGGCAGAAGCTGCCCTGGAGGATGCAGAAAGCAGGGGAGACACTGAAAGCCAGGAGGGAACTGCTGTATTCATCTCTCTTCAACATGGTGAAGAAAGGAAATTTGGGGAATTGACTGCAGATCAGTCAGTTACACATCAATTCGTAGAAAAATCCTGCAATAGTTAATGAAACTTTATAAGAGCACCTTTCAAAAGTATATATGAGTAAGAGCCTCACTGGATTTATCAAGGAGAAGTGGTGTCAGATCAATCTAGTTTTCTTTGCTGATGGGATAATGGCATGTAGACACAGAAGATGCAGTATATGTTACAGCTTGACTTTAATAAGGCTTTTGGCACCACCTCAGCACTAATGTAATGGCTGAGAGAGATGTGACATTGATTAAGCTTCTACAGGGCAGGGTAAAACTGGTGGGTGGCCTTGATCAGAGAATAATTACTAGTGGCTCGCTACCTAAGCAGAAGGATGTACAAAATGAGGTCTTTTTTGGACCTCTGTTTTGAACATAACATCATTCCATATATTTATTAGCCAGGATAATGAAATAGTGTGCTATTAGATTAGCAGCTCATATCATAGAATTATAGGATGAAATTCATTCTATATTCATTTTAAATTCATTCTATATGAAATATAGAATTCCAAGTATAGAGTTGGAAGGGACATTAAAGATCATCGAGTTCCAACCCTCCTGCCCTAGGCAGGGATACCTCCTGTGTGTTACTCAGGTTACTCAAAGCCCCTTCCAGCCTGGTCTTGAACCCCTCCAGGGATGGGACAGCCACAGCTTCTCTGGGCAGCTCATACAAAGCTGAAAAGGTTTGCAAGAACAGTGGAGAGAATTCAAAACCATCTTGAAAATTTGGAATACTTGCCCCCAGAAAAGAGAATTTTGATATGGGTATGTTGAAGGCACGTCAGCAGAAATAGTCAATGACACACGTAGCAGATGAGGAACAACCAGCTGGGTAGCATCCCTGGGGAAGCTCATCTGGGTTTGTAGTGGCACAAGGATGGCACGTTGTCATGAAGAATGCACATACTGCATACACCAAGACGTGAACAGAAGTTATCTTACAAGACATGTGAAGTAACCCGCTACCTTTCTCAGCGTTGGCAAAACCTCAGAGGAATTTCTGCCTTCCCTTTTGGGGCTGTGCATCAAGAATGATGGAGAGTGACAGGAGGCTTTGGAGAAAAACAAACATAAGCTATAAAGAGAGGCTGAATAAATTAGAGTTAATTAGTCTAGAGAAGAAAAACTTGAGAAAAGACATGATATCTGTCCTCAAAAACATTGAAGTGGTGAGCCACTCTCCAGGTTCATAAGAGCTATGGCAAGAAATAACCGAAATGGATACCAGTAGGGACATTCAGGTTAAGAAGAAAATTTTCTAATGGTAGTGTTAAGTGAGCACCGTCATCAGTTCCTGAGAAGGCTGTAGAAGACCTTATTAGAGATCTTAAAAGATCTGTGTCTACCCTGTCCCTTTGGCACAGCATAGATGCCATAGATCAGCTGCTAGGGCAGAGGTTTGGGTAAGAGGACTTCTCCCAGGCTGGCTTTTTGAGGGTTCTACGCTGCGACCGTGAGAACCCTTTGCAAAGAGCAGGGATTATTTATTTTCTCCCAGCAGCAGGCTGCCCTGCTCTTTTTGGCCATTAACTTTGGCTGCCCTTTTGGGAATGAGGCGATTAGTCAGGGAGCGTTCAATACAGATGGACAGCAGCACTTTCCATCTCCTTTGCTAGCAAAGTGGAGATCCTGTGGGTCAGCAGCCGGGGAAGCACATTTCCCCACCTTTGTGCTCAGTACAATGCCATTCTCCGCAACCTTTGCGGGTCACCTCTTCCATTCACCCATGAGCACATTGTTCCTAGCGTATGAAGAAGCGTGGTTTTGAAACATATTTTCAGCTCTGATTACGTTAAAGAACGGGAGTTTCTGATCTTCCCAGCAGCCTAAAATGCCCATCTCTACCTGTGTTGATTTGTGTGATAGTCAACGTCCCCGACAGTTTGCCTCCCTTCAGCTGTGCACGAGTGCAGAGATGAAATATGCCCTGCGGAGCGGCAGCAGGACCGGTGGCGTTTGGAGTCCCCCATAACTTCACACAATGGAACATGCTAAATGGGGCTGGAGGCTTTTAATAACTTGCACTCAGACAAAGTGGCTGTGCACATATTGTCTGGGGAGGCACCATGACAGAAGATATAATTTACAGCTCAATGAGTTCTGTAAAAAGGCCATGCCCAATATCAATGTGTTTGACTCTGAAAGGCTGGGATCAACTTTGATTACAGCTAAAGCGGTGCCAAGCCACAGCACCTTCTGTTCACTTCACCGACATTGCTCAGTTTACTCAGTGGCAAAATTTGGCCTGATGATCAGTAATAAAGACCAAATTTGACCATAACATTTTTTCCTATGATTATACTTTGGAGAGAAAAACCACAGGCACGTGACTAGTGCAGCAGAGATACTAAAAGCTATTCTTAAAATGAGAATATTTTCTACAGGGACTCATATTTTTCAACAACTGATGGTAAAATTTTCATTTGCAAGATCCCCTCAAGTCTTACTGAAAGCTTCGCTCCAAAATGCAAATATATATGTCGATCACAATAAAAAGGTATGCTTAGCATACCTACATCTATACAGATATGTGTGTGTGTAAACACACGCTCATCTATATTTGTATGTTCATTTGTGTACACGGGTCGTCTTGTATGTTTTACATTACTGATCCTTGCTGGTAGTTTCCTTTCACAATCTTATTTGTTTAGTATTGACTGTCTGGTTGCTGATGGCCTTAACGTGTGTGCCTCCCCCTCTTGTTCATGTATTAGCCTTACACAGAACTTCAGAAAAACCTGCTCATGTTTAAGGCAGTTGCTTTGAATGGTTTTAGGAACTATGTATCTGAAACAGGTTTGGTGCATTCAGAATTTTCAAATGGTCAAACCTTTGCCACAAGGATGAAGCTAGCCAGTTGCATTAACTCATCCTGCCACCATTCAGGCTTCAGTAAATTTTTAATACCCTTTTCCTGATGTGGAAAAGAAAAATATGTTAATGGTATATGTACACACATGTTTTTTTTTTTCTATTAATTAATGCAGAAAGCATTTCCACTGGAAATGCCTGGGGTTATAGATTTTGTTAAATAGGGTTCTTTAAAGTGTGATGTAGAAAACACTAGGGATACATTTGGCTGGCAGGTATGGATACCAGAGTCTTCCCCTAGATGGAAACTGCATTTTGTGTACGGGTATAACTCTGCCAGAGTCCTCATGGGGTGTCTTCAGGAAAAAAATAATGAACAGAGCTCTGAAGTTAGGGGTCTGAAGTGTCTCGTTGCAGAGGCATGAGCAACAAAAATAATAATAACAATAAGGGTTTGCTGTTTTCATAACAGAGCTACAATGCGCTCAAAGTGCTGCTGTACTGATCATATAAAAATTTCTTTAGCCAGTTTACTGTATGGAATTTTATGCCCAGCGACAGGTTTGGCAGTAGCGTACCCTTTAGCATTTGCAAGATATTTTTGGACAATTAGCAAATGGAGGGGGAAAAGGTCTTGTATATACCAACAT
This sequence comes from Calidris pugnax, assembly GCF_001431845.1. Taxonomy (NCBI): domain Eukaryota; kingdom Metazoa; phylum Chordata; class Aves; order Charadriiformes; family Scolopacidae; genus Calidris; species Calidris pugnax. The sequence continues at coordinate 3,296,237 of NW_015090772.1, forward strand.
ATTTGAATATGGATACCTATTATTATATTCCATCGTTTTAGTATCTTTATGAAATACATTAACACTGTAAATGGAACAGGAAGAAAAGTCTGAGTAAAAAGACTTTAACACCCAGATCCCCTTTCGAAATTAGCTTTCAAAGCAACAGATCCTCTGGCTATATATATGGAAAATAACTACCCTAACTTTGTATGTACAAATATGTCATTCGAGCTGAGTATTTCCATGCTGGAATGAAATCTTGAGGTTATAAAGGGCTGCTCTTTGAAAGTATCAGCTTGGTGCTGAGCAGCAGTGAAAGAAGGCAAAACGAGTATTGGGAAGGAATATATATATATATATATATATATATATATATATAGTGAAATATAGTGAAAAAGAATGCATTCCTGTACTGTAACGTGGAGTATGCATGGTCTGAGGAGAAGAATACCCTGCATGTCCCCATTTCAGAGGAGAAAACCTTGTTTCTTCTTAATTCCCCATATTTCAAACCAAATCCCCCCCTTATTTCGAACAGGAATGCCTTGTTCCAGGTTGAACCGGATTAGACAAATTTGGAAAAAAAGAGTTGTTTTTACTCCAGATCAACAACATCTGCTGGGGAAGTTGCAGTATCCTCTGACAGACTTTGTAGACAGTCTCTGGGGACTCCTCACCTTTCCGAGAATTAAGAGATGCACTGCAGCTTTGATTGTCTAAATGTAAGAAGCAAAGACTGTGTTTTAGGAAAACCTTCATCTATATAGAACCAGGAATGGACCAGATGGGTCCATTTTTACAGAGTCTTTCCTGCTGCAGGCAGATACTTGAGGCAAAGATTTGCCGCTTCGCCAAGCGAGGCTCCAGCTCCTGCCCCACCGGGAGCCAGCAGGGTGACCACAGCTTGGCCAGCAGGGTTTGCAGAGGAACTATTTCTGTCCAAGGCCACCTTCTTGGAGGGCTTATTTCCTCCTCACGCTTCAGGGGGTATGTTTAATTTATGGCTGGGAAACAGCGATGTGGCTGGAGTGGGGAGAAAGTTCTCCAGCACCCAAGAGTTTGAGCAGAGGATGCATTGGGTGCCAGAAGTTCTGCTTGTCAGAGTTTTACTCAGACAAATATATCTACAAATCTGAAATGTAGAGAGGCAGCTTTCACTATGCAGACACTTCTTGACATCCCTAGGTATAATTCTAATTATAGAGCCTTTCAAACGTGTGCGGCAGAAGTGGATTAAGTTAAATAGTCTGCTCAAACTGCCAGAGGCTTCATGGCTAAGAAATGAATTTCTCTAGCTCTGATTTTATTATTGGGGTACGATTTTTTTTTTTCTCTGAGCTTATTGGAAATGTCATTTTATTATTACATGCTTTTTTCAAATACACGGAGCGAAGTACTTCCTGACGTGTGAGCCTTCAGATTACTGCTGCTGAGCAAAATGGTTATGGTTTTCTCTTATCTCTTCAGAAATTAATAGCAGATGGGACAAACTCGCTAAAAGAGACAGGCATTTTATTAATACCAGAGTCTAGTTTCTAATGGCTGGTGGGCATTATAATACCAATGAATTTCTTCCAGAGAAAACATCCTTCAGCCTGTCAAGGCACTGAAACCTATTATTGAAATGTGACAGCCGAGTCAATTTCTTGAAACTTGTTTCTAAAGAAAATCATGCGCAACTATTAAAAAGTTAGAGCTTTTTTAACCTTTAATTATGTAGAGAGAAGCCTCTCTACATTGCCTTATATGTGCCTAGCTCAGGATGAGAAATAAATTGCATCTAAATATCGACTAGATTAAAAGCAAGGAATAGCTGCCAATGACTGTCCAGATCTGGAAGAGCTTTTCTACTGATGTCAGAGTGTCAAAAAGTTTATATTATCACACACATCATAAGTAATTAAAGCAGTATTAATTACTGTCAAAGACAGCTAATTTCCCCCTGTCCTTTTTAGCTAAATAATTATTTTCCGTTTTTAGCCAGCAGAATTAAGATCCATTAAAAGCTAGGATAGCTGGCTAGCATTTCTGGTGATGCAGCCCTGAGGAAAAGGACTGGGGGGTGTTGGTGGATGAGAAGATCAACATCACCTGGCCATGTGCACTGGCAGCCCAAAAAGCCAACCCCATCTTGAGAACTGGATGATCTTTAAGGTCCCTTCCAACTCTAAGCATTCTATGTTTCTATGATATTTGGTGTGCAGGGAGATTTCTGTTGATTTTGTTAGAGGGTAGTGGTTTCCTGTGCTGCAGCCAACAGTGAATTCTTTTTCTGACACTAAATCCAGAGGAAGATGATATATATGATCAAAAAGAGAATAGGTTTGTAGGCATAAGGGTAGTCTGAGTTAGCTTTAATTTATAGATGCTGACCGCTGACCTCTTGAGGTGAAATTCGAAGAGATTTAGATGAGATACCAGAAAGAAATTCTTTGCTGTGAGGGTGGTGAGAGCCTGGCCCAGGTTGCCCAGAGAAGCTGTGGCTGCCCCATCCCTGGAGGGGTTCAAGGCCAGGCTGGATGGGGCTTGGAGGAACCTGCTCTGGTGGGAGGTGTCCCTGCCCAGGGCAGGGGGTTGGAACTGGATGATCTTTAAGGTCCCTTCCAACTCTAAGCATTCTATGTTTCTATGATATTTGGTGTGCAGGGAGATTTCTGTTGATTTTGTTAGAGGGTAGTGGTTTCCTGTGCTGCAGCCAACAGTGAATTCTTTTTCTGACACTAAATCCAGAGGAAGATGATATATATGATCAAAAAGAGAATAGGTTTGTAGGCATAAGGGTAGTCTGAGTTAGCTTTAATTTATAGATGCTGACCTCTTGAGGTTTTACCTGTAGCCCAACACAGGAGATAGGTAGGTTCTCCTTGAGGATGAACCTGAATTACTTGGGGAAGCATATTTTTATCCAAAGAAATGGGGACCATGGGTGGGTTAGACTCCCTGGACTACAGTGAGTTCTCTTAGACATTTCTCCTTCCTCCTCCCAGGGTTCCACCCTTTTCCTGAATAATTTACAATCTCCAGCCCCAAAACTGCTCCCAGTGACATCAGTCTAAATGAAAGGCTTTGAGGCCGGCAGAGCCCAAACATAAACAGGTGTCCCCTGGGGCATGGCCTATGGCAGAGCAATAAGGGGTGCCAGCAGACCACGAAGAGTAAAGAGAAGTGGATGAAGGGCACCTGATAAAAGCTCGAGTAGATTGGGGAAACAGAAGGCAGATCAACTGGTGGCACATGTTGGTGGCACACGTTCCTGGGGACCACCTTTCCCACCAGAGGGTAGGAAGACTCCCCAGATTCAGGTCCAGAGATTTCAGCCATGGTTACTGAGTCTGGGGATGCCCCAGCTGGAACTGCAGACCCCTTTGAAAATCAGTCAAAACTTTACCAGCTTGTCCCATGAAGCATTACGTTTCATCTGGAATAAGTGCATTTGTGGGGGAGCATTTGAATAACCAAGGTGTTGTTTGCAGGTGCCCAAGGCGGGGAGGGTATAATAGTGTGACCAGAAGCATCCTCTCTGTGATAGTAAAGACTAGTTTAGGAGAGCAAACACTTTGAAGTTCAGCTCTGTGGGTTTTTCCCAAGTAGTCAGGCTATTATTGTTATTTATATTCATAGAGCATCTCGTAGCCCAAGGTACTACATTAAGTTCTGCACAAACTCAGCGATGGCTCTGTTGATTCTCAGGCAAAGCAAAGCTCCCTTTGGGTCTGGTTTGAGAGACACAAAAGTGTCTGACTTAATCAACATGAAAATTTTCCATTTATTTGCTGGGATGCCGCTCCCTGAGTAGGGTTACCTGCGTGTTTGTGATTAAGAATTCTGTTTCTATTTGGCAGAGCTGAACCATAATAGCTATTTTTTCCTGTGGTACTTTGACAAATATGAGCAAGAAACTCACACCTTCAGTGGAGTCTGTCTTCTTCAATGATCTCAATGATCTCTTCCAACCATGAAGATTCTGTGATTCTTGTACAACAGACAAAATGGGAACACCAGGGGTATTTTTATCCCCAGCCTAACTTCTTGGATTTGGAGCATTCAGGCTGTTTGTCCATAAGCCCCTTTCTCTGCACCACCTCTGCTGGAGGCCAGAAGACCTCCCTGTGATAAGGAAAATGCAAGTCGTGTGGGCAACATCCGAGTCAGAGAGAGAGGAGCTTCTTTGCACCCCCATCTTGGGACGAATCATTCGGCAAGCTGCTGAGCCTGCCCTTGGGGTGAAAAATTCCATTTCAGAGTAAAAGTGGTGCACTGAGGTATGGCGGGCAAGCTCTTTCCTCACCTGCTGGTCCTCTCAGGACCAGAGGAAATTTTCAGGACCAGAAAAAATGGTCTGAAGTTGGGGCAGGGGAGGCTTAAATTAGATATTTGGAAGAATGACTTTACTGAGGGTGGTCAGGCACTGGAACGGCCTGCCCAGGGAGGTGGTGGAGTCACCATCCCTGGAGGGATTTAAGAAACGTGTAGATCGTAGAATCATAGAATGGTTTGGGTTGGAAGGGACCTTCAAGATCATCGAGTTCCAACCCCCCTGCCCTGGGCAGGGACACCTCCCACCAGACCAGGTTGCCCAAAACCCCATCCAGCCTGGCCTTGAACCCCTCCAGGGATGGGGCATCCACGACCTCCCTGGGCAACCTGTTCCACTTCAGGGCATGCTCTAGTGCCTGAGATTGTTGGGGGTTTTGTTTTGTGTGTGTATGGTTGGAGTCGATGATCTCAAAGATCCCTTCCAACCATGCAGATTCTGTGATTCTGTGAAGGTGTGAGTCTGTGTCGTGAACTGGTCTCTCCTGGTGCAAGCAGGAGGGTCAACTTGTTGCGTTGATGTTCGTATCGGGCAAACTTTTACACTGAAATGAAAACCTCTCCTTGCAGCACTGGAGCCAACATTTGGGCAACCAAGGATGCCGTAACTGAAAGCAGAGACATTGTGGAGGTTGATTTCTGCTCACAGCTGGAGCAGATCCACCACGATACAGGAAGCATGAGCCGTGGTCCTGGTGGTGAGGTGAAGAGGGCAGCGTCCTGCTCTCACCAGCAGCACTTTTGCAAGCTTCATTGTGGTGGTGCATGGTACCTCCTGTTCCCCCAGAGGATGAGGGGTGCCAGAGGTGGTAGACAAGCTCTTAAAAAGCTAGACACAGTTGGATCCCCCTGTTTCCCAGGTGAAGATGGAGGAGTGCCAGGTTACCCAGCACAGGCAAAATGAGCATCAGTTCTCTCTGCTGCAGACGGTGATGCTGTCAGCTCCCTGCTGTGACAGGTTACTGGGCATCAGGGATGTGACATCCCTGTTTTCACCTTGTGGCCTTGTGTCTGAGCTCGTGCCTGTGCTCACAACAGGGCTTCTTCCCTCACTTTGCATCCAGGCTTGCAATGTCATGATCTGGTCAGGCTGTCCTACTCCTCAAGCCACACTGGTGTCCGCTCCACTGCTGTCACCCGCTTGCCCCCGTGCCCAGTTCTGCTTCAGCTTGTGTTTTGGGGACTGTCTGCTCTCCCAGCTCCTCTGTCTTCTGCTAACATTGCTAACCTCTGAGTTTCCTTCTCTTTACCTTCACCCCTCGTGGACTCCTGGACCCATGTCTGCTGAGCGCTGTCACCACCTCATTCCTAGCTTCCTCAAGCTCCTGGTGCAAAGGAATGAGAGGTAAAACAACAAAAGCTGTCTCCTTGAGAAAATATCAAAGGACTAGCTCCCTTTCCCTCTTTCTGCTTGGATTCCTTTTTGTCTTTCTGCCTTCTGGAGAGCAAGATTATTAGACGAAGGCCTGACCTTGCTAAGAGAAAAAAGAAGGGCACATAAAAAATATGCGGTTTTGTGGTTAAAGCATCATTTTGGTCATTTAATTTTTCTGAGCCTCCATCCTCATGAATAAAACAGACACAGAAGGCCTTGAAAATAAGCCAGGTCTCTTTTCTGTCTCTGTGGCCAGTGCAGGGCACGGCTTGCACCCAGACCGCTGAAGTCTCTTGCACCCCTCAACTCCTTCTCCCTTGACTGCACGGCCTCGTCCACATGTGCTCTGGGGACCTGGCCCCAGCACAAACACACACCTTGCCTGGGCCGTGGCATGGGATGAGGCACCCACTAGGGGTTAAACAGGAACCAGATGGCCCTGGGTTGTTCTTCTCACCCAAGTCCTGAGCTTGCTTTGCTCTCCAGCTTGGATGTCCCCTTTGGTTTTAGTTTGGGTCTTTATTATTTGACTTTTTTTCTTTATGAGCTATTGTGTTTTAATTAACTGTTAATTCCTTGGGCTAGCCTGTGGCTATTGGAGGAGGGGGCAGGGAGGAGGGGAGAAGAAATAACTTGCTTCAGGGTTTTTTCTTGGTTGTATCTGCTGCCGTTTATTCTCTTATTTTTTAGGCTGACTGGAGGTAATGGCTCTTAGCAAGCTTTATAAATCATTCTGCAGAGGACCTTGAGTGAATGTTTTATTTAATAAGTATGGAGAAGTGGGCTTTTATCCCTGCAAAATATGTGGCAAGTTCACTCTGATTTCCACTGGATTACTGTATTTGGGGTAGAAGAAGTAATAGAAGACTCAAAGATATTGGTCTTACAGCAAGTTCCAATTGTATTGCCTCCTCTTCGATTTGCTACTTGATCCATAGGAGCATCAAAGTTATTTATGTTGAAAACCAGCACTTTGATTTAATAGCACATAGGCAGGGGTACTTGGGAGGTATTTAAAAGCTCACTTTGAAAAGCTGTACCAGTCTGAAAACGTGAATGCTGCTGCTCTTGAGCTTTGGGAAAAGGTGGATCTGCAGACCCATCCTGATGCTGCAGCTCACCTCTATTTCTGGACCGTGTCAGAGCAAGTCCTGAGAGCTGAGATTTTTTGCAGAGGGCAGGAAACAGGGTTCGGCTCCAGCAATTTCGAAGAGAAATCTTTATTCAGGCTGCTGGAAAACTAGCATCCTGAGTCCTTGTGTCCTGCCTGCGATACCCACCTCTGTTACACAGGCCCTGAGGCCAGGCAGGGACCTCACTCTGGCTGCCAGGTCTGAAAAATGTGGCTTCTTTATAGAATGTTGAAGCCACTGCAGAAAGAGAGAGCACAGTGCTGGCCTATAGCAACTTAAAATCAACTTGAAGGGGACTATTTATGGTCATCACTGACTGGGGGTAGAGAGAGTTTGTAGAGAGGTGGGGGTTGGTCTCTTCTCCCAAGTCCCAGGCGATGGGACAAGAGAAAACAGCCTCAAGTTGCACCAGGGGAGGATCAGATTGGAGATTATGAAAAATGTTTCCACTGAAATTAAGCTTTGGACTGGGCTGCCCAGGGCAGTGGTTGAGGCCCCATCCCTGGAGGGATTGAAAAGCCAGGTTGACCTAGTGCTTAGAGACATGGTTTGGTGATGGTTTTGATCAGAGTGAGGTTGATGGTTGGACTACATGGTCTGAAAGGTCCCTTCCAACCCGGACAATTTTATGGTTCTATGATCACGTGGATTTTAATGAGTGCTATGTGGGAACCACATGGAACCTCACGTGGATTTTGAATGAGTGCTATGTGGGAACCACATGGAACCTACTTCGTCCCAAGGTGCTGCACATCTCAAGAAGTGTCTCACTACAGTGTGCAAGCTCTTGGGTCTTGGCCACACAGCCGGTCCAAGGAGCAACTAGGCTTTAGCCCTGCTCACACTCACATTAATGATGAAAATTCAACAGCTTCATAGGTTGTAGGAAATGATTTCTTTCCAACAACAGAAGGAGAACAGAATGAACTCTGAAGACATTTTGGCTTTAGTGAAAGCACAGCTGGGCCCAGCAGCACTATGCCTGCCAAGCACCGCTGGGCTTCAGAGGACAGGCTGGGAAGAACGGACGTCGTGGATGCTTTGTGGTGGTCAGCACATACATCTGCCTCACGATGTCTCTTCTGCAGGCAGTCACACCCATTTGTTTTTCAGATTCGGTAGCTCTCTGTTTGGCCTGTGTGGAGAGGTGCAGAAGTCCTGTCAAGTGCAGATCTGTGCCTTTTTTCTTGGGAGAAATAATGAGAGAGCAGGTGGCCAAGCAGGCAGTTGTAATGCTGGCTGTCCCCTCGGGTCCTGGATTTTCATCCTTGAAAGGATGGAAAATCGTTTTTTTCAGGAGCAACATCTAGTGCTGTAAAAGCCAGGCTGTTCTGTGGACTACTCTGGCATCGCCATTCTCTCTGAGATAACTCACAGGTTTTGAATAAAGACAGAAATTCACAGATATTTTTTCCCCTTGAATAGTGAGCCGCTGTTGGAGCATCTCAAGAAATGAAATGCCCAACAATGCCTGAAATACTTCTGTAGCGCGGGATGCTTCCCCCCACTTTGCAGATAACCACAGCCCCTCTTTCTGTTTGTTTGTTTGTTTGTTTGAAGGGTGCGTGCTTGTGGTGTCTGTGATTGAACAGCTTGCACAGTGGCACAACAGTACCGTAAAAGCAGCCGTGGAGAGACTGTGCAACTACATACCTGGTAAGTACCCAGTAATCCACCATATGTTCTGCTGGTGCTGCAGTATTTCTCTGTTAATTAAAAATTCACACGTGGAGTCTGAAAAAAAAACTTTATTCACTTCTCGTGCAGCGTCTCAAATGAATGTAGCTGGAAGACAGCAAGGTGCTATTTGCAGGGAAGTGAATGGCGTGGCTCACTTGGCTTCAGAGCTGGGATTTTTATCCCAAAGTTGGAGTGAATGGGGTTGGATGGACCCCACATGTGTGTGAGCACTAACACCCTTCCCTCTGTTTCTCTCCACTTAGCAGCTTAGGAATAGATTGACTGTATGCCCAACCGCTCCTCTTTCTCGTTGATATGGGTCTTTAGAGCAACTGCCAAGATGAAAATGTTTTCAGCAGGTATAGGAAGCCATTATTGTAAAAAATCTCAAAAATGAGCTGAGGTTGACAGGTGTAAGACGTGAGCATTTGGTCTGTGCAGAAAAGCTATTGAAATGTAACTGATGATACAAATTTCAAAAGTGGTAGCTATTCCATATGAATATATGTAGACTCCCCTTTTTCTGTCCCTGATTTTATCTACCCAAAGGAGCTTAGCTGCCTGAATGCACACCCCTAAATAGAGACCAGTTGGAATGCCAGAATAGCTTTGTGCCTCACAGACCAATCCTATAACTATTTAAGTAACTAGATCTCACATTCATGATATCTTTTTAACATTATGAATGTAAAAAGATGGCTTAGGATTTTTCGTTAAAAAGTCCTTCATATAGGACTTCATGAATTGTATCTCTGGGAAACCATCTTGCTCTGTAGACCCTAGTTTCACGGAAGATGCATGCAGAATATTAATTCCCTCCTTTCCAAGAGAGGATGCAGGATGGGGCAGGGAGGTAATTGCTGGGATTCATTCATTGATGGAACGACGCTTATCTGATTTCTATTCCATAAGTCATATCCTCAGTGTTTTAAATTACAGGCACATAACCATGAAGTTACAATTAGACGTGCTGATCCTGCTATTAAAATACAATTTTCCTCTTTAAAATACGACATGCTAGCTCTGTGTTCATGATTCACTCGGTGGACCTTGTTCCTCTGACGTGTCAAGATATTTCTTTTCAGCTGCCATTCTTTACACCCATAAAATCCCATTATCCCTTTAGTTAAATCTGTATAATCCAGTTACTTTGTACGAGATGCATGGATACACCTAATAGAAAGAAACTGACCCCGAGCTTGAAAGGAGTGAAAAATCCTATGGATTGTGTGGGAGCTACAGTGTAACCTGATTTATCCTCTCCCAGGAGGTGAATGTCGCAGCCCCACAGGAATCAACAGCTTCCTCTTGCTGCTTGAAACAATAGAAAAGTTTTGGATGCTCGTGAAGAAAACCTACTAAAGCAGGCCAAGCCATTTCACCTGAAGGAACAATTTCATTATTATACCTGTGCCTGCAATAGATTGCAAGAATAGGAGCCACAAATTAATGGCAACGGGGCTTTCCCTAGGGCCAGAAAGGGGATTAAGAGCTTGTGTGGGTTTTTTTAAGGGCCTCCTACGGTTTCGATTACAGTCAAGTTGCAGTTGGATCAAGCATTCAGTGAAGTTACACGATGTTCAAGAACAAAAAATGTTTAGAGAAACAGAGAGAAAAAAATCAGTGCCCATCAATCCCACTCAGTCCCACAGGCTATGTAGAAAACACAATCACATCCTTATTTAGATGGAAATATTTGCAATGTGTGTGATTCAAGTGACGTGGCCAATAAACCTTTGAAAACTGGAAGAGTAACACCATGAGTGAAGAAAGCTCTTGAGCAGACAGAAAGGCCAGGTCTGGGGGAATGGGGCAGTATTTACAGTGCTAAAAAATGCTTTTAGCAAGAATGTATGTTTACCTGGATGCTGGCTGGCTGCCTGATGAAACAGAGGTGTCTGATACCCGAAATGTGCTTTCAGACTGGCTGCCTCCAGTGTTGCCTCTGAGTCATGCTCTGCTTCTGTGTCAGCCACTGCTGTGTAAATACCTTAGAGCTCAAGTGGTAACGGCAACATGATTAATACCATCTTTGTTGCAAATATTTATCCTCTGGGTTTCGGCCAGAATTCGTGTTTCTAGGACTATAAAGCTATAGAGGAAAACCTTCTGGACTTTTATCGCATAAGAACAGGGCAGTTTAGGGGATCTCTAAGCAGGGCAAAAACCAGATATACTTTAATTTTTTTATAAATTTCCCAGCATTTAGTTTGGTTTAAGCTCTTCTCTTGCCTCTGAACGCTCAAAGTTATTCATAGTTTTCTCTCTCTGTCTCTCCCCCTCCTTTTTGACTCATGCAGCTTCTTCCAACAGAGCTTTCTCTCTGCAATATCTTCTCCTTGTGTGAGAAGATGTCAGAGATTTCTGAAAGCTCGAGTGCAGGCTGGCTCAGAGGGCAAGTCCTGTAAACACTGCCCATGGCTTGGGTTTGTTTTGCTGGAAGCCAATGCCTGGATGGCATCTGTGTCTTCCAAGAGGATTCTATGTGCTCAAATGATAACTTTATGTTATTGCTGTTCTTCTTACTACCCATCATTTGTTATGCCACGGAGTAATTACCTGTCAACCTTCCTATATGCATAAGGAAAGCAGCGCCTAGAAACCCGTGTGAATCAGCAGACCCCCAACATCAGGTCCCCAGAGCCTGACGGCAGCCAAACCCTCCCTTCCCTGCAGGCACCAGAACAGGTTCCAGCAGCCAGTTGGCTCCTCCAGGACCAGAAACGTTATGGAAACCAGCTGGTTTGGGAAACTCAGAAGGAGACCATCGCCTGTGATGCACCAGGGAGGCATTGGGGAAGCCAGCCACCTTCTCCTGTGGGCTACTAGAGGGAGCCAGATGCCCCGCGGGCAAACATCATCAGAGGGTGTTTTAATCAGCCATGATACCAAACACAGGGTTATTGATGTCTGCAATGTCTTTCCTTTGAGGAGAACAAGAATAAAATCTAATTCTAGCCAGGAGACCAATTTTTAACTTGCAGATTACTTCTAAAGAGCCAATAGAGAGGAGTTATGTGGCAAAGGAGGCAAAGAAATGAAGCTAATAACTTGATTGAAATAAAACACCTGGCACGGGATAGGAAAAATCAGCTCCTGTAGTTAGAGAAGCTGCCTGCAACACCAGACGAGTAGGAGGGTGTCAGAGAAATTACCTTTTCATTCACTGCTGTGCCCCTCTGGTGCCAGTCCTCCTTTCTTGGGCACAGGGTACCAGCCAGGGTGTCTGCAGCACTGGCAGGAGAGCAGCTGGGGCTGCAGATGGAGTCCGTGCTGTGGTGATTTGTACCCTCCCCAGAGCAAAACTACCCGCCCCGTACGCAGCAGATCCTCTGTCCTTTGTGTGTCCAGCCTGATGCTGCTTAAAATTGAATATTCAGCCCAGAATTGGGGGGAAGCGGATTCTTTGCGAGTTTCTAAGGCTTTTCTTTGGTAAACACGAGGGTTCTCTATGCTTTCTTCCCCAAGGACAGATAATTATCTTGTCTGGGGAATGGAAGTGCAAGAGAAAAGAACATCGCTCAGGAATTTCAGGAGCTGCAAGTTTGGCGTCGCCGCACTTGTGTGAACCTGCCTCTTCCAAGGCTTTTCACAACACCAGCCCTGCCGAAACAAGGTCTGACACCTCCTTTGCAGGATACAGATGGAATTAACTAGCTCTCACATCTTCAGGCCAACAAACAGTCAACTTTCCTCCATGGGAACTATCAGACCAGCGCTACCGTCATGCTCTTACCTTTATTCCAACCCCACAAGTGTCTCAGCTTGGTGGTTATGAAATGGTGTGGGGACCACTTGTTTTTAATAACAGTACCTTAAAGAAATCTCTGCTGAGCTGTCTTCCAGAGGACACGGAAGGTGTATTTCAGCCAGCTTAAAGAAAGCCACCTGAGCCAGCATCCTGAAAAGGCACCCGACTGTAGATTGTGAAAAGAAGCCAAACAGAAAGCGTTGAATACTTGTTTGAATGCAATTACTCCTGCTCTGCACAAACCAGATTCTCTTAACTCACACAAACCCCCCAGAAGCTCCGAGGCAGCTCTAGCAGTAGTGTCAGGTCCTACATCACTTTCTGCGCTTTGATTTATCTATTTGTTTTCCTCCTTCTTGCAAACCTACTGAGCTGTTTGCTCAAAGGGCTTAGAAAATGCTGCGGCACGTATGATTTCTTTGACTTTTCCATGATGCCATACTCAGAACATTTAACAAATGCTAGTTATCCTTTTTTAGTCCTTAGCACGTGGCTTGCCTAAAGCCAGGGAAGGACTTTAGGCAAGGTTAGAAATTTGGGGGTTCCCATTCCCTGGAGCTATAGCAAGATGTTAGATTCACACGCCTTCCCCTCAGATAAATCAGCATTCACCTTAATGAACCAACTCCTGCTGCATTTTGACTGTTACAAAGCCAGTTTAACCGTGCTCAGTTACTTTAAAAAATTGTATGTTTTCTAGAAAAACTGCAAGGTTTCTGCTACGTACTTGCTGAACTTTATGGACCACACATAGCCGAGCTGTAAGTATTGCTGTGTCCTTTCAAGACTTTGCTTAGTTTGTTCTTTACACGTCTGAATGTGCTGTCAGGTTGAAGTGCAGGGGTTTCATTCTTAAAATCATGTTGTTATTAAAGCAGAGATGCTTGAGAGTGATTCTGGTTTGGCATTTGGCACAGCTATTCCTGAGTGAATAAATACAGGCTGCCACTGGTAACCATTTTCATACTCCATTTGAATCTCAGATCAGGCCCACCTGATGTAATTACCTTTTGAAATTCAGCTCGTTTGGCTGAGGGAGGAATTTGAATAACCCGTGTGTGCAAGACAGGTTCTACAGAGTCACGCTGCTGTAATACTTGGCTCTTGCTTTCCCTTTTACCTTTAATCAGGCTTTTTAATTGTCAGCCCCTACATGCTCTCAGCCCCGACCTTAATACGCACTCTTGGGGAAGCCTACCAAGTAATGTAAGTGATTAATAAAATAAAATGTAGGTCATTTTATTCCTCTTTGAAATGTCTTTGTTTAATTAACAGAGCTTTTGCTAGACTTTCTTCCTCCCCAGGGTCTTTATTTTTATTTTTAAAACTAGCCAAGGGACTGCAAAGTGCTTACAGGACTAAGAAGTGCTGTAATCAAACATTTTAATTTAATTCCTGATTAGCTCAGAGGTGTGTCCCAAAAAAGAAAGAAGCAATCCTAGCACTTGTGCTTGGTGATTAAAGGTTAAGGATCTTTGAAGGATTTCTGGTTATTTTCTTGAGTTAATGATTGAACATTCATATCTGCCAAATTGCATATGCATTAACTTTAACCTTTAAATCTTTGTCAGCCTTATGACTGATTAAAAAACAGAACAGTCATAATGTATTTGATTCAGGTGCTGCATAGAAAGCATGGTGCTTTTTCATCGTCCCGGGATTCAATTTTAAATGCTGAATAGGATGCTGTGGCAGAAAATCATTAGGACCCACCGCCATACTGAGCAGCGATTATGGGCCACAGTGAAGGGAGCTGAGGCTATAGTTTGGCGTTGGGGAGATTTAGCTCCCCATGGAAATAGCTTCCACTTTCAAGCACCCAGAAGAACGTGATAATCTTTGTTTTCGCACCATTTCTTTCAGCATAGACAGAGAAATGAATGCCGATGTGGTCTGCCATTCCTTGAAGCTGTGTAAACAGGATCCAGGACAACCACTTTGTCATCTCTACCCTCCTCCAAAGGTGAGTTGGTTTTCCATTTTTTTCAAAACTACAGATTGTGGAAGGTCTTTTCAGCTGGAACTGAAGAGTACAGAGGCTTCCATTGTATATGCATCATCTGGGAAATAAACATCAACATTTTGTGCACGGACACTTCTAGGAAATGTCTGTTTGAATGAAAGGTAGATAACACGCCTTAGCTGAGTGGAGCATCAATAAGATGGTTATGGGAAAGTGGGAATTCCAAGGCCAAATCCTCTTGTACCAGTTTGGCTCAGAGAAGAAGAGCAGGGAAAATAAAATCTGTCCCCAGACTTCATTGTTAAAAGTGGTACCATGACTCCAAAGCGGATACTCAGCTGAGGTTCACCTTGTTACCATGGCATGACAAGTCACCCCCACGTTGCCTGATCTGCTCTGGCAGCCTGTTTGGTGCTAGTTACCCGCTGCAGATGCAGGGCTATTTGACTTGGATTAGTCTGCAATGCAAGAGGTTTAAGGTAACATGCATAATCTTTTTGCCACAGGCTGGAAACATGTTTAGTTACCACTGCTTTTGTGATGTACGGTTACCTGGGGGTTTTTTTGGCCATCATCGTTCATCCTCAGTCACACTAAAACCTGTGAGTGATGGTGGTTGTTTGGCAGTGTCAAAAAGCAAGTGATTTGGTCAGGCATCTGGTTTTGGAAATCTTTTTTCCCTGTGTCTGGATGGATAAAGTCATAGTTGATTTCTAAAGGTTTGCAGAAGATGTTTTCCATAGGGCCTCATCCAACAGCCATTGAAATCAGTCAGAGCCCCTTTACGGGCTTTGCTGAGTCCATCTCCAAGATGGATTTAGTTCTGCCAATACTAAGACCTGGAGAAACACTTGCCTTCCACAAATGGCACTAACATTTGTTTAATAGCAGGTGTGTGTCCCCTATGACTACTGTGTTCCACGCTTTGCCAACACAGAAATATATGGGTGTGCAACCAGGCAGGGGTGAAAGAGAAAGAGGACAGGCAGCTGAAAGGGGGCCCACACTAACTTGACTCAACCAGGATTTTGCCTAAACATCAAACAAGTTTCTTCAGAAATTCTGCATCTAAATCATAGAATCATAGAATTGTCTAGGTTGGAAGGGACCTTTTAAGATCCTCTAGTCCAACCATCAACCTAACCCTGATAAAAACCATCTGGTAAAACAGTCCATGGGTCCTTCCATCCTTCCCCAAGGTCCATCAGAGCTACCCTCCTGCAAGCTCACTTAATGATTACCAGGTCTTTACTCACCCCACAAACATTTGTGAATCTCTAGGACATTCTGCCCTGGTAATTGAGTGGTTTTTTTCTCTCCTCTGCACTTTTAAGAGCAGCAGAGACCCTATCAGTGACTGTGGGGCCTTTCTCCTTTCTTCCTTTCTTTTTTCTTTTTTTTTTTTTTTTCCCCCCCTAAATTAGGAGTCCTGAAGGCAAAGGTGAGAGTCCAGCAGAGGCTGTCAGGCTCCACCATCCCCCAGTGCAGCAGGTCACCCAGGAGGACAGCAGAAGCTGTAGCAATGGTGGCTGCACATCCACCGCGCTGCCAGCCTGAGAGTTAGATTTTTATATGGACTTACTTCCTTTTTGAGGGCAACAAAGAGAAGCAGAAACCTCCCTGCACCCTGACTTCTGCTGGTAGCAGAAGTTCAAGGTGCCCCTTGGAGTGAAAGAGGATGCAGGCAGGGAACTACACTTGAAGAGCGGGATGGACTCTCCGTGGCTGCGCAGCGAGTGAGGCTAATGAGTCTGGAGAGAGGGGCTGTTTAAACTGAGGTGGCTCCCCTGCAGAAATTAGATCTGTGGTGAAATGCTTGGCCTATCGACCAGAGAGGACAGGCTGCCACTCATGGGGTTGCTGTTAAATCTTTGGTTAGCTCTTCCCATCTCTCAGAGGAGGTTTGGGACCAAGCTGTTGACTCCTTCCCCTCCAGCGACTTTCCAATGACTGCACTTTCTGCCAGGAAAACAACTGAAGATAGGGTTTTGTTTTGTTTTGGTTTGGTTTTTAAACAAATTTGGGCTCTCATTTACATGGCCTGCAGACTGTCCCTATGAGTGAGTAGCTCAAGCAAACCCTCTCCCTTCTCCAAGTGGTAGTTAAATCCATTTCTGTCAAGGTGTATTTGTTTCTTACCAAGAATAAAGGAACTCTACCAAGAAAACAATTTTCCTACCCTAACTGTGCCCTACTTTTTAGCTTGCCTTGTGCCCTGAGACAGCGTGAGGAGGCTGGGGGAGATGGGAGGAGAAGAGCAGCGCTTGGAGTTCATGCTCAAGTGGTTGATAAATTGCCCACAGTCACTCTGTGACAAGTCAGACTGAGTGAGGATGAATTATGGGTGAAAAAGAATAATATACAGTCAGAGACACAGATGCATAGAATGCAGTTTACCTCACATTTGCTTCTTTGGTTTGTAAGTTGATTGATCACTTGAGTTATATGAGTCTGCAAATGTTGGCTCAGTCCCCTGCCAAGTGTTTGAACAAGACTTCAATACTAATGAGTGTTTTGTTCAACTTTATTGATTTTCAGGTACTTCATTTATTCCTTTAGACTTTTGGATGCCCGTTTTCTCAGAATTAGTATCATATTTGTACTAGTGATGGGAGTAAAATAAATATAGAGTTCCTTGCCCTTATAAGGCAGTATAATATTCACATTTTAATTGCCTGTAAGGTGGCAGATATCAACACGTAGCCGCTTTTTCAGTCAATAGTTTATTTTGTTCTGTTTCTGTGATGTTGCCCTAGTGAGATTGTGTGTCTCAAGGAATAAAGAGCCCCTGCTCCAGAAGCCTTGCAAACTATCTGTATGATGGAGATGCTGCAAGCCCAGTAAATGATACCTGTGTTCTAATACGTACTTCCCTGGTCTCTGACAAATTAGCCCAAATTAATTTTTTTTCATCAACCTGCCTGGAGCCATTAGTGCTCTGTGATTATTGTAGGGGACCTGGCTCTTATTATGAATAAAAAATATTGCTGCGTGTGTACGGAGCGCAGTGCTGTCAGCATGGAGGGGGAGAGCATCTCACCTGGGTGAGGGCGGCTCCGTGCAGGGGACTTGGGCTGTCCTGCTGGTGGGCAGTTTTAGGAACAGACCTCTGATGTTGGTGGAGAAGCGTGGAAGGGGCACTCACTGCTCCTGAGATCGTTGGCACGGCTGTGCGACCAGTTGTCACTTGTGATGGGGTCCTAGGAGCCCCTAATTGCCACCCGTGGCCTGCAGAGCAGAGCTTGGGCCAGGGCTGGAAGTGTAGGTAGATGGGCACGTGTAGGATCTCCCGCCACATGTTTCTTGCCCAACAAGAGGTTCTCCTCTAACCTTAGTATGAGGGTAGCAACACTTCCTTCAATCAGGAAGAAAAATAATATGACACATGAGAAGTGTAGGCTTACCACAGGTAGCTGGAAAGTCGGCAGTATCTCCAGCTGCTGTGATAATGCTTCATGGTTTAACCTCCATCAACAGCAGATACTCCAACATTGCCTGCAGAGCTGCTCCAAAACGCTGGCAATGGGTATAAGTATCCGAGGTAGCTGGTTTAGGATGACTAAGTATTTTTTAGCCCAAAAAAGTTGATCATCAGTTCACATGGCAGAGAGCTTTCTGCACCAGGTTCTGTGATGCAAGGGCTAAGGTGAGGGGGTTTAGGCACTGCCCATCAAGCTCCCCTTCTGAGCCCAGGAGCAAGCAGGTTTGCAGGAGATTGTTCTCTGCTTGTCTCTAGATTGTTTTAAGCCAGCTGGCCTCTTCAATTAAATGGCAACACTTAAATTGATTTTGTTGGGGCCAGAATAAGGGCTCAACTTCAGCTCTGGAGTCCTGCTGCTGGCAACCTTAAATGGTCTCTGTTGGAAAGAGCTAGTTGTCTTCTTTCTGCCTTTCAGCGTGCCTCTTCTGCTCCCCAGCACTTTTCTGCTCCAGATTATTAGAGACCTTGTGGCTGCAGACTTTAGCTTAATCTCCAGTAGTAGGATTTTGCTGGGAGGCGTTTTACGTCAGCAAAAATACATGTATTTATGCTAATGTCATTTTATCTTGCCAAAATAAGCTTCATTGCCACAAGCAGTCATGCCGGTTCCTGTCCCCTCTATCAGGTCTTTCACTGAGTTCGTAAAAAAGCAAAAGCCAAATCCCTCATGGACATTCCTGCTGCCAGCCTGCTCTTTGACAAAGTAGAAGCCAACCAATTCTGGCTGGGAAAAAAGCAACCTTTCGGGGTTTCATAAAATCAAAGGAACTCTCATTATTTTCTCTCTTTCCTCTCTCGTTTTCAGTGAAAATGTGAACTGCTTCCCGGGGAGGTGAGGCAGAACCAAACTCCGGGGCGGGAGTACTTCTGCAGTGAGAGCAGGCTGGCAGCCAAAGGTAGACCTTCTGGCTGGGACTCCTTTCCTTCTTTTGAGACCACAGACCATAAAGCAAACATCTGGGTGGCAGCCTAGGTCCTGGGGAGCAAGATGCCCTCCTTTTACCCTTTCTTTTTGGAAATAGGTAAAATCTACTGAAATGAGAGTTTTTCTTGCTGCAGTCAGAGCTGAGCCCTGGAGAAACAACCTATGGATGAGCGGTAGCAGAAGGCACAGCTTTAGCTCTAGTTCTTCCTCTTTCACCTGTTTCTTACTATTTTCCCTTCTCCTTTTCATTGGCAGAAAATAAAAGGAAAAACACCCTACCAAAAAAAACCAAACAACCCCAAAAACCCAACACAGCCCCAACCTTCCAGCAAATAAACCCAAAGAAAACAGAGCAGTGTGGTAAGGTTTGCAGGGTGTCCTACCGATGCAGAACATGCCCCAGGCAGGACTTCAGAGAACAAATCTGGGGCCACCCAGAGGCACAGCAGCATTTGGGATGGGAGGATGGCAGGCAAAAGCACGAGGACTTGTCGGGGATGCTGACTCTGTTTTTTGTAGAGGCAAGCTAGAAAAAATGAATCAAAATCTTTCATCCAGAGCACAGAGTCCAAGTCCGAAAGAAACAAGTAGCCAAAACCAAGAAGAGGTTGGAGGTTTCTCCTCTCTGGGAGGAGAAAGGACTGAGTCAGGCCTTGTGTATTTTAGATCTTGCAGGGAAGGTCCCTATTTTGCACCCAGAGCACATACCATTTGGTTTGGCTGTCCCATGCAATCATAAAGGTTCCCCCTACAGCCTCGATAGGAGGAAAGGTGGGAGTTGTAGAACAGATCCCAGTTTTGTCAGTGCTGTGTAACCAGCTCTGCGTCGTTTCAGTGCCTCGGTATCCATACTGGTGGGAAAAGGATGCTGAAAATGAGTTAGAAGGGAAGCTGTTAGAGTGTTTTCTAAATATCTGCTCTCCGGGGAAAGAGCTGGCTAACAAGGATGATAAATGACAGACAACTAAAGTTGGTTTGTGCAGGTTTTTTTATCATGAGAAATAGATCTGTTTGTGAAAAATTCATTACTGGGAATACATGGGCTGCATGGAGAGCGTTGAAAGGTGGCAGTGAGTGAAATCCCAGTGACCCCCTGCCCCAACCCCATCCATGGCAAAGATATCTTGTGTAGTGCCAGGTAGCAGGGCTGCATGGATTCAGGTGGATGGGGCTGGCTGCTCCCCAAGATCTCCATCTGCTGCTGGAGCCTAGGGAACCCCTTCCTCTGTGGGGTTTTCATGCCGTGGGAGAGGTAAGAGGCTGCCTGCTGGCCAAGATGGAGCAAAAGAGGTTGTATGGCCTTTGACAGTGGGCTTGACGTGCTGGTGTCAACCAGGGATTACAGGTGACCCATTAAACCAAGAACTTTTTCTCCTGGATGGGTGTTCCAGCTGCCAGTCCTCCGCAACCCACCCTGGAGGCCTGGCTGAAGTAACATCTGCAATGGGAGGAGATCTCATCCTTTGCATTTCAGAGAGAGCATTTGTGACACACGGGGGCAATTCAGCCTTTCCTCCCTTCTTTTCTGCTCTCTGGGTGTGATATTGCTGTAGGTGTCTGAAGGTGTGCATCTCCTGCACTGCTGCTGAGAGGGAGAGAGGTTTTCTCCTCTCCTGCCCAGCAGAAAGGGAGATGGATGAATCTTACCCTCTCGGGGAATTTTTCATGCGTCGTACTCGGTTTTAACCCATTTTCCTCATCTGAGTCTTGACTTGTTTTGTAGCAGAAAGGAGAGCAGCTGGTAAGGTACAACATAACTGTGGCAAATGCAAGATGTGTGTTTGGTTTTGGGGACAGCAGTTGCCCAGGGGGAAGAAAATAGGAAACAGCATCTTGGCTCCTTCCCAGCATCTTGCATCTATTTGCAAGATATATCCAGATTTTTATAAGACTATAGACACGGTGAATTAAACATATATTAAACACATATATTAATGTGACACACATATTAACAATAATAATAACTTAGAAGTCTGTGTTCCTTGCTGCTTGTTCTTATTCTTCCTTATCCCTTTATATTGTTCCCTATACATTTTTGACCCTTGAATATCACAGTTAATTAATTTGCTTTGATCACTGCCTAAATCAATTACAATGACATGCTACATTTTATCTCCAATTTAAAAAATGTTGGTAATGGTTGCTTTAAATGCAAATATATGCTGCTTTAATATTCCAAGCTGGCATGCCCGCTGTTCAGCAAGGTGCCATCACTCGAGGGATAATTTTTCCAAATGCTTTAATACTACCATTTGGCGAAGCATACTTTTTTTTTTCCCCCTGTGTTGAATTCCTGTAGCTCCTGCCAGATAAATATAAACTTATGCTGAACTTTACCTCGGTGCCCTTGGACCCAGTCTGTGTGAAGCTAGGAGTTCTGTCCTTAGGCTGGGCTGTAGGACAGACTGATGGAAGGTCGTCGTCAGACAGAACAGTTTGTCCTTGCCAACCATTTTTGATCAGAAACAAAGTGCTAAATAGGTTTGTGATGCACCAGAATTTTCTTTCCATTTGAAACATTTTATAGAATAATTGATTTTTCTATCTTTTTTAAAAATTTTATTTCGTTTTTTTAACAATCCTCAAAACCTACAGAACAAAAGCAGTTATTCCTTCTGAAAGAGGGCAAATGGGCAGTATTGTAAACCTTCTTCATGCTGAATGTTGAGGGGAAGGACAGAGGCCATCACACAGATACTGCCTCCCAGATATGACTGTTAGCAAAGGTAGCCTAGCAAAATAGGGGAATTATCATCACTGATGATGATAACTTGGTCTAGAGAACAAGCCATACAAGGAGAGGCTGAGAGAACTGGGCATGTTTAGTTTGGAGAAGAGGAGGCTGAGGGGAGACCTCATTGCCCTCTACAGCTCCCTGAAAGGAGGGTGGAGAGAGGTGGGGGTTGGCCTCTTCTCCCAAGGGAATAATGCCAGGAGCAGAGGAAATGGTCTGAAGTTGGGGCAGGGGAGGTTTAGATGAGATCTTGGGAAGAATGACTTTCCTGAGAGGGTGGTCAGGCCCTGGAAGAGCCTGCCCAGGGAGGTGGTAGAGTCACCATCCCTGGAGGTATTTAAGAAACGTGTAGATGTGGCTCTTCAGGGCATGCTCTAGTGCCCGGGATTGTTGGGTTGTGTCTGTCTGTGGCTGGGTGTGGTATGTGGGTGGTTTTGTTTGGTTTTTTTTTGTTTTTTTGTCTTGTGGTTGGATTCGGTGATCTCAAAGGTCCCTTCCAACCATGGAGATTCTGTGATTCTGATTCTGTGAGATGGAAGAATATCGGCCAAAAGTTAGAACGGAGCAGCAGAAGGGAGCACGCTGGTGTTACGCTGCCAAAACCAAATACTCCTGCCTGAAGATTGCACCCAGGTCTGCAAGATGATTCGCCTCAAGGGCACTGAGCAGCTGGCTGTCTCATGAGCAGGGCACCCATCTCATAGCACAAACTTAAACCACCCTCCCAGACTCCTGTGACTAGCTTATTTTTTTTTTCATTGACATCGTGGGATCTTCTTTTCCTATGGGAAGATGTGGCTGAATTTAGGAAATGCTGTTCATCAGGGTTGTTAAACATTTTGGACTGCATGAGGACATCTCCTCACCCCCATGGCTGGGTAGAGTCCTCAGAGGAGGAAAATCAGTGTGGTCCTTCCGTGTTGTGCTGCGGGCCACGTTCCTTAAGGGCAGAATAAACACTTAACAGCGGGGTGCAGAAACAGTCCCTGCTTTTTTCCCCTGCCTCAGCATTCAGCCAGGCAGAACCCAGGGCTGGGGACCTGTAAAATGTACCCATTGAGGATTTTGCAATGGCAGAGCCTAAAGGAAGGGCTGAGAGCAGGACCTCAGTAGTCCTTAGCAGTTCTTGGCCCTGGTAAGCAGCGGTCGCTGTGCGTTTGACCACAGCCCTGCTGCACCACACATGGCACGTCTGTCCTCCTGCTGCCAGCAGCACTGCTCCCTGGCTCTCACTCACACCCACAGCTGGTGTCCCTTCCACAAAATTTCCTTTCCCCCTTTGAGGAGCGTGCATGTGAAGGGGAAGGCATTTGGGGAGTTCTTAGGGTGTTAGCAGTTGTAACCCATGGCCTTACAGTGGCCAACCTGTTTTCCTTTGATAAAGATGCTTTTTCAAGGTCTTTTCTTGCAGTGGTTCTCCTACTCTTCCTTGCTCATTAGGTATAGGTATCCCTCACTTTGGAAGAATCTCCAAATGCTTTCTCAACACAAATTTGCATGAACCCAATAGAAAAATGATCTTGCTCCTGTCTGTGAGAACTTGCCCTCTGGGGCAGGTATTTCCAGAATAAAAAGCTAACCTTTCTAGATCCTAAGCAGGAGGTTTGTCTTCCAAACTCTATTCCTTGCTTAGGATCCAGATGTTCTGCTGCTGAGGGAGACTTTAGCTGAGAACCACCCTTATCCATGCAAGACCAGATGTTTCCTCTATACCCTTCTGCAGCAAGTCAGACCAGCATTGCACGTGTAACCTTCTTTTGACCATCTAATGGACAAGTTCTTTGTCAGGAGTCACTGAATTCTGTCCTCTGCAGCTCGTGCGGTGCAGTTGGGATATGAATCTCAGTTCTTTCAGTCATCTGGACTTTTCCTTAGAAAATAAATGATGCCCTGAAGCAAAATAAATGAACCCTCACAATTGGAGTTTCACAGGGGCTGATCAGATAATTGATTGTTAGTCCAATAAAAAGGAACTGATGAAGAGTTTGTGGACTCATACATCATTTTTGCACTGGGACTGATATATTAAAAAAAAAAAAAAGGTAGAAAATGGGGAGAAAAATTGGTAGATTACTGTGAGGCTGATCTGTTCTGGTTTTTATTTGGTTTTGTTCTCATTCTCCTAGGTGGGGCTGAGTACTGCAATACGGAAAGCGAAAAGAATGATGAAGAATTCCAAGGATCTGGTAAGAAATCAGTGGCATTAGAGTGTTTTACACTGTACCTGCATTTTATCAGGAGTGAGTCCTCGTTTATGGTGCCTAATTGTAAACCCACCTAATCATCATTGAATTGAATGCTGACTCACTCCTACCCGGTATAGGATCTGCTCTGTCAGGTGACACTGGGAAGAAGGAGAGGGAGATAACAGAGAGGAAATATGAGAGTGTGGCGAGAGCAGAAAAAGCCTCATGAAAAATTCACCAGACTGCTTGTAGAGTAGGGATAACCATCCGTATCCATCCAAGACATAAATTTGTGTCTGAAATTCATGCAGCAGCTGAGGATATAATCCAAGAGCTCCATAGTACAGCTCCAAGTGGAGACACTTGCTTCTACTAGCCCAACTCACCTTTCAGGCAGCCAGCCTTAAAACAAAATACAAGCAGACATAGATTTTATTTAGATTGTTTTACGAGAAGCAGGAATTTCCCACTTAGCCTTGCCCTGTACTTTCCCATCCAGAGAAGCTTCCTTCCTGCCTTTCAACTTCTTGCAAGCTCCTCCATGTTTCATGCTTCTCCCTTGTCCTTTGTCATCCCTGCCTTGCTTTTGTAGCCATGTGTAAGTGGGAGCCACTTGAACCGAGCCAACGCCTCGGAGCACGGTGACTCCACTTTGGGGTTGTCTGAAACTCAAGCAATGGCCTGAATGCAAGTTCTGTGTATTTTTTCCTTTCTTTTTGAGAGGTTGCGTTAGCCTCTAGACTTGAAAACTGGCATCTGAAATCTTTCCACCTCCTCCAGTTGTAAGATTTAGGGAGGATGTCTAAAGGACAGCAGAGAAGGGAAGGGCAGCTTTTATTCTGCTGGGTTCACTTGTATGAGTCAGCTCAGCCATCGAGTTTGCTCCAGTTGTCTTCAGGCACTTAATGCAGAGCAAATGTTTTTGCTGTTTGGGAAGAAATTATTGATACTGCTTCTTCCTGAATCCTCACTGTGATGCTAGTCACAAAAGTGAAAATTGAGGTGCCTAATTAGCCTTTGGGCAATTGCCAAATTGCCAAGCCAGGGAAATAAACAATGCGCTGGAGAGAGGGCTTTCAGCTCCCGCAGAACAGCAACCAGCAGGATCTTATTCATTTTCCTTCGTCTTCAGGGCTGTGCTACTGATGGCCTGAGATTGCCGCTCCGATTACATGCAATTTCTAATCCTCTTTCCCCAGGGTGCAAGTCCCCATGTTAACACCTGCAGCGAGATGCTCTGAGTTCAAGGAGGTCCTCTCTGTTTGCCTGAGCCCAGGTGCAGGCATGAAGAGATGTTGGTGCTGCCTCCCAGGACACGGGGGCTCTTTTCATTCATGATTCTACCCTTGGCACATCGGGCTGTGTCCCTCGTGTGCCCACCCCATCTTCCATCTGCGGGCCATGCGTGCCGCATCCTTTCGGGCTCTCCTGGGTAGGGTGGCACGGTTGGCATCAATGGGATCTCCTTCCAACTTGCCTCTATTCTCCTGTATCCTCAAAGCTGCTTGATGCCCTGGTGCACCTCTATCTCCCTTGCTCTGTATCACATTGCCCTTGGCCTCTTTCTGCTCCTACTTGCCTATTTAGGAGCAGGAGGGATGAGCAGACTGTATCTCAGCTAGAAGTATCAAGGCCATGGTTATAGTTGGGTTTCTCCAGTCAATGTATTTCCAAACCCACAAAATAAGGTCAGTTTAAATTAAAACAAGTATCATGTAGTTGGTTGGCCCTCTCCTGTGGTTATTGCTGGCACGTCCCTTTAATGATCCTTGTTGAAAATTATTTTAAAACTACAAAATTAAAAATAACAACATATCTAGAAGCATTACAGTTTCTCGCAACTTCCCCTTCAGCTGGGCTGTAGTTAATTTAATTTCAAATCCAGAAAAACAACGTAGTAAGAAACACAAGGGAAGATCTCCAGAAGTGAGCACTGTGTGTATCTCACCCACACAAGCCCCATACCCTGGAGTGGCAGCGTGTGATGAAACGGTACGAAAATCACCTGCACAAACTCAACACTGCCAAATCATGGTCACCTGCTCAGGCAGACACACGAGCAAGAGCCAAAGCAGCTGGGGTGCTCTCACTGCTCAGGGAGAGGATTGCCTGGCTGAACGTGTGGGTGAGGATCCAGAAATGCCCTGACTGTGGCAGGACATCTCTGCGTCCGCACTAGTGGAACAGTGTTATAATTCGCCTGGCATCTTTTATGGTCTGGCTCATGCTGGACAGAAATGTCAAATTATATCTACTCATTCTTCCTATTTCTGCTATTTTGGTTGCTTTTGCTCTGTTGCATAGAATCATAGAATTGTCCAGGTTGGAAGGACATCTCTGCGTCCGCACTAGTGGAGAGAGAAAAGCATTCGCCTGGCATCTTTTATGGTCTGGCTCATGCTGGACAGAAATGTCAAATTATATCTACTCATTCTTCCTATTTCTGCTATTTTGGTTGCTTTTGCTCTGTTGCATAGAATCATAGAATTGTCCAGGTTGGAAGGGACCTTT
Organism: Calidris pugnax; assembly: GCF_001431845.1. Classification (NCBI taxonomy): domain Eukaryota; kingdom Metazoa; phylum Chordata; class Aves; order Charadriiformes; family Scolopacidae; genus Calidris; species Calidris pugnax. Next base: position 3,322,272 of record NW_015090772.1, read on the forward strand.
CAGATCATCTAATCCAACCATCAACCCAACTCTGATCAAACCCATCACTAAACCATGTCTCTAAGCACTAGGTCAACCTGGCTTTTCAGTACCTCCAGGGATGGGGCCTCAACCACTGCCCTGGGCAGCCCAGTCCAAGGCTTAATCACCCTTGCAGTGTCAAAATTGTTCCTAATCTCCAATCTGAATCTCCCCTGGTGCAGCTTGAGGCCATTTCCTCTTGTCCTATTGCCTCTTACTTGGGAGAAAAGACCAACCCGAAAGCCTTCTGAAGAGGTTCTTGCAAATTAGCTGTCCCCATCTTTGCTTGGCAGCTGTGTGTGACTGTGTAAAAGAGAGACATGATTATGGCTGTTGGTAATGAGGAAGAGAGGTCTGTCTGGCTTCCAGGGGGGTTGCATTTTCTGGGCATTTCTTAGGATCATTGTGGATATGGGAAAAAAAAAAAGATGTTTTCCAGATGTAGAGATGCAGTGAAAGTGGCTACAACCCCCAAAAAATCTAATAAATGTCTCCATTCATTAAAAGTAGTGAGCCATCTGTGAGCAACTGGCTTGAACCAAACACCAACAAGCATTATGGGCTCATTATTATTCTTTTTTGTAAAGCCAATTAAAATAATTACGGAAATGTCATTAGAGGATGTTAGTAGGCAATGAATAAAATACTGCTGTTATCAATCACTGTGAGCACCTCTAGTGCTAACTTTTCTCATGGGTGGAAAAGGTACTAAGAGGCATCTTTGAGCAGCAGCAGCAGTAAAAGAATGACAAATAGAGTCATGACTGTAGCATTTAATGAGAGCAAGCACCACACGTGCAATCCTGTCGTGACTACACGGTGCCTGCAGCTCACAGCCCAGCGGCAGGAAAAGTGGGAAGCCACAAAGGGAACCAAAAGGGAATTGCAAGGCAAAGGAGGGTATAAACCAGTCTTCTGCCCACCCAGCTCATGTTATGCAGGGGCAAGTAACCCGTCTCCTCCTAAAACTACGTACTGCCCTCGTAGCCTGGCTCTGCTGGGAAGGGCCCTGTGGTACCTGCTGTCACCTGTGCTCTCCCACTCTCTTGCTTACACAGACACATGCAAAAATTATCCCCTTTTTTAACCCTGTGATCCTTGCTGCCTTTTAAGAGTAGCCCAAGACACCCTCGAAGAGCAGATGAGCTGCTTTCCTGCACATCCTCAAGCAAAGCTGAAGCATTATGTCTGGGCAGCTGGAGCCAGAGGAGCAGGACCATGTTGGTCTTTCAGCTCAAGGAAAAGCCCCGCTGCCTGGCTACTTTTGGCCATTTCTATCCACTGCAGTTGTATTTGGTTTCTTCTTTGAATCCACTGACACCCCCTCCACCTCATAGACCCTCCAAGATGGTGTGACTCCAGCCTTGTCATTTGAGTGAGTTGGACAGAGCTGAAGAGAATTGATGGCATTTTTGCAGGTGTCTCATCTCTTGCTTCCCCTACTTTCCTCCTTTTTCCTCTCCTTGGATTTCTCTGTTGAATCCTTCAGAAAGTGCACTGTTACCTCCTGCAGGTCTCCCCCATAAGGTACCACTCTTTTTCACCTCCACCTTGCTGCTTGGTCACTTCAGCCACCAGTGCAAATGGTGGCTACCATCTTTGTACTTGGGGCTCTATCCTCTTTTCACCACCCCAGCCCTCCTCTCCACACTGAGATCTGTGGTTGACCTCCTGCTCTGGGCAGTGGAAGACCCTCATCTCCATCACCCCTTGTTAGCTGTCCAAGCAAGCTCCTTCCTGCCTTCCCTGGAGCTGCAGGGCACTGCCCTGTGTGTTGTGGTCCCACTGCCCTGCATGTTGTGGTCCCACTGCCCTGCAGTGCTGCCTCAAAGCCCTCCTTCGTCACTCTAATCACTTTATACACTGGGGTTACTGCCCTTCATGGTGGTTAATAACCCCTTGTTGTCCTCTCCTGAGCTGTATCCAAACCTTTGCCTTCCATTTTATGTTAGATTTGGGTTATAATCTCGTTAGGGCAAGAACCATCTTCTTTTTTCTTGGTGTATATAAAGCGTGTAACAGAAGGAAGTTGGTCCAAGGACAGAGCTCTTCAGTGCTCTCACCATATAAATAATTACCCCTCTTTGCATAAAGTTAGGAGTATGCCCATCGGCTCCTCTGGTCCATATGATGATGATGATCCACATGCTGAATGTGAGTACAGTTAATTAGAGTGCGTGCCGACTAGCCCTTGGTATTTATAGACCACTTGAATGCCCTCAGTGTCTAAAGACCACCTCAACTTGCAGTGCAGCTGCACGAGCAGCACGTTTGTGGGCTCAATGGCTGATGCAGCTCAACGTTTCTGTAGCTTGAGCATTCATGAGGAAGGTCTGGGTTAGCTTCTGAAGCCTCCTGCCTACCTGGAACCTCAACTGGATTGCCCCATGGCTATGGTCTACTAATGTTGAAAGAGTTTATGCGGCGGCAGCGGTTTTTTACATCTTACAGGTCTGGCCGAGATGAAATCCAGTTATGAGATTGCCAGGTAAAAATCTAATTGAAAAATCAAGGGCATTTTTATGCACATGCTGGATCCTCCATTTGTCCTTTCTTTGGGGGTATTCCTCACCTTTTCTTTATCCACCCCTCCCTGGCCTCATGGCCCACAATTTATTGTTTTCGCTAGTTTCACACTAAGTGCCAGATGCCATCGTGTTTATCAAATAGGAGAGCAGTCATTTTTACAAAGAATGAAAGAAGTAACTTGGGTACGTGAGAGGAGACAGTTTCACAGGAACGCCTTCCTTCCTTTCTAATTTTATAGCTCTTTGAAAGCAAGAGGAGTTGGTTTGTAAAATGTTCAGTCAAAACCCTTAAGTTGACTGGTGTGGCAGGTCTGTATACTCTGTCATGCAGCATCTTTAACGGAGTCATTGGAGTTTTCAGATTCTTTTTAGGCAGAAAATACATTATTTAGGTCTAGACTTTACTGACACTGAATATCCCAAGCCACACCAACTCTGTGAACTAATGCACCTGTCTTCTTTTATTTTCTTCCTCTCCAGAAGATCTTCACGGGGTTCTCCAGTGTATGTGCATTTCCTCTTCTGGCTAACCTATGTGAGAAGATTAAATAGTATGTATAAAGTTTTCAGTCCTTAACCAGAAACAGAATATGGTACATTTGTTTCTTTCAAAAGTCATGCTCAGTTAACAAAGCTTCCTATGCTCTACTTCTCTTGGTTTCCTTCATAAAACCACTGTTCGGGTAGCATAGAGGGACATTGCCCAGAGTTAAGGTAAGAAAGATTTCTCAGAGGGATCTCGGTGCTTTTTTAATACTTAAAATATTTGCATCATTTTAGTACGTCCCAAAGGTCAAATATATGACACACTCAAAGGTATGACACCTCCAAGAGGGAGTCAATGTTCTCCTGAGATTCCTGAGCCCAAGAGACTTCTCCATTTCATTTATTCACCCAGTTGTCGCGCCCATGGCTCTCAGTGCAGGAAGGCCACCAGCACCTATATGACTCTGTTAGGAACATGAATTGAGTGGCAGTTGCAAAGTGTAGGAGAATCTCAAGATATTTAAGAAAGCTGGGAGGATGGTGGACAGGAGAAGCAACTTATGGTAGCGCTGACTTTCTGAGAAAGGCTGAGGAATCAGCTGGGTTATTACTCCTAAAGCGTATTTGCCAACGTACTCCAATGAGTTGGAGTCAAGTAAATCTAAGAATAAATTGGTAATATTCACCTGCCAAAATTAACTTGTTCTCCTGTTTCTGCTCATTTAATTGAAACTGCAAATATCAGGAGTTTATTTGGAACAGACTGATTAACATGAAACATCTCTTAAGTGCCTTTGAAATGTAAGTCAGGACAAATAATCTGAGTTTGAGCGCCGTGAGTTCAGGCAGTGGAAGCAGGAATCAAATTGTGTATCGCACGTTGGATCCAACACGTTTGATCCATTGGTTAACTACATTGGTTAATGTAGTTAAGCACTGTGGAGGATCTCCGAGGGCTTGGGTCTCCATTGCTCAAATCAAGGTATTCTTCAAACATTCTCTTGAATATTTGAGCGTGACCTGCAGTTTGTGGGACTAGACACAGAAATTGCCAGGTGAAACTCTGAACCTCAGTTAAAGCATAAGGCCACCTGTGAATTCAGCATATATGACCCTTCTTCATATTAAATCCGCATTTACCCTATAAAATAAGCATTTTTTTGGCTGTATGTGAGTAGCTGCAGACTGGTACACAAACTGCAAGTCTTCTAGACTGGACACAACAGGAGAGAGGCAGTGTAAGGCTTGAGGGATGGATTTGAGAAAGGGTATTTGCCATTTGTTTTTAACAGAAGAGGGAGGTTAGTCTCCATCAGCATGAGGCTCCATCCTTCAGCTCTTTCCCAGTTAGAAGGACTTCTGCCAGACTGAGTGTAGTATTTATTTCCTAGTTTGTTTTAGAGGCTCAAGGTTCAAGATGGCACGTAGTATTTATTTCCAAAAATGATAGTTACTTTTACCACAGATTTGACATCCTAGTTGTTTTAGAGGCTCAAGGTTCAAGATGGCAGCCATACACGAGCCCATCAGCCTCACCTCCAGAGCTCTGTCATCAGAGAATGAAAGAAATCAGAATTTGTTCCTCTGAACAGAATTATCACAACAGATTTGAACTGAATATGGAGCTGCAAGCATCATGCCAGCTGTTATCTATTCTGTATGCTTTACTGTGGGATTTATTTTCTCCTTTCTGAATAGGTTTCCTTCCATACATTAACACTGAGTTTGTTGCGTTTTTTTTTTTACAGTGTTATAAGAAATAAACTGCCTTTTGAAGATTTTGATGGAGATAAATTTAGTACTTTCCCGGTAAGCAAAGCCTTTCCTTTGCTACAGTAATCTCTTGATAATGAGGAAGGCTATGGGATTCCTCTTACTTTCTGCAAAACCTTAGTCATTCATGTGAAAGCAGGTATAGGAGTGAATGGAAGATTAGGGGTTTTTTTGGTCATAAAAGATGGGGTTTTTTCTGGCCGAAAAAACAATCATTCATTTCTGCCACCCGAGGAGATGCACACATAAAGCTGTGCTCCCTGCAGAAGCAAATTGCTCTGCTGCTGAGTGGTCTGTTTACTCAATTAATAAGAGGTGAAGTCATAAAAAAACCCCATCAAAAAACCAAATTAAATTGCCAGCTTGTCTTGTTTCTGCACCAAAGTGTTCAAGGTGTCGTTTATTAAAGCTTAGCAAAGGGACTCTGGAATACAACCCATTTATTGAGTTTTATTCTTACACCTTGAGTTAGATTCTTATTTTAGATATTTTAAATTAAAAGTGCAAGAGTAACAATGAACATGCTGTGTGCTTCTCCTGGCTTTCAGACGTTGAGGGGCTATCACTGGCGAGGCAGAGACTGCAACGACAAAAATACCACCGTGTACCCTGGCAGACGGTAAAGTTTTTAATTATTTTAAAAGCTTCCTAGTAATTGTGGCTTCTTGAGGAACAAACTCCACATTTGATTTTGGCCATACTCTAAGAGTCACTGCGTGTTGCTTGATTTCACTGTGATGGAGATGAGAGGGGATGAGTGAGACCAAGGATGGGGCGCATTAACGTGAGGGGTGGTCCAGAGGTTTTTCTCCTTTCTCTGAAGTGCCTGCAGCCAAAATTGGTCAGACAGACCAAAGGTGGGGAGGGAGACCAAACCACTGAGGCTTATAAGCCTTATGCCACTTGAGCTAATACAGGCAGAGCTCAGAGGGTCGTGATTAGTGGCACAGAATCTAGTTGAAGGTCCGTAACTAGTGGTGTTCCCCAGGGGTCAGTATTGGGTCCAATCTTTTTCAATATATTCATCAATGACCTGGATGAAGGAATGGAATCCTTCCTCCAAGTTTGCTGATGACACAACACTGGGAGGGGGGGGCTGACACACCAGAAGGCTGTGCCGCCCCACAGCCAGACCTGGACAGGCTGGAGAGTTGAGCAGAGAGGAACCTGATGAAATTCAACCAGGGCAAGTGTTGGGTGCTGCACCTGGGGAGGAATAACCCCCTGCACCAGGACAGGTTGGGGGTGACCTGCTGGAGAGCAGCTCTGAGGAGAAAGACCTGGGAGTCCTGGTGGACAACAGGATGCCCATGAGCCAGCAATGGGCCCTTGTGGCAAAAGAGGCCAATGGCATCCTGGGGTGCACCAAGAAGTGTGTGACAGGTTGAGAGAGGTCATCTTGACCCTTTACTCTGCCATGGGGAGGCCCCATCTGGAGCACTGGGACCAGTTCTGGTCTCCCCAGTTCCAGAAGGACAGGGAACTGCTGGAGAGGGGACAGCAGAGGCTACAAAGATGATGAGGGGCCTGGAGCATCTCCCTTATGAGGCTGATCAACACCTATAAATACTTCAAGGGTGGGTGTCAGGAGGATGGGGCCAGTCTTTTTTCAGTGGTGCCCAGGGACAGGACAAGAAGAAATGGGCACAAACTTGAATGTGAGAAGTTCCATCTCAACATGAGGAGGAACTTCTTGACTTTGAGGGTGGCAGAGCCCTGGAAGAGGCTGCCCAGAGAAGTGGTGGAGTCTCCTTCTCTGGAGGCATTCAAACCCTCCTGGACACATTCCTATGGGACCTGCTCTGGGTGGACCTTCTTTGGCAGGGGGTTGGAGGAGACGTTCTCCAGAGGTCTCTTCCAACCCCATAGCATTCTGTGATTCTTTGATTCTGTAGGCTGTGTCTGCTTTAGGGAGCAGCAGGGTGGGAAAGCAAAACAGTGGTTGGCTGCTGAGCTCCAGCATGCAATCCTCCATCCATTGGTGGAAATCTAGAGCTAAATATGTGCCCTTCTAAGTGCATATCATCTAGGTGAATGCTTCTCAGCTGCCTGAGCATGGACTTCCATGCACATGAAACGGAGAACAGCCAGTTGTAACAGAGCGGCCTTCAGCAAATTCCTTGCTCTTCCTATTTGACTCTCTTGAAAACAGAGCTCTCCTTTACCATGGGTTTGTTAGAAGTCACTGACTAGGAGAGTTTGTAAAGCCTAGGGGTTAACCAGCTTGTGACTAGATAAGTTGAGTTTAAGGATGTGGGAGAATTAGATTACTTGGGAGAATTATGTGCCACCAGCAGCAGAGGACACCTGCATTAGCAGAAATGGGTTTCCAGAGTGGTTGACTGAGCAGATGGAGTCTCCCTGTAAAAGAGACCTGAGCTAATTACACTGTGTTGTGGGCCAGAGCAAATCCTCATTAACCTTGCACTGAATTTGGAGTGAGGGGCTCACTGGATTTCAGTGAAGACTTAAGGAAAAGGGAGGGGAAAAAGAATCTGTGCTCTCCAAAAATCATCCCCATTCACTTCACTAAAGTGAATATGAAGACTAAAAAGTAAGCTTCATTCATCAGCTTCCAGTATTAACTTTAAATTAATACTGCATTTTGCTAGGCAAAATTGCCTTTCCTAGATTCAAAGGGGGAACAGCCCCCTGTTCTGTGCTGAAATGAATTTCTAATTATTTTATATTCTTAATGAAATATAGCAGAAAGGATCTGATTTCCTCAAAAACTCATTTTGCTTTCTTTTTCTCTAACACTGTATATTCTTTTGTAACTCTGTTTTAGTCCTGATAACTGGGATGTGAAAAGTGACTCTAACTGCAATGGCATATGGGTAAGTAAATGATGTTACATCTTATACTTCCTTCCAGATTGCTTCTTCTCTCTTTTTTTTTTTTTTTTTCCCTCCTTTTAAATTAGTCTCCAAATGTTTCTTTTGTACTCATTCTGGTTTATTAACCGATTTGGATTCCTCCTATTTATTTACTGCCTTTGATATGCCAAATAATAAACCTGTATTTATTAAAAACTAAGCAAACATAGCGGAAGCAGTTATGAGTGAAGTTTGTTTATTGATGCTTGTGATTATTTAAATTATAGCTATTATAATTAAATGTACATATACTTATTAATGTAATGGAAAACATCATTATCATGATGTAGGGCTTCCTGCAGGCAAACATTCAAGAAGAACTGAATTCTCAGCTTCTTTTTTGCACAGCCATTTCTCAGGCACTACATAGATACTATCATCTGCCCCTTCTCTTCCCCAACAGGGCGTGGATCCAAAAGATGGAATTCCCTACGAGGAGAAGTTCTGCAAAGGTAACTATTTACACTCAATACAAGAAACGGTGTGTCTTTTGTATTAATTTCATAAATTTTTTAGGCTTTTCACAGTCATTTCCAATGTAGGGGAAAGACAACGGGCTTCAGCATCATAGAATTGTCCAGGTTGGAAGGGACCTTTCAGATCATCTCGTCCAACCATCAACCTCACTCTGATCAAAACCATCACTAAACCATGTCTCTAAGCACTAGGTCAACCTGGCTTTTCAATCCCTCCAGGGATGGGGCCTCAACCACTGCCCTGGGCAGCCCAGGGAACCTCATGAGAAAGGCAAAAGGGCAAAACAATTCTATTCTTTTTTTACCTTGAGGATGGGCAAGGATGAAATTGAAAAACACATGCTGTTGGTAATTTCATGTTAAAAGCCAGCTCAGTTATTAACTTTAAATACATAGATAAGGGACAGCAGGAAACCCAGCTGTCACCTCTGCATCTTCCGTGATGCCTGAAGCCCAATCCAGAGGGGTGGCCTTGGATTCAGGAGAGCAATTTAACACCTGTGTTTGTCCAGTTTGTCCCATTGCTGTAAATAACTGAAATTTATTGCTGTAAATAACTGCAATCATGCTCCTACTTTTCTGGAGAAGGCCTTAAAGAGGTGAAGTGATGGCATCAGCTGATGTGGGTGCCTGTGTATGGACACATGGACAGATAACATTTATATCAGCATCCTAAGGATGAACCTGGGGATTACCTGGCAAGACATTTCAACAGTTACAGATCAAAGGCCATCTACAAATGCGAAGTAGCATTAATTATAAACCAGCCAGATTGTTCCAGCAGAAACACTCTTATGAGTGTTATGACATTAGGAAACAATTCTTCACAGAGAGAGTGGTAGGGCATTGGAATAGGCTGCCCAGGGAGGGGGGTGAGGGGTTGAGTCCCCATCCCTGGCTGTGTTTAAGGGACGTTTAGATGTGGTGTTGGGGAATATGATGTAGGGGAGAACTTTAGAGTAGGGTAGATGGTTGGACTTGATGATCCCAAGGGTCTCTCCCAGCCTAGATGATTCTGTGATTCTATGATTCTGAGTTGCCCATCCACCACCTAGTTCTGTTCTAAGGAGCTTTGAGCAATTTCCTGAGTAATCTGATTTCCCTAAATGTTTAAATACTTTTTAATGCGTATTCTGTGGGTAGTAAAAAATAAATGTTGCCTGCACAGCCGAGACTCTGCTGAAATAACACATCCATCCTTGCCTACAACCAGGATTTTTTTCTGCCTAGCAAGACCTCTCCCTCTTTTTCATGCCCAGTCCCCAGCTGTTTCTCCAGGCTTGTTGGCACATGCCTGTTAGTCAGGTTTTGCTGCAGATGGAACGAAAATCCCATCGCAGGGTCTGAACACTTCAGCCACGTGACGGGTGGTGTAGCCAGTCCCCCCCTGACTCCATCCCCTGCCCTTGCTGTTGCCCCGTTGGGCTTGTTCTCCACCTTCTGTTGCGGTTTGCTCTTTCTGGCTCATGTGACTAATAAAATGCCTCAATTAGGTGCGGACTCGCAGGGGGTCGTGCTGTTGGGAGACTCAGCTGGCGCTCACTTCCACATCCCTCCTGAGTGGATGACGGTCACGGAGATGTCAGCGGTGAGGAATCGTGCTCGGGTGGCCAAAACCGCTCCGCCGGGGGTTGCCGTTTGCATTCTCCCGTGTGCCACAGGGCTACCGGGGGGGGGAACAAGGGCAAAATGCCTCATTGCACTGGAATTTATAGCCATGGGCTGACGTCTGCCAGTGCCCTCCCTCAGCTGCTCTTCTGAAGATAAAAAGGCACAGCCCTGAGCCACTGCTGCTCCCCCGACATCTGTGCAATTGGGTCAGGGAAAAGTTTGGCTTCGGTGGCCCAGCGCTGTGCCAGAGACACAAAGCAGGACATCTGGCTGGCAGCGCACGTGCCTGCGGTTTGAGGAGACCCGTGCTGCCTGTGGGATCGGTCCTGTCGTTAGCGGGCCTGTTGGTACGGCTCCTCGGTGTGCTAGTGCTGCAGAAGTGACACCACTGACAGGACACGATCTTCTCATTTAGGCTTCTGGCCTTGAAATTACAAATGATAAGAGTCGTAGAATCACAGAATGGTTAGAGTTGGAAGGGACCTTAAAGATCATCGTGTTCCAACCCCCCTGCCCTGGGCAGGGACACCTCCCACCAGACCAGGTTGCTCAAAGCCCCGTCCAGCCTGGCCTTGAACACTTCCAGGGATGGGGCAGCCACAGCTTCTCCTGGCAACCTGTTTGTTTTCTCTCATCTCTGGCATACGCGAAATAGGTCTAGTAACTCCAGTGTTCAGGCTTTGAGGCTTATTGCACAAATATATCTGCAGGTGTTTGGGGGTTATCCAAAGGTTTATAACGGACTTGTCCTAAAGGGAAGAGCTTCTGTAGCGACCGTAAAATCCCCTCAATACATGGATGTCTGTCTTTGGGCAGCATCCCAGCATTTCCCGTTTTCAAACAGTGACAAAATGCCCCTGACTGTGAATTATGCTGAGCCTCAGCTGTTGCAGTTCACTGGCGTGGAATTAAATAACCGAGGGGAAAAAGATCATTCCAGCAAACTGCAGCTGGGAAGGGGGTGGGGGTAAAGGTGCAGGTAAGCTCCTGCTCTTTGCTGTTATCTCCTATTCCAAGATGGTGTCATTCCATAGCCCAGGAGGACGGTGCGTTGTCCTTCTCGGCGCAGCAGGGAGCGGATAGATCGGCGTTGCCCCCTTTCTCTGCTGAAAACATGCTATTCCTCCACTGGCCTTTGTGGAAAATAAGATACGGACATTTTCTGGAGAACAATACTTATTCCAAAATGTCAGTAGTTACAGTGCTGGTGGAGATCTGAGAATTTTGTGTATTTTCCCACTTTTGCCCCCAGGGCTGAGCTGATTTAAATGTTGCAGATTAGCAGTTGTTTTTCTTTGTTAAACGTTTATGAGCAATGATTAGACCAATGACACTGATGACAGAGCTGATGATGAGCATAATAAATTAGCACTAATGATAATTGAGATTATCTTGTCTAATAAAGATGGTAATAATGCTGATGGTGATGATGATTCTGGCAGCAACGCTGGTAGCAGAGCCATGTCAGCATTTTATTATCACCGAAATGAAGGTTTAGGAAGCATTTCTCTTGCTTGAAGCTTGCTGGTCCACTAGTTGGATGGATCGAGGGCTAGTAATGGCGATGCAGAAGCAGAAGCTTCAAGGTCAGGAGCTGGAGTGCAGATTATAAAGTGAGTTTTGATGGCACTTTGTTACTGGCTGATGGGTGCAGAGCAACTTGCATGGAAAGGGAACCATGTGTAAGACCCAACAAATGCATGCTCTCAGTGGTCAACGCATCTGGCCGACGCGTGGGGAAGGTCAAGGACCGGTTGGAAAAGGAGAAGTGAGCTTCTTTCCTTTGCAGAATGGGTGACTCTGGGTTACAGCTGGTAACCTGCTAGTTCTTTGCACCTGGAGTGGTGCAAGGAAGGCAAAGAGAGATGGGTTCACTCTCTGGCCTTTTGCATTCACTCCATTCGTAGTATCTAAAATAAAAGGAGTTAAGACCTCACTGGAATTGGAGAAACTGAATACAATATATGAAGCCTGGACTCCTCATGCAGATTCAGGTCTGCCACAAAGCAATCCTGGGAGGATACCAGGGCTGGCATCTGTTCTGAACCCAGTAAGAAGGGGATGCATTAAGGTATTGCTTAAAATACCACTTATTGGAACTAATAGAAGATGGTAAAAGAGATATAGATATATAGATATAGATAACCTTATGTCCCTTCAGATGCTGGGCACCCCAAGTTGGGAAGCATCAGACAGACCTCTGAGATGGATGTAGCACGGTATGGTGGTCATGTAGAGGATATAGCTCGAGGTAGTTATAACCTCACGTAGAGGATATAGCTCGAGGTAGTTATAATCTCACATAGAGGTTATAGCTACCCAAGCCAGAGCAGGGTTGGGCTAATTACCTTGCAGGACACGCAGCCCTCCTGCAGGTAGCTGAGCTCTACGGTAGCGCACTGCACAGCCACCCGGGTGTCTGCATTACGGGAGATTTGGGATAGGAAAGAACAGGGTTTTTTTTTTTCTAGGACTATTTGCAAGCTTTCCTACCAATCTGGCAAAAATACAGCAATTAAATATTAATGCAAAGATACAGAGAGTTCAGTCGTATAATAAAACTAGTATCTGAGTTTAAACTCTAGCAACAGTAAGAAGTTCTTTAATTTGCAGCTCACCTTAAGGAAGAAAGTTATCAAAGAACGCTGTGGGGTTGGAAGGGACCTCTGGAGATCAGCTAGTCCAACCCCCTGCCAGAGCAGGTCCCACAGGAACGTGTCCAGGTGGGGTTTGAATGTCTCCAGAGAAGGAGACTCCACCATCTCTCTGGGCAGCCTCTGCCAGGGCTCTGCCACCCTCACAGGAAACAAGTTCTTCCTTCTCATGTTTAGATGGAACTTCCTATATTCAAGTCTGTGCCCATTTCTTCTTGTCCTGTCCCTGGGCACCACTGAAAGAAGACCTGCCCCATCCTCCTGACACCCACCCTTGAAGTATTTATAGGTGTTGATCAGATCCCCCCTCAGTCTTCTCCGGACTAAAAAGACCCAAGTCCCTCAACCTTTATCACCTGAGCACAAAAGTGCTAACACAGAAAATTTGGAGCTAATTCAGACTTTGTCACTGCCTCTTCCTCTCGCTCGTCCTCTGCATCTTGCTTTCTGCTGCAGTAGCAGCAATTTAGCTGCCTCGGGGTTGTGAAGGTGCAATACTTTTGTCTCTTGATGCATAGTATTAAATGCCACTGGCAAATATCCTTCATCTTTAGGTTTAATGAACAAATTAACTGGCTTCAGTACTTTTTTAGTGCAAGGCCTTCCTCGAGGAGAATTTCTAAGCGCATCCAGGGATGGTTTTGTGACCAGAGAGTGCAGAGAGTCTATATCCTAATTTCACAGAATACATCCTAAATTTGAGGGACCGCAGCAAGAATTTGAAGTTAGGGCTCTGAGAGGGGAGGATAAGGCATTAGCCTTGTGTACCTACTGTTCCATTGTGCTGTCAAACTCAAGGCACTTGGCTTTGATTCTGCCAAAATTTCTTTAATAGTACACATATAAAAATTAGCTTATCAAATGGTTTGCTCTGCAGTCAATACTAGAGACAGTTCAAAGCTTTAATTTCCATTTCAATGGACTCTCAACACTTTACATGGAATTCTAAATAGGCTCCCCACTCCCCTTGTCCAGGATTTTTATCACAAGGAAAAAGTTGTGTGCCTGTTAATTCAGATTTATTAAGTTTATTTCACTGAATTTCACTGAATTTTTAGAGTTGGAAGGGACCATAGAGATCATTAATGTTTTTCTATATTTTTACATATCTATTTTATATACTTAATTTATTTAATAAATTTCTTATTCATATTTATCCTTACACATGTTCACATATACAAATGTTTACGTATGCAAGTGTAAAGTAAAATTGGTAACAATGCTGCGGTCCCTTCTGTTAATCAGCACCACATCAGTGGCAGCTGTTAATTCCTGTTTGGAAGCTAATTAGGTGGGGAAATAATTTTTCAGGAGAGATGCTGAGAATTTAGTTAAGAGGCTCTGCAGAATGATTGTGCTGCACGTAGCCAACCATGCAAAGGAGCTGTAACGATGAGTGAGGGAAGAGACAATGTGAAGGAGAAATTTCCTCCCTGAAGCAGGCTCAGGATGTCATTTGGGTGACCGATGGTTAGCACAGGGGTGACCAGATGGGTATTTGGGCTGAAGTGCCCATTTTGTCCGGTCCTGAGCTTGAGATGTGCATGACATTAGAGTGGGGACTCATGTTTTCAAGTGCTAGTTCTAAAGCCTTTGCCTAGGAGCCAGTCACAAATGCAATTATCATCCCTCTTAGAGTATCTTCTTTCCACAAAGAGCGTATGGAGGCACTGCTTGGTGTGGAAAATATCCATCACAAGGTGGATGCATCTTTGAAAGCTTTTCACAGGTCAAACTCCTCTTTTTTCTAGTGGTGGAAAAAAAAGAAGTCACTATAGCTATAGCTAAAAGCTATAGCTCAGACTTGTTATTTCTCCAGTTAAAAATCCCCAAAACAACAATAAGAAAAGGAGCCCACCCCACATAGCACTAGGGGAAGACGCAGGTACGTTGAGTTTGAAGTTTTTGACCATTCTGGTACTTCTGAGTCCCAAAGTTTACCCTCCAGGGATCTAGCTGAGGTGTGCAGGCACAGACAGAATGATGTTTGGACCATTACTGAGGACACCTGCCCCCACGTCCCCGCAGAGGCAGCTGAGTGCATGGCTCTGTGCTTAACCTGCCATCACTCCAGTAAACCCCCCATCACCCAGAGGGCAATCACAGGGAGAGAATTATGCGGCTGTAAGAAGGGGATGGGTCAACTTTATTTTGAGTTTTTGCTTGTCAATAGGTTTGGGGTTTGCCAGGCTTTTCTACTTGTAAAAGGTTCAGCAAGAACTGAGCCGAACGTTTATTCCCTTAACCTGAAAAGTTGGACACCACAAATGAAGTGTAATGCAGTAGGCGTGCGCTTTATGAGGTTTAGCAAAGCCAAAGAAATACTGTTTTTTAGGGTTGGGTTTTGATTTTTTTTTTTTTTTGAGGTGGATGGTTTTTGCAGCATGCTAATGTTGAAAACACTGGTGTGTCTAGTGATGGATACTGTGCTCCTGCTGCTCTGTCCATCTGCTTACAATTGACTTCCAAATAGCTACTAAATGCAGCATTTTTCTGTTATATGTCTGGGATAGAAGATTACTTTTAAATCTCATTTTAGAGACAATTTTATCTGGAGATAAAAGCCCTGTATTTATAAATGTGCTGGAAATAATACCCTTTCTAGGAAGATCCATTTTAAAACTCTTGGATCTTTATTTCATGCTGAATAAAGAGAAAAATAAATCCCATCTGTAATCCAGAAAATATCTATTTACCCACAAACTCAAAGGGTTCTCAGGTTTCATGAAAGTAACCGTTTCATACTAAATATTTCCTATTAAAAGAATTCAGTATTTCTTTAAATGCAGGTTCAGAATGTTCAGAACACTTATCCCTGTGAATTCATTTTTGCACCCCAAGAAAACAGTTTGACCTGTGAAAATCCTATTAAAAACGTTCTCTAGGTTCCCTCTAAATCCAGTGAATTGCAGACAGGTTTCTCCCAGCTAGTATTGTGATGACAAAGAGGCTATGTTTTGGGGGAACTAAGGTGATAATTTTGCTAATTTCAAACCTATGCAGCTTTACAGAGTAGAAATGCCATACATGCTTTTTAAAAAGATAGATTGTGCTTTCTTCAAGAGCTCTAAGGCTCGCTTGTTTGTACACTTAGAATGAGAAAATTGTCTGCGGTACTTAATCCATCATGAGGATTTGAACAGCACTGAAGTCAATATAGAATGAAATAGCCAATTCCCCTTCAAATGAAGGGATACTTCAGTGCTTTCATGATTTCTGGGACTGGCATTTCTAGAGGCTTATATGAATGTTAGGTTTCCAATGCCCTTTTGTGTTCTGATTTTGAAAATCCCTTCCCATAGCAACCCTGAACCTTCTTCCCTTTAAGCACAGCTTGGCATGTGTGTGTTTAACATCAGCCATGGCTTTCGCTGCCCTATATTTCAAGGTAGGGCATGTAGAATCACAGAATTGTCCAGGTTGGAAGGGACCTTTCAGATCATCTAGTCCAACCATCAACCTCACTCTGATCAAAACCATCACCAAACCATGTCTCTAAGCACTAGGTCAACCCGGCTTTTCAATCCCTCCAGGGATGGGGCCTCAACCACTGCCCTGGGCAGCCCAGTCCAAGGCTTAAGAACCCTTTCCCTGGAAAAATCGTTCCTAATCTCCAATTTGAACCTCCCCTGGAGCAACTTGAGGCCATTTCCTCTTGTCCCATCATCTGGGACTTGGGAGAAGAGACCGACCTTCAAAATGAGACCTCTCCAGAGCATTTGAGGCTAAAATATGGCATTTGAAGCTAGGCTGGAATAACTTTCTAATCATTCTCTGCTAAAATCTGGCACGTAGGCTGAAGCATGGATTCTCAGCCAAAATAGTCTAGAGAATGGTATTTAAACAAGGCTGTGCTCAGAAGAGTTTTAAGCTAAAAGTCAACAGAGACCCACCTCTTGAGTGGGACACATTTGCATCTGAGACTAAGTGAAACGCAGTCTGTTAGACCTCGCTTTCCAAACTACCTCACTGCAGAGTTCAAGGTCTAGCATTCTTCAGAAATTTCCATTAACTACTCAACTTCACCCTTTGGTCCTGAAATATCTTCAAAATTCTTGCTTTAAGTGCTTTGCTGGAACAGTGTCAACGCTAAACGTATATACAGTTTTTAAAATGAAACTATAATTCTGGGCTCGAATGTTCCTTTCCAAAGCAATTTGCAACTCAATTAGGTTCTGGCTAATTCATATTTAAGCTAAGTTTGAAGGAAAAGAAAAACACAACTATTTAAAATTATTGGGGCTTGTCCAATGAAAATACTGTTTTGAGATGCCAATGGGAAATAATGAGAGAAATGGTCATAGAAAGATTTGTTTTAAAAATGTCTAATCATTTTGGGGCTCTTTTTATACTCTTAGATTTGGTGACTTATCAGATATCATATCTATAGTTTGTTATGTATTTCTGTGCACTGACTTATAAGAGATTGTATCTATAGTTTGCTCTATAGATTTCTATAAACTATATTTCTATAAACTCTAAAGGTTTCTGTCACCTTTAATGCAAAGCTACAAGGAGGCAAATATTGCAAATGACCAAGCCATACGGTACCCCTCCAGTTGTGCTCATAGCTGTGCCCTTGAGTTAATTCCTTGTTTCCATACAAAACTATCAGATTTGAAGTACCCCTCTATTCTGCTCTACCCCTCTGCTCTGCTCTGATGAGACCCCACCTGGAGCACTGTGTCCAGCTCTGGAGTCCTCAGCACAGGAAGGACATGGAGCTGTTGGAACAGGTCCAGAGTAGGGCCACAAAGATGCTCAGAGGGCTGGAGCACCTCTGCTGTGAGGACAGGCTGAGAGAGCTGGGGTTGTTCAGCCTGGAGAAGAGAAGGCTCCAGGGAGACCTTATAATGGCCTTCCAGTACCTGAAGGGGCTACAGGAGAGATGGGGAGGGACTCTTGGTCAGGGAGTGGAGCCATAGGATGAGGGGTAATGGTTTTAAACTGAAAGAGGGGAGATTTAGATAAGATACCAGAAAGAAATTCTTTGCTGTGAGGGTGGTGAGAGCCTGGCCCAGGTTGCCCAGAGAAGCTGTGGCTGCCCCATCCCTGGAGGGGTTCAAGGCCAGGCTGGATGGGGCTTGGAGCAACCTGCTCTGGTGGGAGGTGTCCCTGCCCAGGGCAGGGGGTTGGAACTGGATGATCTTTGAGGTCCCTTCCAACTCCAACCATTCTGTGATTCTATGAAGAAGCAGATTTGGAAGATCCGTCCAGTCCTAAAAAAAATATTTTATATATATATGTGTACATAGAGATATACACAAGGACACATACATATATATATGTGAGGAAAAGAGAGGACCAACTGAAAGATAATTAAGCCAAACCCATTTTTACTTTGATAACTGATGCAGATGTAAGTAGGTCAGATACACTGTTATGTGCTTTAAACTGGCATCTACTCTGCATTAGGCTGCTCAGAGCTTGGCTTCAGGATTTCTTTCCCCCCAACAGTCTCTTTTCTCCCCTTTCTCTGTGTCTCCCCTCATCCTCTTACAGTCAAAACCCATAGGCACAACA
This sequence comes from Calidris pugnax, assembly GCF_001431845.1. NCBI lineage: Eukaryota > Metazoa > Chordata > Aves > Charadriiformes > Scolopacidae > Calidris > Calidris pugnax. The sequence goes on from NW_015090772.1 coordinate 3,340,220, forward strand.
TAGTCAAGCATAGCTCCTGTTCACCTAAATGAGAATTTTCTTGGTGGGGACCACAAGATTTAGCTCTTCTGTAGCTCCTCAGTTACCTCTGACCTTCCTGGAGAATTCTCCACCTGCTTGCTGTTTATAGCAGGGAGGGTTAAACGAAAGCCTACAATTGCTTGACAAGAAAATGAAATTACTAAATTACATGGATTAAATCCGGTAAGTTCTCTGATCTTTTGTTTTCACCTCCTTTTGGCCAAAACAAAAGAAAAAACCCTTTTCATCACCAGTTTTTCAGTAGGAGCACACTTGATTTATGCATTTGTCTTGGCCAGCGTACCCCAGATTACAAGAAACGGAAAATTTACTCCACGTTGTCATCTTTGTGAGGTGGCACGATGCCTTGAGGCCATTTTTCTTGCCTTCTACGATTTTTTTGACACATTCGTAAATCGAAGTGGAAACAAACAGGGTTTTGAGAGTGCAACATGGCTGGGATCTGCAGAGAGAGGCTTTCACAGAGGCAGTTGCTTAAGAAAAATAAAAAAAAAAAGCATTAGGGACTAATACCAGCAAAAGCAGAGAAGGGGAAAGGTTGCATCTGTTTGCGTGGGAAGATTCTGGCAGACCATGTGTTTTTCTCTGTGCTCCCTGCTGTCCTCAGGGGCCTTTCTGGCTGTTGCTTCGGAGCCATCCCCAAAATTTGCAGTGAGGTTTTTTAGGGCCTCAGATGCTCGCAGTTCATCCTGCTGGAGAGGGCAAGGGAGCTTGGAGTGAATTTGATACTCTCCCTCTGCCGTATATACCGGGGACAATACATTGTCATCTCTCCACCTGCCCAAGGAAGTCCACCTTTGGACAGGACGGATGGTCTTTCAAAATTAAAAGGTCCCAGGAGATGTGATATCTCTTCTACTTTTCCTTCCTCCATCCGTTCATATGCCTATTTTACAAGAGTCAACTTCTAAAGTTTATGCATAAATTATTACCGCTACAGCTCTAATTACAATTGCTCTTGTCCCAGCGATGCTCCGGTTAAAAAGCGCTTGAGTTTGCTGAAAAGATATTTTTTTTTTTTTTTTTTGTCTGTGAGGGTGAAATCATGCTGATTAAAAAATTTCTCTTTCAGAAATCATTCGCTAATCTCCCAATGGCTTTCACGGATGAACTTGATTGGCCCCAGTTCTCAGAGATCACTGGGTTTCTGAACTCCACCATCGGGTAAGGCAACAGGCGGGGTGGCCAAGTCCTAGCAAGTCACAAGGTTCCTCAAAGCACAGCAAGAAAAAAAACAAATAAACAGCATTTGCAAGGAAAGATAAAAATGTCAGCTCTGCTACTCTTGTTAAAATCAAGACTGATGCTGGATATAGGAATTTTTTAAAAATCTTTTAAATATATAGACAACGCACAATACTGTAGCCCAGTCTCCCTGAAATTCACGGTAGGTTTTAGAGCTGGTCAAATTGTAATTTAAAAGGACAAAAAAAAACCCAAAGAAATGAAATAAAAAACAAACTCACTTTTTTTTTTTCAAAATTCTGGGGCAGGGAGAAGGGGAATATTGCTCAAACTAACAAAAATCAGCACTTCCCTTTTCTTATTTTTTTTTTAATTTTTTTTCCTCTCTCCCTCTTCCTCCTGTTTCCTTTTTGCTGCTGAAACAATGGAATAAATGGTAACCCCAGGGTTATTTCACAATGTGCCTTTTTTTTGGGACAACCTTTCTTCCCTCCTCTTTTTTTTTCACATTCAGAGGGAAGTAGCAAAAGAAGAATTTGGAAATTCTCGTGACCTGATTTTCTGTGTTAGGTTTGCTCATTGGGAGGGATGCAGGGATAGATGGAAAAAAGAACTCTCTGCCAGAAGGGGAGGAAAATAAAAGTCCAAACACACACACAAAAAAAAACCACCTTGGAATGCCTGCAGTTTGAACTGTGAAGTTAAAAAGAAGTAAATCACAATTTTGTTAATTATCTTTCTGGCCAGCATTAAGAGGCCCTTGGCTCCTGCCAGAACTGAAAGATACAGTCATCAGCAGTGCCTGGTCTGGCCTGAGTTTCAGATAATTTGTATTTATATGTCTAAGGTAGGTCATGAATCCAGTGAAATGCCAAATTAAGCATGAGCAATGCCTAAAGAGGCTCTCTACCCACAGAATTAAAAAGTTGGAAGAATATATTCCTTTCCAGGAAGAATATCTGTTGCCCCATACACTTGGACTTTTTGCTTTCTTTTTCCTCCCTGTGCGAAAACCAGGCTCCCAGCCTCAGCTACCTTCACACAGTGTGTGTTTAAGGAGGTACAACTGCTTGACAAGTCAACAGAGAAGATCTTTGCAGCCTCCTCTTTCAGAGTCAGCAGCAAAACCGACTGTTAAAAATCTATTACAGTGTCCAGCTACTCAGTGCACAGTATTTAACTGAGCTCCCAAGAATTTCAAGTTCACAAGTGATCAAAGCTTAGTATTGACCTTGAAGTTGTCAGTGAAAGGCCTTGGTTCTGGTTTTTAATCTCTTCCACATCTAAAAGGAATAAAAAAGAAGGACTTTGGGACTTCAAAGCATTTTTTAAGAGAAATAGCTCCAAATCTCCCATCACAATGACTAAGAGTGGTGGAGACGGGTAGGCAACGTGCATTTACTCCGAGCCTGCAGAAATAGAGACACAAACTGATGCAGTCCATGCCCATCTTTCCCTTGCCCTGACGGCTGAGCAGGGACACCGCTGATTAATTAATATCCTCTAACCATGAAGGTCTATTTGCCATTTCTGGTCCTCCCACCTGTTACGCTGAAAACCAAAGAGCCCGGGTGTTTCTTGTGTAGCTCATTGCATGGTGCCTGGTTGATGGTATCACGTGGATAGTTACTTTTTATTGCTGGTTTCAAAATTAATCCTTGTCTTCTTTTTCTCTGCATTCACCCACGTTTGCTGTTCTTAAACCATGGTATTTAAGTCATCTGATTCTTTCGGTGTCGAAGTTCAAACACAAAATCAACAGCCCCTACAAAGAAGACCATGTACTTGTGGCTGGGAGCGTGGTCTTCTCATCAGCTTCCCTCTGGGCTGTTATCCTTTTCATTTGCATTTTCTTTTTTCTCAATACTGCAAAACGAGGGAGAGAACTAATCGCAATCAGGCATAACTTGTTTTCAGATCAATCTATCCAAGATGTATGGCATTGGGAAATGAACACCCTGCCAATATTTCTTCTCTTTTATTTACTGTTCCACCACAACAAATTGAAGAGTCAATTAGTGAGCAATCAACAGGATTGTTTTGATAAATGATGTTTAACAAAAAGGTTTTTAAACACCTTATGTGAAAAGCTGGGATAAAAGCATCCTGGATGCAGCAATTTCAAAGAAAGTCTCCCTCAATTTATAGTTTCTGAGAGAATATCTTGGCTTCTGTTTTAGGCCACCCTGTTCAAGGTGAAAAAGATTTATGACCACAAAAAAGAGAGACGGTGAAATAAAAGTATATACGTAACTGAGGCACAGAGTTGTTCAGAGGCAAGAACATACTTCATTTTTAATATCAGCTGTGCTTTCATTGGTATCATGTGAGTTTAGAGCTTGCATTTTCTCAATTTGTTTCAGAGGCTGGACAGATTCTCTGTATCTACGTTTACGCCAGAGAAATCGCTGTAATCACAGAGACTTACAGAACATTTCCCAGAATGGTATGTTAAGCTTTTTTCACTTTTTTTTTTTTTTTGACTCTTACTAGTCTGATACTTGTTGCTGTTTTAATAAAAATATTTCAGGAGAAAAAAGAAAAGAGAAGCCCTTTCCTAAATGCATGAATGGAAAAATAGAGAGCAGCACTTATTTATCTTGGTGTCTTCTCTTCTGGCTCTGAGTAGGGATCTGTGTGGCTTGATCACTTTTATCCATGCACTGACTAAGAATCATGGAATCATGGAATTGTTAGAGTTGGAAGGGACCTTTAGAGATCATCCGGTCCAACTCCCCTGCCAAAGCAGGGCTGCCCAGAGCACATCACTCAGGAGCATCCAGGTGGGGCTTGAAGATCTCCAGAGAAGGGGACTCCACACCCTCCCTGGGCAGCCTCTGCCAGGGCTCTGACACCCTCACTGGGAAGAAGTTTTTTCTCATATTTAAATGGAACCTCTTATGTTCCAGCTTGAGCCCGTTGCCCCTTGTCCTATCGCTGGAAACCACTGAAAAGAGTCCGGCTCCAACATCCTTCAACTCACCCTTTAGATACTTATAAACATAAACAAGGGCTCCCCTCAGCCTTCTCTTCTCCAGGCTAAAGAGTCCCAGCTCCTTGAGCCTCTCCTCGTAAGGGAGATGCTCCAATCCCTCCATCATCTTTGTTGCCCTACACTGGACTCTCTCCAGCAGTTCCCTGTCCCTCTTGAACTGGGGAGCCCAGCACTGGAGGCAGGATTCCAGTTGTGGCCTCCCCAGTGCAGAGCAGAGGGGGAGAATGACCTCCCTCCACCTCCTGGCCACACTCTTCCCTACGCAGCCCAGGATCCCATTTGCCCCCCTGTAATTTTATGGGGTTTTTTTTTTGGCCGTGGCCAAAAGTGGGGATTTAGAAGGATGTAATGAGTAGTGATGGAGTTAAAAGGTCCCCCCTCCATCTCCTCTGGAGGCTGTGGCATGGTCCCCACTTGCTTGCAGACCCCAGCTCTGCACTCCCATGAGGGATGCCAAGAGGGCCCTACGCTGCACCCCACGGAAGCACAGGGGCCTCATGGAGTGGGCACAAGCCCAAGTCAATCTCATAGCAAGGGTGTCCGTGACATCCGGTGACATCCTTTGCAGCTGGAGACCAGCAAATAGAAGTCCTCTTGCAAAACTGGGGAGATCAATGGTGCAGGCATCTCAGCATGCTCTTAGAACTCTTAAGAGAGGAATCAAGGACACATACAGGTAAACCAAAATTGGGACAACACTTAACGCTGTTAAGTGTTAATTAATTAAATAATTTTGTGGGGCTGGCTTAATATCTTCTTTCTATGAAATAACATCCTGTGTTGCCAAGGGTATATGCAGGAGATGTAATCTAACTAGAATTAAGGACAGTGTCTTGTAAGGTGTCTCTACAGGAGATGTTTGTACAATTGAATAAGATGGGCTAATGATAAGGCCCTTGTCTGTAAACTAGAGGCTCCTCAGCTGGAGGTGGTGGTCGGAGAGAGGCATCGGGGTGTACAGGGGAATTTCAAGGAAATTGGGACTAGATGATCTCCAGAGGTCCCTTCCAACTCTGACAATTCTGTGATTCCCTGAAGGAACATCCAGGAGTGCAGGATAAAGCTGTAAAGAGACTGAGGAGGTTGCAAGATGCATCACACTCAGCATTTGCTCTAGGGTCAGGGAGGCAGTCCTACCTCATATAAGCCACTGAGTCCTACCACATATAAGCCAAATTCCTCAGAATTTGGTCCCTTTTGCCTAGGGAGGACCCAGTTTGGTGAGAATAGATACAGAGAAGAGCTTTGGGGAAGATTAGGGCAGTGAAGACCTCTGAAGGGATGTTAAGACACCTTGGCAACTGAGCAAAGCAAAAATTAAGAAGGATTATGGTTTTTAATCCTTCTGAGGCGTAAACACCACAGAGTGGGGAGAATGGTTTAAACTGAAGGATAGTTCTGCTACAAGAACATGGGTTTTCATTAATCCTACTTTTGTTTGGAGGGGAAATTAAAAAAAAAAAAAAACAGGTTACTACCAAGGAGTGAAAACCTAGAATAGCCCTGAAAACAGAGGAGTGGGGGCAAAAAAAGAAACCCTGAGTTGTTTCAAGACAGAGTTTGATTATATTTGTCAAAGGGGTTGTGTGAAGGGAGGACACTAATCTCCCTTAGAAATTGAGGTTTATGATGTTAGCTTTTGTGTGTTGGATTAGGTGATGTCCCCAACAGCAGGTTTAAAAGATGCTTGATTATTCTCTGATTATCACATTGTGTTTCTATTGTATTTAATTAATTTTCCTGCTTCAGGAATCTGGCTGCACAAGCTGGGGAAAATTTATTCTCCTCGGGTAGATAATTTGGCTTTATGTGATGCCTGCTCCCTCTCCAACAAATGAGTCACGCCGGCTGCAAGCGAGGAGCGCTGCTGCCCCTAGTGCCACTTAGAAATGTGTTAAATGCTTGGGATTTCCTGCAAGATTTAGGATCAGGAAGGGTCTGCCCCAGCCCCTCACCTCCGACAGACAGAGATCTTCCCATGCAGAAGAGGTGGCACAGAAAGGTAGCGTGATGCAAGGATCACTTCCAGGCTCAGGTGGCCATTTTCACCTAAAAAAATTGCCTTCTGGTGCCAGCAACAATGCCACTGGTAATGCCTCATACACCTTCCTCCTTCCTATTGCACGTGTGGTGCTCCTGAGGGCACTAGGGTTGGTGACTTCCATCATTGCAGTCCCCTAAATGTGCTTTCTGGTGAGAGAATAAAACAAAGGCCAAAGGAGATGGTCAATGGATGGTTCTTCTCATTTATATCCAGTTCATCTCAGTACCTTATACCCTATTACCTTGCTCTGCTCTCTTTACGTTAATGGAGGCTTACTTTCTGCTCTTCCTTTTTCCCAATTCCCTCACAGACTTTTTTATTTTAAAAAAATCTCTCTGTCTTCATCATTCCTTTTTCTCTCCCCTTCATGTATCTCCTTTCCGCTTAGACTACAGACACCTGCAGGATATAAAAGGAGGTGAGACTGTGTCAGGGCAAAAGACTCTGAGGAAAACTGAGAGGGGAATTTAGAAAAAAGGAAAAATTACAAGTGGTAGAAAAATCCCAGGGTATCTTCCCTCAGTGTCTTCTCTTAATCATCGCGCTGACACCACGTTGTAAAGGTTGGCTTTTATTGCCTCGTTTGGTGTAATACTTTCCCCAAATGGGAGGATTTAAATGGCCTCTCTCCGTCTCCATAAAGCAAAAAGCTGGCCACCAACCTGGCCTAGTCCCACCTGAGACAGCTGCTTCTTGTGAAGATGATGCTTGACAGCCCCACACATATAGAATGAGAGGAAGAGAAGCTAAAGATGTGGATCTGATAGGGGAGGTGTGCGGCCGAGAGCCATGGCCCAGGGATGGCAGGCCAAGCTGCAGACCGAGAGCAATGGTAGTGGCATTCTTGCTTTCCCTTTCTTCAAAATTCCTGTTATACCCTGGAGGTGGTGGGCTCTTTCCTCCTCTGCGGTTGGCTTCGGGGCAGGTTATGCAGTCAGGTCCTGGGAGAGAACCTTCCAGCTCCCCGTGTGTGTTATCCATGGCCCGTGAATATATTCATAGAATCATAGAATCATAGAATGGTTAGAGTTGGAAGGGACCTCAAAGATCATCCAGTTCCAACCCCCCTGCCCTGGGCAGGGACACCTCCCACCAGAGCAGGTTGCTCCAAGCCCCATCCAGCCTGGCCTTGAACCCCTCCAGGGATGGGGCAGCCACAGCTTCTCTGGGCAACCTCTTCCAGTGTCTCACCACCCTCATAGTAAAAAATTTCTTCCTGAGATCTAATCTGAATCTTTTTTCTTCCAATTTAAAACTGTTTCCCCTTGTCCTATCACTACACTTCCTGGCAAAGAGTCCTTCTCCAGCTCTTCTACAGGCACCCTTCAGGTGCTATAGCGGCTGGAAGGCCGCTATAAGGTCTCCCTGGAGCCTTCTCTTCTCCAGGCTGAACAACCCCAGCTCTCTCAGCCTGTCCTCACAGCAGAGGTGCTCCAGCCCTCTGATCATCTTTGTGGCCCTCTGCTGGACCTGTTCCAGCCGGTCCATGTCCTTCCTGTGTTGAGGACTCCAAAGCTGGACACAGTATTCCAGATATTCACATCACATTCACAGATATTCATATTGGAACTGCTGACGTTTATTTGGGGTGATCATCTTTGCTCACTTTGGGCACCACACAAGAGGCTTGGTATATCACAGAATCACAGAATGCTATGGGGTTGGAAGGGACCTCTGGAGATCATCTAGTCCAACCCCCCCAAAACCCAGATATAGGTTAATAATTTGTAACAAATCTGTTCTCTGCCACTACAACCCAGATATAGGTTAAAAATTTGTAACAAATCTGTTCTCTGCCACTACTACTGCCTTCAGCTTGTGGTTGCTCAACATGCAGCTCCCAGTCCTAATCAATGTTTTCCATCAAAATGGCTTGCTGAGCAGTTTTCAACAGCCAGTTATTATTGTTTCATTGTTTTCAGTAGGGTTTTGGTGTCTTACCCTCCAGCAGCTTCACACAGGTTTGTAGGTCATGTGTTGTTTGTGATTGTTGACTGGCTGAGTGAGATCTTCAGCTGTGAAGGCTGGGCATGAATGCTCAGGTGTGGAGTCAGAAAGTTCTTTTAAATATTCTTCAGCGCTTCTAAGAGATCCTTTTGTTTTGATAAAAGCATCCTGACAGTAAAATCAGTTGCTAAAATATTCCAAAAAATCATTAGATAAACACAGGGAAAGTGAATACCCTAATTACAGAACAATCTTGTGATTGTCATCCATGTTCTGCATGAGATACTTGGATAATGTCTGCTATTTCAAAACACAGGTATTGTATATTCCTTTGCCATTTGTAGTCTGATCTGTCTCTTCGGGATTCTTGCTTCTGACCAGAAAACTTAGGCCTTATTAACAGCCACTGTGGCTCACTGGGCCATCAAGAACCAGATATCTCACATTGGCTTCAAAGCCAGTTAAGAAATACTAATTATTTTTTTTTCTTCGTCTGTCTTAGAAATTCTAGTCCACCTGGAGTTCATTTGGGGAAAACCAGAGACATTTTTCTTTGCACTGTTACATTTCCAATTGTATTTTACAGCATACTTTTTTCAGCCTGGAGAAAAGGAGGCTGAGGGGAGACCTTCTGGCTCTCTCCAACTCCCTGAAAGGAGGGTGTAGCCAGGGGGGGCCGGTCTCTTCTCCCAAGGAACAGGCCATGGGACAAGAGGAAATGGCCTCAAGTTGCCCCAGGGGAGGTTCAGATTGGAGATTAGGGAAGGTGTTTCCCCAGAAAGGGTTAATACCAGTCTGGGCCTGGGCTGCCCAGGGCAGTGGTTGAGGCCCCATCCCTGGAGGGATTGAAAAGCCGGGTTGACCTAGTGCTTAGAGACATGGTTTGGTGATGGTTTTGATCAGAGTGAGGTTGATGGTTGGACTAGATGATCTGAAATGTCCCTTCCAACCTGGACAATTCTATCATTCTGTAAGGGAGCAAAAGATTAGAAGTCAAGAAATTATTCTTGTCCACCCTGCTCTTCTGGTGCTCTCTGGACCCAGGCTCTTTCAGTGCCCGTTAGTGCTGCCCCTTGTCAGCCACGTGAGGTCTAAGAGCAAGAAAATCAAGATGTGCATCTCAGGTATTCCAAGGTTTATGAACTTTGGGGGTTGCTCACAAGTGGAAGCAGACCCAATACTGACGCCTCAACCAAAACTAACCCCCCCCTTACTGGTCTGAAAATATTTGGAAAGCAACAGAGATGGGGGAGGAGAGATCCAGGAACAGCTGCCAGGACATTTAACAGTGTAAGGGTAACAGTTCTGCCTCATCTCCTTTTCTCTCTCAGATGTTTTGATCACAGATTGCATCCTGTATCGTAAAAAATTCCTTGAAGACTCAATTTATCCGTGAAAACAGTTCTCTAAAAACCCCCTTCATTTTCTTGATGTTTTTACTTGATTTCTAACTGTGCTAATGCTTTCCACAGAGCTGCTTATAACTACCTACACTTGTGGAGGTAATAAATACTCAAGAACAGCTTCTTGCTTTTTTTTGTAAATACATTTTGAATTTCTAGCCATCCCAGTAGTTTATTTGTGCTGGAACTGCAGCCCTGGTCCGGGGAGCTGTGCAGCAGAATGGCTTAACAGAGGGGTGCTGAGCTCTAGCTGAAAAAAGGGCTATTAAACAGAAAAAAATATAAATAAATCAACTGGCAGTAGTTTTCCAAGCTATATTTTCTAAGGATTTTGTGGGGCTCTTACTCTGCTGAAAAGAGCTTCTCGACATAAGGGCTGGATTTTGAATCCACTCGTGACCATCAGGAGGGAAGCAGCAAACAGATATATTCATTTTTGGCTTGGAAAAAAACCACTGGATTATTTAAAACATAAAGGGTTCCTTGATATATGCAGTTGGCATCACTCTGAGTGATAATAAAAAAGGCATCACTATTAAAATGCAAAGTGTACTATTGCTACCCTTAGGGGTTTATCTCTCAGATCTGTCCTCTGTACCAATCCAGCAAGGATTTAATAATGTTCTGTCCACAAATTTTACCCCCACGAGCTGCAGGGAGGACAGGGTTTGCTCCTTAAAGCAAGTTGCAGAGGCACAATGCAGAAAAGAGGAGAAGAGAGAATTGCCTAAAAGCTTTCCTAGTAGGGAATGCTTTTCTCATTCAAGACATAAATGAAAGATTAGAGAGTTCAGAGATACTCAGGCTTAGCTGGCTCTATTCCTGCAGGAGGAAAGATTTGCATCTAACCATTTGGGTGAGTTGCCATTGAAATGCAGAGCTGCTCAGGGGGGCTGCATCTGGCCTAATAGTATTTTTTGTAAGTCTGCCACTCGTGGGGAGAGCAATGCAGACACCCAAACCTTGGTGACTAGTACTATTTAAGATGTTTTACTGTTTTCTATGGGTATCTTTCCCACCTCCAGCTGCCTCTCCAGAAGTGCACAATCACTCAGGCATCCTCTGTTGCATCTGCCAGCCCCCTTGCAGGTGCCTTGGATACTCTGGGATGTCAAAAATGGCACTTGGTGCCTATGTTTAGGACCTGATTCAGTCCCAGTGTGGTGTAGCTGTGAGACGCTTACTCTCTCAGAAGAGTGAGAACAGTTCCCTTTGCAATTTATAGGGAAAGTTAAAAGTAGACTGACTGTTGACAAGTCAGGTTGGCTGGTTTACAAGAGACTACTATGTTCAACAGATGGAAAGAAGCTGCCAGATCTGGATAAAAAAGCAGATCCAAACAACCCAGCACGTAAAAGTATTTGATTTTCTACAGTCTGAAGTGTGGAATTCAGGCAAGAGGCAGCAGGTCCCTGGATTTAGCTCTACTTTTTAATGCTGGCACCCAAAAAGGTTATAGAGATGAGTTACTGTTCCATTCTTTATTTTTAATGCTCCTGCATTCTTTGAAATATGCAATGAAGTTGGGTTTTGCACTTCATTTTGTCTGTCACTCTAACGATGTTGTACTGTTTCTTTTATTCCTGCTGCATGTGATCAGGTGGTTCTTCAGGAAACCTCCTCTCTTTAATAAAAAGGTGAGTCTTTAATAGGATTCGAATGCTGATAGTGTACCAGAAGTGTTGCTGGAGTCCTACTTCTTCAAAAGAGACAAATAAAACACTGTCAGGAGTGTAGCATCCACCAGTGTCATAAAAAGCACAGCTTCCCTTGGCCACTGTGCTCTGAAGTGCTGGCTGTTTCTTCTCTGGTATAAACATCTATCAACAGAAGAAAAATTGTTTTGAAGTGTGGCTGTCACCAGCTCCAGGGCTTTGACCTTGGCCCAGTTAAGCCAAAGGAGCATTTCCAGTGATTTTAGGGAAAAGACTAAGCCTTTCTCTAAATCTGTGTCCCTCCATTACTCCTGATTTTAGCAATGTAGATAGACATGGGAGATCCGCGGTGTTATCTCCATGTGGATGTGATTGAGTAACTCCTGGACAGTGAGAGGTAGCAACTCTCCTTTTCAGATGAATGTGGGTGGGCTGTGGGGCAATTGGGTTTGATTTAGTTTGCTTGATGCTGATATAGTTCACATCCTGAGGGATTTATTGTCCTTTCCTCCAGAAAAAGTAGCAATGAATCCTTGCCCTCTAGCACTGAACTTCAAACCACATCCTGATTTGATCATGAGCCCAATCCCTACCCATAAACTTGGTTGTCAGCCGTAGTCTTCTTCTCCCATCTCTGATTAAAAACTTCCCATCTTGATTTATGTCTTTGCCCTGAAATGAAACTACCTGATTTGGCTTCTGAATAATACAAAGGAAACAGAAAGCCAGCAGGAAAAACAGTGAAAAAGACAAGTCCAAGGGGGGGACAAAAGGGAGAAGTTAAAAAAAACTCCGTTTAAGAAATTTTACTAAAATAAAAAACTATAGAGATACCCCTTCCCCCCCCCAAAAAAAAAAATCCAACCACCAACTCTCCCAATCATAGAAGCAGAGTCATTTGACCATTGGCCCGATCTAAACGAGCTAATTCCAAACGCGATCTCACCCAAGCGCGGTGGGTGATTCAGACACTGAGAACGTATCTCCCCGTTAATTTAGCTGCTGATTTATCTTTTAGCTTGGCCAGAAACCAGCTGTTGGACTATCCAGCCATAGTCATCTACGCTACAATCGGGAATGATGTCTGCAATGGGTAAGGTGTAAACTTCTTCATTTTAACTTCTTTAGACCACTGCTGGCTGCTTGGACCTTTATGTCTTGTTGCTTTGAGCTTCCCCATGATGGCATTTTTCTTTTCTATTGCTCTGTGCTTCATTATTCTTTTTCTTCTGAAAATACTGATATTTTCAAATACAGTCGTACCTGTATTTGGACTAGTTATTTATCGTAGCTAGTCCTTATTCAGAGCTTGTCTTTCTTTCTTTTAATTACGAGCTGGTGATGAAGTGACCAATGGCATGTCTGAAGTAGAATATTTCTAACGTAGCAGGTGAAATGAGGTATAACAACAACGGAGGAGAAAAAAAAGAGTTTAAAAACATGTATATCCGTCTTACTCAGTGTGTCACCTCCTGTCAGGAGGGGAAACATGACTGGTTTACCTTTTTGGAAGAATGACAACCTAGTCCCCTGTTGAGGTTTATTTTCACCCTGCCTCTGCTGCACACTGCCTGCAGTCTTCGCTGTGCTCTCCTGATGAGGAGTTTTGTCTTTCTGGCTTTACTCGCGTCATAAGCCCAGCAGGAGAATGAACTGAAGCTTTCAAAACTAATAGTCCTGGCATTAGCCATTAGCAATGCTTGCAGGGACGCCAAGAGGTCACGAGTTGGATGTTTCCCCTCCTCCTGGTAGTGGGAAGGCAGAAAATACCTTGCACGTACACGTCACGGGTTTGGGTTTGCCTGTGATCCAAGTGCTGTTGTTGGAGTAACATTATTTTCACCATGATGACTCTTCAGATTTTCTTTTAAGTGGAGGGAAGAAATAAATTTGACTTATGCTGAGACTTTCAAAGAAGTCATTTTAACAAATGACACAGGTTCAGCTAAGTCCCCTTCTAAAGTTTTTAGAAGTCTCGTCTGCAGGTTGTATAAAGAAGCAGGAGCTATTTTGCCGGCTGTCAGACTTTGCCATTAAAACATCTTAGTTTGGGGATCCTAACCCCTGCCTTAACAGCGAGTGTTTGAGTTGAAGCTTTGCACATCAGGGGTTGTGCTGTGGACAGGGAAAGCCAAAGGCCAAGCTTTCCCTGACACAGCAGCGCCTGGAAGCCCTCAACCAGGGCAGAAGTGGGACCACAGGAGACCAAGACCTTGTAGGTCCTTCCCTGGCAGCACACAGAAATAGCCTCCCATGAAACCTTCACCCTTGGCATCTCCCTCTGGTGCTTGTACTCTCTCTGCACCCCTGCCCAGAACTGCCAGCTCTGCTCTCAGCACCACCCTCCTGCTACGGGAAGGACGCACGAATCCTCAAAGGGAACCCCACCACTCTTCAACTGAGTGGGAAAAGCAGTGACAGACCTCCTGCTACGTGGTGACAAGACTGTCCTGGGAATCTGTTTCTTGAGAATCACAGAGTGATAGGGGCTGGAAGGGACCTCTGGAGATCATCTCCTCCAACCCCCTGCCAAAGCAGGTCCAGCCAGAGCAGGTTGCACAGGAACGTGTCCAGGTGGGGTTTGAATGTCTCCAGAGAAAGAGACTCCACCACCTCCCTGGGCAGCCTCTTCCAGGGCTCTGCCACCCTCAAAAGGAAGAAGTTCCTTCTCATGTTTAGATAGAACTTCTCACATTCAAGTTTGTTCCCATTTCCTCTTGTCCTGTCCCTGGGCACCACTGAAAAAAGACTGGCCCCATCCTCCTGACACCCACCCTTGAAGTATTTATAGGTGTTGATCAGATCCCCCCTCAGCCTTCTCTTCTCCAGACTCAAAAGACCCAAGTCCCTCAGACTTTCCTTAGCAGAGAGATGCTCCAGGCCCCTCATCATCTTTGTAGCATCTGCTGTCCCCTCTCCAGCAGTTTATGGAGGTATCATTGCAACCACCCCCAGGATGATGAGCCCCTCCCAAATAGTGCCTTCTCTGAAGTCTGTGGCTCCTGCTGCTGAGACTTTCGGGGTGACTTCTCCCAGGCTTGGCACAGGCTCTGTTGTGTGCATATTTCAATTCTGCTCTTCCACTGGCTTTGCTAAAAGCACCTCTTTTTCCTTTGTTTTATTTCTCATTCTGCACGTTATTCCTTTCACTTCCCCTGTCTCTAGCACCGCTTTCTATTCTTGCCTGAAGTAAAAAGAAATTGTCTACAAATTTAAACCATTTTGGCCTTGCCTCAGCCATTCCTGTGTTCCAAAACAGTATTTATTACTTGAAACTCGGCTGTCTTTTTATCCCGGCATCGATTACCTCGCAGAGATGCTTCTGTCTGCTCAAATTCTCTCTGCTGTCTGTTTTCTTCTAAAACATTTGCAGCATCAAAGGAGGCTATCGGGCTGTAGTGATCCCCGTGACTCCAGCAAGGAAAGATGCTGCAGCTTTTCCATCGAGTGGGATGTACAGGCAAGAGAAGGGTTTTTTCAGTGTCCGGTCACTGGGTGTAGCTGCCCTGGCTCTGATGCACCCATAGATGTTACGGAGGATGTGGAGCATCTAATGGGCTTGACTTCAAACCCAGGGCTTGACAAATGAAGACCTCTTCAAGGACAGCTTTAAACTGCAGTAACAGAGCCTTTCTGGCCTTATCTTGTGCTTCACCTTCAAAAGAGAGCAATGTGCTGAGCACACCGGAGACACAGCTCTTAGCCAAAACCTTGTTAAAATGCCAGTATTTCACCCCACGCGAAGAGCAGGGCAATGAGTAATAGGGATGTTTGTAGAGGAGAAGGATAATGGAATTGGCAGCTTCTGTTACACGTTCCCAGTAGTCTCCACACTGCGGTGTCCAAACAGGGGAGTTAGAAAAATAAAGACAGATGGCAATAGTATCTCTCAGCCCACTGAGGTGTAAATGTGGGACACAATGTGGGACACACAGACCTGGAACAAAAAGGAAAAAAAAAAAAACCAGACAAGAAAATAATGAGCACCGACAGTCTCAAATGCTGTACAATTAATTGCACGTATTAGTTGCGTTTGGGGTAAGACGACGTTTCTCCAGCCTCTCTTTCCCAGCTTTGCAGTTATGGCATCTGCAACAAACAGAAAGGTGATGGCAGCAAAGCTGGGATGGGAACTTGTGTAAAGCACGAGCAGCAGCAGGAACACAGCACTCCCTTACGGTCCAGCTACCATCACCAAAGTGCTGCTGCACCTCTTCGTCCCTAAAAGCAGTACGTGAGCATGCAACACCCTGCAACATGCACAGCCCAAACCTTGGCCATGGAACAGCGTGTGGCTGGAGAACAGATGTATGTCTGAAACGTTGGGCTGGGGGAATATTTATTTGGGTTAGTGTCATGGGGAGGGGTGAAGCATGACGTGGCAGGCCAGAGCCACCAGCCCCCTGCAGAAGAATGATGGTGAGCTGTGTTTGAACTGTGCCAGACCCTGCTATAAGGGACTGGAGGAGGTCTCTGTGGCAGAGGAGATTTGGGAAAGCTAAGCACAGTGTGCATGATGCTTAGTTTGGAGAAGAGGAAGGTGATGGGGGACCTCATTGCCCTCTGCAACTCCCTGAAAGGAGGGTGTAGAGAGGTGGGGGTTGGCCTCTTCTCCCAAGGGAATAACAACAGGAGCAGAGGAAATGGTCTGAAGTTGGGGCAGGGGAGGTTTAGATGAGATCTTGGGAAGAATGACTTTCCTGAGAGGGTGGTCAGGCCCTGGAAAAGCCTGCCCAGGGAGGTGGTGGAGTCACCATCCCTGGAGGGATTTAAGAACCGTGTAGATGTGGCCCTTCAGGGCATGCTCTAGTGCCCGAGATTGTTGGGTTGTGTCTGTGTGTGGGTGGCTGTGGTGTTGGGGGGGGGGGTAGGGTTTGTTTGTTTTGCTTGGTTGGTTGGTTGGTTTTTTTGTGGTTGGACTCGATGATCTCAAAGGTCCCTTCCAACCATGAATATTCTGTGCTTCTGCCTGGTCCCTCTGTGTTGAGTGTGCAGTGCTATAGTACCCGTGGTGTTAGGACCTTCAGGATCTGTGTGCACATCCAAGGATATTACTGTGTGTTTGTGTATTGCAGGGGGGCAGGGAGTGCTCCCTAAAATACCTAGATCTGATGCAGCAAGAGCCCTAACATTAACATCCACCTGTTATGGTCTGGGGCCAACATCAACTTCCAGACATCCCAGATGGGCAGGGGCTCTCACTGGCTGCTGCCTCCCAAGAGGACCTTGTGAGGGTACCCCAACATCCCCAGGGCTCACCCAGACACCTTTAAGTCCTTCTGGTAGAGCCCAAAACGAATGTGCCTACAAGATGGCTCGCTTCTAGGTTGGTTTTAATTTCACAGCCTGGCACGGAAAGGAAATGTGAAGAAATGCACTGAAATAGCTGCATGACTTCAGCAGAGGATGACAAGAGACAGTGGAGTTATGAATGTCCTATTAATTCCAGCTCATACTGATGTGTTTACTTGCGGTGGAGGCCTTACATCAGAGCAGTATTTTGAAATCAAGTGCTGCAACCCCTGTAGGCGAAATGAAGTAATTTAAGAGCAAAACCACAGCCTTATCTCAAAGTACCTTGCTTGGGTGGCTGTCGCAAGGATAAGCCTGAATCTTAATGTTATTTTTCAGTTCTCCCTAAGCAGAAAGCCTCAAATGCTTGAGCAGCACATACTGTGTTAAGATAAATTTCTGGGCCAGGGGAACTTGTCTAATTATTATTTTGTGTGCAAAACGCAGCCCGCTGAAGAATTCCAAATCCTCGCTAGGGAACATGGTTCTCACATGTGGGACTCAGCACCGACCTCCCCCTCTCCCCCAAGCAGAAACATTTCTAATGCCTCAAAACACAACAACACCACTTTTGGAAGCTCCTGCTTCTATGGTGTTCACCGACAGGAATCCTGTCTGATGCCCCAGCAGCTCACTCGGCGCTAGAAGGCATCAAGTTCACCCTTCTCTTACGCTGCTTCACCGACAGGAATCCTGTCTGATGCCCCAGCAGCTCACTCGGCGCTAGAAGGCATCAAGTTCACCCTTCTCTTACCCCTGGGAAGCCACTAAAGAGATTGAAGGACTTTCCCAGGGAAAGGACTTGGATGTAGTCTCCTGGCTGCCAAGCTGATTGCTTCCCTACAAGCCCACAGGGAGAAAATGTGAAAACCCCCTAAACCAGTAAGGATGGACGTTAGTGCAACCTTCTGCTCTACTTGGAAGGACATCCCCTGTCGTTCTTCTTGAACGACAGGATGAGGTCCTCAGCGGGTGTTGAGGCTTTCTCTCTGAAAGCCTTGGTCCAGCTGAGCTGCACCACCAAGGCAGGACAAAAACTGTCACGAGAAACCTCCTTCCCAGGGTGCAGAGTTCATGCTGTGCTTGACCACACATGTTGACATGCTCCAAATTCTGGCTATGGTGCCCTTGCTGCTCTTTCTGGGGGCTCTTTTAAGAGCTTATGTTTCAAACGCTTGTCTTTATAGTCTTTTTCAATTCAAACAAGGCAACTTCTGGTTTTACACGCTCTGCTCCATGTGCTCCAAGGGGTCCCAGGCCACCCTGGAGCTGCCAGGTATTTGTGGAAGCTTGCAATGTCCTTCTTCTTCCCATCCCACTGACTCCTTGCTCTGAGAGAGGAAAATGGGACATCTCGGGACAACAGGAGGCTTTTCCCCAAACCTGACTCTGCTCTGTGTCCCTGGTGACCCCTGTGGAGCTGGGTTCTCCTCCGTGCCAGAGACCTCTTGCTAGGAGGGGACAGCATCCTCGGGGCAGCATTCACCCACTGGCTCGTAGCCCCTGTTAGAGGCACGTGCACCACGAGAGAGCAGTGATAGCTCTCGGGGGAAGAGTGGGTAAACGCTGTCTCTGTAATAAAGTGGTTGTTTTAATAACATAACTACAGGCAGCCTGGGGTGGTTTTGCTTGTTTGTTTTCCTTATAGAAGTTGAAATTTATTTCAACTTCAGGATGTTAATTTTCCCCACCCTGCGGCATTTATAGCTAAATGCAAGAGGGGAAGGATAAATTTGAACCTGAGACTCTGGCTTGAATCATAGAATTGTAGAACAGGACCTTCAAGATCATCCAGTTCCAACCCCCCTGCCCTGGGCAGGGACGCCTCCCACCAGACCAGGTTGCTCCAAGCCCCATCCAGCCTGGCCTTGAACCCCTCCAGGGATGGGGCAGCCACAGCTTCTCTGGGCAACCTCTTCCAGTGTCTCACCACCCTCACAGCAAAGAATTTCTTTCTGGTATCTCATCTAAATCTCCCCTCTTCCAATTTAAAACCATGTCCCCTTGTCCTACTGCTCCACTCTGATCAAGAGTCCCTCTCCATCTCTCCTGTAGTCCATTCAGGTACTGGAAAGCCAATATAAGGTCTCCCCGGAGCCTTCTCTTCTCCAGGCTGAACAAGCCCAACTCTCTCAGCCTGTCCTCACAGCAGAGGTGCTCCAGCCCTCTGAGCATCTTTGTGGGCCTGCTCTGGACCTGTTCCAACAGCTCCATGTCTTCCTGTGCTGAGGACTCCAGAGCTGGACACAGTGCTCCAGGTGGGATCTCACCAGAGCAGAGGGGCAGAATCACCTCCCTGGACCTGCTGGTCACGCTTCTCTTGATGCAGCCCAGGATGCAGTTGGCTTTCTGGGCTGCCAGTGCACATTGCTGGCTCATGTTGAGCTTCTCATCCACGAGCACCCCCAAGTCCTTCTCCTCAGGGCTGCTCTCCAGCCATTCTCTGCCCAACCTGTATTTGTGCTTGGGATTGCCAAGCCTTGATGAGGTTCAGGCCTGCTAGTGAGCCACAAAACCTGGGTGTTTGGTCCATGTGGGACACCAACATAGCTCTCATACCCTAATGGGTATTTCTGAGGCCTATTTGATCTTAAACACCTCCTCCCTCCAGCCTCTTCCTCCTCTTTCCAGTCCCCTACATTCGTCCAGACACCTGACTATTCTCCTATCCTCATGCAGAGCTGTGGTAAAAGCAGTGAGAGACATGTGAGAGCCAAAGCTACCTTAGATATTTCTATCTGGCATAATCAAAGAGCGTGTTGAAGGCAAGCTACATCCCCTTAGGGCAAGGGATCCTCTTCCTGCTGAAATTTGAGGTAGACATTAGATCAGCCCAAAAGCAGCACAGACCTGTAAAGACTGCAGCTCAGCAGGTTCCTGGGTCTACATCAAGCGGTTTAAGATGCTCTGCAACAGCTACGAAGAGCCAGGTCCCAGGGTTAGCGCAGTAGATTCACAAGAATTTTTAACACCACAGGAAACCAACGTGGTCACAGGCTGCTTCATGGCTCTGATGTGTCTCTCTGCTCTGTAAATAAAGCCCAACTCATTTGCAGCCTACGGAACAAAACCAACAGGAGAACCAAGGCTTTTTCTTTTTTAACGGCGGTGTGCTGAGCCTGGGTAGGATAGAATTAAATTTCTTCGGGGCAGCTTTTGTGGTGCTCTATTTTAAAGTTTTGTCCAAAACAATGCTGATAACACATTTGTCCAGCTGTTGCTGAGCAGTGTTTGCGCAGCACTGGGACCTTCTCTGTCACTCTGCCCCCGAGTCAATAGGTTCGGGGTGTGCAAGAGGTTGGGAGGGGACACGCCTGGACAGATGATCCAAACTGACCAAAGAGATAGTCCATGCACAGTGGTAAAAAGGGAGAGAAGGGGAATTTACAGGTCTCAGGAGCTGGCTGGGCATCCTTCTGCCCATGGGAGGTGAGGAGTGACTGCCCTTGCATCGCTTCTTTTCCTTGCCTTCTCTCTTCTTCTCCTTCTCTTATGAACAATAGCTTTTTTCTTTTTTTTTTTTTTATCTTGAGCTCCAAGTTTTCTTGCTTTTACTCTTCCTGTCTCACTGGGGACGGGGGGGAGCGAGCGAGAGGCTGTGTGGTGCCTCGCTGTTAACCCACAACAGGAGGCCACTCTATAAAAAAGGGGTGCATCTGTCTGTTTTTAGCAGGGAGGAGGGTTACACCGAGGGAGGATTCTATATCTGTGCTGATTTGGGTAAAACAATGAGAGACTAAACCATGCAACATCAATTTTTATAAGGTCTTATTTAGCTAACTTACCTAATGTGGAAGAATGGCAAAGAAGAAAATTCTGCTGTTTCAGGTGCCTTTCTGGGGGCACGGTGTTACCTGACACAATGTCCTTTTGGTGTCCTCTTCTGCAGGGAGCGTGACACGCTGGCTCACATGACTACACCCAAAGAAATGCTCTCCAACGTGGTGCAAGCTCTGCGATACCTGGACACCCGTCTCCCAAATGGCAGCCACGTCATTTTGACAGGCTTGGTAGATGGCCGCTTCCTCTGGGATCACCTGCATGACAGATACCATCCTCTAGGTAAATATGAGACATTGTGGGGTCCTTCCAGTTATCTGCCTGCTCATCTGACCTTCTCTCCCTGAATAATGGATGAGTCTAATGACAATTTCAAGCAAACATGACAGAGTGAAGGAGAGCTGAGGAATATGAGGCAGATATTACAGAATCACAGAATGCTATGGGGTTGGAAGGGACCTCTGGAGATCATCTAGCCCAACCCCCTGCCAAAGCAGGTCTACCCAGAGCAGGTTGCACAGGAACATGTCCAGGTGGGGTTTGAATGTCTCCAGAGATGGAGACTCCACCACCTCCCTGGGCAGCCTCTTCCAGGGCTCTGCCACCCTCAAAGTGAAGAAGTTCCTCCTCATGTTTAGATGGCTCATATTGGCTGTGCAGTACAAGTAGGAGAGCCAGGTTACCATCCCCTGTGCAGGACAGGGCAGCTAGAGGGCAGACCCCTAACCTGGCTGGTCCTCCCCAAAGTCGGAGCCCCTCAGCTTCAAATCAGGCTCAATACATGCTGTGACCTGGAAACAAACCATTCTGCCTCAGCCTTGGCCCAAAATTGTGGCTGGCCTGCCTGCATTTCATCCTGGCTCTTTTTACGGTGGAGCCAGACATTTGGTGAACATCTGACTGATGTTCACCACTCACTGACTAGTGGATGTCTTGGCAAAACTGTATGTGGGCCAGGACAGAGGATTAAGTCAGGGGGTTGTGAAAGCCTGGTTAGGTAATTAGAGAAATAAATGTTTCACAAGCACTGGGTGCCTGCCACCTCCTACCCTACCTACAGGTGTGATGGAGGAAACCTCACACCATGTGCAGGCACGTTTTGGGGCATTGCCTCAGAGTGCAGTTGCCGTAAGGTGCTTTGGGACAGTGTTTTCAGAGATTTGGAGGCTGCCTTTGGGAACCTGTTATCTCAGAGCGTGCATGAAACCATACCTCTGACACAGGACTTCATCTGGTGCCAAACAGCAAGGAGGAAGGTCATCACAGCGGGCTGCATTCATATTCAATGGCATATGACATCCATCCTTGGTTTGGCTGACAGCTTTGCCTCTGGAGTCAGTGTGGAAATACTGCAACCACATCCTGGGCTGCAGAAGTGTGAGCAGCAGGTCCAGGGAGGTGATCCTGCCCCTCTGCTCTGGTGAGATCCCACCTGGAGCACTGTGTCCAGCTCTGGAGTCCTCAACACAGGAAGGACATGGACCTGTTGGAACGGGTCCAGTTGAGGACCACGAAGATGATCAGAGGGCTGGAGCACCTCTGCTGTGAGGACAGGCTGAGAGAGTTGGGGTTGTTCAGCCTGGAGAAGAGAAGGCTCTGGGGAGACCTTGTAACGGCCTTCCAGTACCTGAAGGGGCTACAGGAGAGCTGGGGAGGGACTCTTGGTCAGGGAGTGGAGCCATAGGATGAGGGGTAATGGTTTTAAACTGAAAGAGGGGAGATTTAGATGAGATACCAGAAAGAAATTCTTTGCTGTGAGGGTGGTGAGACACTGGAAGAGGTTGCCCAGAGAAGCTGTGGCTGCCCCATCCCTGGAGGGGTTCAAGGCCAGGCTGGATGGGGCTTGGAGCAACCTGGTCTGGTGGGAGGTGTCCCTGCCCAGGGCAGGGGGTTGGAACTGGATGATCTTGAAGTTCCCTTCCAACTCTAACCATTCTATGATTCTATGATTTCTTTGGGGATGTGGGAAGTTGTGGGGTGGGAAAGCTTGGAAGTTGCTTGCAGAGCCCGTTCTCCACAAGTTCACACCACCCCACAGTGGATAAAGAATGTGAAATACTTTATGCAGGTAGCAAAGAAAGTTTTTATGGAAACGGCTGAAGTCAGTCCCTTGTTCTCCAGCCAAGAGTGTGTACAAGGAACCATTGTGGACATTCTGCTGCCAAATTTTAGACTGAAAACATGTTCCCAAATATTTGGGTAAAGAGAGCGAGAGAAGCTAAATCACGTAATTCAAGCAGTAGATTACATCTTCAGATGATTTTGGCAACTGCTGCCTACTAGAGCTTTCAGCAGACTCTGTGCTGTGCTTTCCCCAAGGTTCTCCAATCTTTTCTAGTGGCCCCACAGCTTCTGTGTTATCTACTACGAGTTATTTTAGCCCTTAAAATAATATCCCTTGCCTCTTCTCAGGAAGGCTGAGGTCTCCAGTTCTATTCCTGGTAGCGTGTTCCCTTTTTCTCTAATAAGCACTATACTACTACCAATGAAAACAGAAAAAAAAGAAAAATGAAAGGAAAATCTTGTCCCTTCCAGGGCAGGAGCAGCCTGTGATAATTACTTTTTAGTCACATAAACACATTTCTTTCCTTGAGTGTGTGTTTACCACAAGCACGGTTCCTCTACTGGATTATCAGAGGCAACACGTGGCATTTTTTTGGCACAAGCCAAAATCGGGAGTGATGAGCTATAGGACCAGTTGGAAATTTTTCAGGGGGGGGCTGATTTGTTTTGGAGGGACCCAATTAATCCTAAAGCGACACATTTTGCAGCAGGGGATCACTTCTGGCAGATCCTCCTGTGGGTTGTGAGCAGGTTTCCCCACTTGGCTGATGGTCAGGTGTGACCAGATGTTGGTCTGGCTTTGTGCCGAATCCCTGGGCCCCCTGACAGCGCATCCCAGGGCCTGATCTTCCCAGGTTACATGGATCTGGGACATTGGGATGGTTTGAGGAACCCATAACAATTTATTGTCGTTTAGGCAATTATTCTATCACCCAGTGACCCCTCCCCATCCAGAAAGGGGAACTGGGGAAAGCAAAGAAACCTGAGGGTTGAAATATAAATAGATTTAATAGGGTAAGACTAAATAATTAACATTATTAATGCTAAAAACCCAATATTGATCCTGATACCAATAAAAAATATAAAAGGATTATACTCAGCCCATTCTATCAGCAGGAAGCTCTGCTCTCCCAGCAGGGACAGCAAATGTGGGACACTGTGAGCGCTGCGCCTTCAGGAGGAAGGGAAGGGCTCAGGGGTCCAGCACCGGGGCAAGGAGTTCTCGGGATGGCAGCCACCAAGGGAGAGAGAGCACCATGCAGCAAACTTTCTCCTTTATATTCAATATGATGTTCATGGTATGAAATAATCCTGTTGGCAGCTTGGGTCAAGTGCCCAGGTCTCGCTCCTCCTCATCCACGCACCTGGCAAGGCTCAGAAACACTGAGACCTTGAATCCCACATACCAAAGCTGGCTATAAAGCAAATATTTTCAGGAATTCAGACACTAGAGTCTTCTGAAAGTGCAGTTTTCCCCCAGCATTAGAAGAGAAATTAGTCCTGTGTCACTCAAACCAGGAGAGCTACCCCAGTATCCAGGAGTGACACTAGATCTTTGAGCTCCTCGGGGAACTGATCCTGCTGCTGAGTGATGGGCAGCCCTGGGATGGGCAGGAATTGCATCCATATCCCAGAGCTGCTGCAAAGCAACCTGAGGAGCCCGTTTCACTTGGGAGAGATTACATTTTGCAGTTTCTGAGGGAGGCAGCAACAACAAAAATTGCTTATTTCACTGCCGAAAACATAACGAAACCTGCCGGGATGATCAGTGCGCTACAAACTCAGAGAACAGAGTGGCCATTTCATTTCCAACTTGGTTATAGCTACCGAAGAAGCAAAAAAGTCAAGAAAATGGGCAATTTTCTCAGCAAGCTGGGCTATTGCATAGCACAGAGAATTTTTAAGGCACGTCAGCTGAGTGTTTGACTCGGCGCTTGAATTTGCTCACCCCCACGAGCAATACCCACTTCCCTCTGTGACAGCAAAATTGGTCCTGGGAGTAAACCCAGGCACCTTCAATCTTCCCTTCAGCTTTGGGATCCCTGCGTGTGTTTGGTGGGTGAGAGACACGTTAATGGATGAAATATTAGTCATGCACTTGGGACGTCGGTGCCGGCTGCGATGACTAACCCCGCGTGCGAGACACATCACCCGTGAAAGGCTGGAGAGGATTAAAAGCAGCTCTGCCTGCTGTGGGGACACGGGCAGGACGCATGGGTGCCACCTCTGATGCACCCCAGCTTTGGTGGTGGGAGGATAACCTGGGGGTGGGTTGGGGGTCCTGGGGTCCCTCTCCCCACCGAGGGGTCTAATGAACGGGAATTTCACTGAATTTTACTGAATTTTTAGAGTTGGAAGGGACCATAGAGATCATCTAGTCCAACTCCCCTGCTAAAGCAGGATTGCCTAGAGCTTGTCAGAGCATGTTACTCAGGAGCATCCAGGGGGGTCTCCAAAGAAAGAGACTCCACACCCTCCCTGGGCAGCCTGTTCCAGGGCTCTGTCACCCTCACTGGGAAGAAGTTTTTTCTCATATTTGAGTGGAACCTCTTCTGTTCCAACTTGTGCCCGTTGCCCCTCGTCCTCTCA
>NW_015090772.1:3365359-3376794 GCF_001431845.1 Calidris pugnax
TTGGCCTTCCTGGCCACAAGAGCACACTGTTTACTCATTGTCATTTTGCTGTCCACCAGGACCCCTAGATCTTTCTCTTTAGAAGTTGTCTCCAGCAGGTCCACCCCTAACCTGTATTGGTACCTGACATTCTTCTTCCCCAGGTGCAGGACCCTACACTTTTCCCTGTTGAACCTCATGAGGTTCTTCCTTGCCCAGCCCTCCAGCCTGTCCAGATCTCGCTGGATGGCAGCACAGCCCTCCGGGGTGTCAGCCACCCCTCCCAGTTCAGTATCATCAGCAAACTTGCTGAGGATACACTCTGTCCCCTCGTCCAGGTCACTGATGAATATGTTAAACAGCACTGGACCAAGTATTGACCCCTGGGGGACACCACTGGTTACAGGCTTCCAACTTGAACCTGCTCCATTAATCACTACCCTTTGAGTCGGTACATTTTTGGCCACCAGGCACATGAAGGTTCCCTCTCTGTGTGTTTCAGGGCAGCTGAACAGGGACGTCACCTACAGTCAACTTTATTCTTTCCTCGACTGCCTCCAGGTAAGGTCTCTGGCTGTAGCTTAGGAGCCCCCCCTTTCTTCTCGGCCCCCTGTTGATGCTCTGCTCCCTTGGTCCTGCCCAGGTGAGCCCTTGCAGCGGCTGGCTGACTTCCAACGAGACCCTCAGGAATTTGACCTCGGAGGTAAGTCTCCACGAGGCTGCACGAGACCCTCCTCTTGCACAGACCCTCTCCCAGTTCACCCTGTCCCTGAGGATATAAGCCTAATACCTCAAAGGCTTGTCAACACACTTTTTTTTCTCCCAAAGACAGGGAAAAAGATGTGGAAAGATGTGTATCCATCCTTCTAAATGTCTCTCAGGCTCCAGGAGGCAGCATGGTTAAGGGATTTGTTAATGTATTCCCTTTCCAACCTCTCAGCTGCCCAAACTTATTTTCAAGGGGCGCGATCTCCCTGAGACAAAACTGTCCAGGTTCCTCTTCTTTAAGGGGAAAACATCCCTGATGAAGAAAGAAATGGCTTGTGAATCAAATAGCTGTGGGCGTGAAAAGCCAACTGCATGGATTGCTCTGGCAGCAGGAGCAGGGCCCCAAGAGCAAGAGCCTTACCCTGTCTTCATTTGGGATTTGTGCTAATCTTCCTCAGACACATTTCCGTGGACTTAATCACCAGCTGGTGTGACCGAGGAGCATCCAGGCTCGGCGCAGGAATTGGAACAGACAGGACAGAGATGTCTTAAAACTCACCCTAAAAATCTGGCTGCAGAAGTAAATACCACGTAATATCAGCCACTTATTCCCTTCCAGAACAAGCTGATTTTTAATCCCAGCACCCCCCCTGCAGCCATGCAATAGAGCCAGTAGCCAAATATCATCAAAAGTGTCATCTCTGTGTGTAGTTGAATTAATGTTTGCATTCACTAAACCCCAAATATGGCCTTAATTTCACCAAGGCTTACATATGTGTTTCATTTTATGCCCTGTCCCTTGCGACTTCAGAAAAGGGAATTAAACACATCCTTAAATCTTTGAGGGATCGCGGCTTATGTATTTGTACCAACAACACAGAGCATACAGTACGTGTAACTTCCGTCCATGAACAATTCATGTATCTGCAGGGCACGAATTAATCTTTTTTCTGAGCCCCTGTCTGAAACTAATTGTCTATGTTATTATCCAAACCTCACGATTTAAATATTTAGGAGCTCCTGATCTCTGTCCCGGCTGTAGAAATCACACTGGGTGTATTGGTTACGTAGATGCTCAATGGAGGTAATTTACTCTGCTGAAAGTAAGAGCAGAATTTGGTCTGCCTGGATAGGCATTAGCACTCACAACAAGGCTGATGGGAAAGGAGAACATTTGTCCTGTACTAAAAGTTCGAGTTTTCTTTAAGAGGAATGGAAAGGAGCAGGCTCTCGCTCATCAAGAGGCCTCCGAAATGGAGAAATTCAGAATATTTGCATAGGCATAGAGACACTGCTAAAAGAGGTCTCCAATAAAACAACTACAAGCTGTATTAAAGTTAGTACATCATTTGAAGCCTCAGTAGAACAGTGTAGTGCATCCCATGGGGAGCTGGGGAGCCCAAGGGCTGGTGGTGCAAGTGGATGTGTGATGAAGAATCCCATCTCCCCTTTCCCCCAGTGAGAAGGGCAGCATTAGCTCTCAGATTCCTGACCCCACAGCAGGGACAGAAGCTGAATCCACGCAAAGCGTCGTTAAATCACTTCATTTTTGCAGAGAGCTTTGCAACTTTCCAATGTGCTGAAAGAAATAGCCTCGTCTGAGAAATTTGCCAACTTTGATGTTTTCTACATGGATTTCCCACTGAGACAAAGTAAGTTGCTTTTTTCCTGTCTTTCTCACAAAGCATTTAAGTCAGGTGCTGGGCTGATAATATGCTCATCCTATTTTAGCTCTGTACTGGGAGAAGGGCAGCACGGGCAGCCAGCCCAGTTGATGCTGCTGGCAGGGCTGGGGCCGAGGAGGGGATCCTTAATGCCATCTCCCAACTTCCCTGGTTGGGGTAACCATGAACTTCTGATGAGACAAGACCCACCACCAGCCTGGGGACCGAAACCCCCTTGCTGTTCCTGGCTTCCCACACCCACACCCCCTGTGTGCACCACACTGGCCGTTTGTGTTTAAATGGCAGGGGGTGTTGGTGGCAAGGCAAGAGGGACAGCAGATGAGCATCTGCTAAAAATGCCTCCTGCTTGTGCACTGCAACTTCTTGGGCTGATGAAGGAAAAAAAGAAATCTCAAACCTACCTTGGTCCATAAGATTCGGGTTTATTTTTGATCACTGCTTCTATTGCTGGTCGTCTAAGCTGGAGATGGCCTGTCTGCAATGGTGAAGGTGGTCTTCATGAGCTTCATGACATCACTGACTGGCCTTCCTGCTGCCTCCTCCGGGATGAGCCGTGCCTTAGGAAGGAGAACTTTTCTCAGCTAGCTTTCCTTCCTGAATAACACAGCCACCCTCTCCTAACTCACAGTTTTCAAAAGCAGAAGCACCTCTCCCAGGAAGAACTGGCTTCTTTCCTGTGCTTCCTTAAGCCCCTACATACTAACTTTCAACTTGAAAAGCTTACAGAACTCATCCTTCTGTGACCTTAAGTGACATTAGGTAAAGCCTAGCTCCATCGCAAAGAGAAACATGCTCAACTCTTTCTTTTTAAAAAAAAAGGATCAGCATGAGGTGAGGGATTGTGGGCAATGTATTCAAGTAGTTAGATTGCCATGGGAATGCAGCTTTTTCACTGTATCCAGCCTGAACCTCCCATGTTTTGACTTATGCCCTTGTCTCTCCCCCTCCCACTATGCACTGCTGTGAAGAGACTGGCCCCCTCCTCATCCTCTTCCCATAGGCTATTCCCCAGGGTGGACCATTCCTGTCCCTCAGCCTCCATTCTTGGGGCAGGAGCTCCAGCCCTGGCAACCTGGGGACCCTCCCCAGTAGGATGAATTTTTATATTCCAAAAGCAGTATGTAATAATTGGAAAAAACCCCACTGATCTGCATTTCTGTGCATAGAGAGGTAGTTCCATGTTGGTCTTTCCTCAATAATTTTGTCTGGGGGCTGTATTTTAAATCCCAGCATGCAGACAGCTCAAACCAGAAGCATGAAGGGACAGAAGCACCCTGGCAACACTTCCAAGTGTACATCTCTAACACCTCTCCCCATCAGGGCCTGGCTCTCCTTGGAAGCACGAAGCTGCCGAGGCACCTAAGATTATTGCAAAAAAAAAAATAATTTAAAAATCTCATTTTGCAGCCAAATCCTATCAAAAAATCACAAACTTATTTTATCCTACCTGAGCCCACTCAGGAGGCTGGGTCTGGGTCTCCTGCAGACCCTACGGAGGAGGTAAAGAAGGGAAGATGGGAAAAGGAGTTTTTCTGGCCAAAACTCTCAGAGAAATAGTCCACTGTCCAGTTCACTATTGTGGCACAGAGGCTGAGGATGTCCAAGTCTCTTTATGGCTTTTGCCTCAGCTACTTAATATTTAACAAGTCATTAGGATTTGGAACGAGCTACCTACTGGGTAGGCAAATTACTTTTAATAAGTTAAATGAGTAACTTCAGGTAATTTATTTGCTTTCACGAGAAGAAACATCTTAATATAATTTGCTGTTCTTGATTACATGGCATTAAATAAATGAGGTAAACAAAATCATGCGTGCACGTACGAAACATGGGCTCTGAAAAGACACTTTGCAAAGTTTCCTGCGGTCCCGGAGCCGAGGATTCCAGGTTGCCTTTGGGAAAGCTGTCAGCTCCAGAGCGTGCCCGAAAGCCAGCAGAGGCTGCTGACCTACTTTCCCTGGCCCCTTTTCTGTAGCAAGCCAAAATCCTCCCCGAAACTCTCCAGACATCAAATATTTAGCAGTGGTTGCACGCTGTGATGAGCACATTGATTTCAGGCTGGCCTGGGCATATATATATATATAGATACACACTTACTCCCAGCTTTCTCGGAGTAAAATTCGGGTATAATAACATTTATCTTAGATTTTGATGGACGTTCAAGCTCAGATGTTGCCTTTGGCTGAAGAATTTAGTGGTTCCTGTGAGAAGCACTGCAATAGGGGGGTAGGGATTGGTTGGTTTGGCTTTTCCTTGGTGTTGGAGAGGAGTCCAGTCTAGCCAGGGCAGTAGGCACTTTTAAGACAAATTCTGGACGTAGTCATTTGGTGGATATTTGTTCAACTGCTTGAGGATTTTTGGAGGTCAAGCATAATGGTCTAAATTCACCTATGTTATGCAAACCTTATACATACAAACCATAGTTACACACAAACCTCACTTATTTTACTTACTCCTCTGCTGTTTCTGACGGTGGAAGAGTAGTCCCTCTACAAAGTGAAACACAACACACACAGTCAACATATAACATCGTATATAAGGACACAGGCAAGGCCACTCTGTGCATCTATAGGTGCACCCTGTGGTGTAATCTAAGGGGAATGTATGTTGAGCCCAACATACAAATTTGAAACAAAGCTCCAGCATCTTGAAAAAGGTTCCTTCGGGTGGTGACTGAAGCACCTCAAGTAGGTTTCTCCAGTGGAATATCACAATTCAGAGCTAGTTTGGGGACCCAGACATCGTTTTTTTTGACACAATAGCCAGGGTCCAACAAAGAGCAGTGAGTCCAGATCGAAACCGTGGTGCCTGAATGGATATTTTCCTCCTGCTAGGCTGCTTGCATAAGGCTATTAAGAATTCGTAATCTGTCATTATAAAAGAAATTATTGAATTTACAGTCTGTTAATGCCGTATCCGCTGGCCCCGTGTTTGATCACTCCACAGCCCTTTTGAAGAGAGAAAGCTTTTTGCTTCTCTAATGGCTCTGGGGCTTGCGGCACAGCATCGTTTGCGCTGAATGTCATGCTTATGTAATTCAAAAGGTTATTGTGTTGGGGTTGAAAAACACCACTCAGAAGAGAAGTAACTGAAAATGACAGTCGAGTCCTGCAGACATTAGCCCATGCGAATATTGTTTTACCATCTCTTTCTCTAGAAAGTACTGTTTTCTTTATCTCTTTTTTTGTTCTTTCTATCTTTTTGGACTGCTGAAGATGCAACTGAAATGGGAAATGCAAAAGTATTAGCTCGGTATTAAATAATTTACAGCCTTACTTGCTACAGCATCCATCGTAGTTGGGAGGGAAAGTGGATTGTTTGACGATCGTTTCTGTTCAAAGCACTTCCTTGCATAAACATCGCAGAGAAAAAAGAAAAAAAAAATTAAGAATAAAAGCTTAAATACTGCCCCGAGGAGAGGGGATTGTACACGGTATTGGCTCTGACAACTTTATATGAATTATCATAATCTTCATGCGGAGCCGCTGCGTGCTTAAAAATACCATCGGCGCTGTGAGGAAGGGGGGGGACATGTCTGGGTGGGTGCCTACGTGGTCTCCTGTGATAACCCCCCCCCTGTTTGTGTTGTTCTTGGCAGCGGCCGAGGAGTGGCACAAGATGGGAGGTGAGCCCTGGCAGCTGATCGAACCGGTCGATGGCTTCCACCCCAGCCAGGTAATAACCCAGCCCCGGGAGATGGGTGGGATGCACCTGGTTGGACCACCACAGGGATGGTCCAACGGAGGGCAACAAAGATGCTCAGAAGGCTGGAGCACCTCTGCTGTGAGGACAGGCTGAGAGAGCTGGGGTTGTTCAGCCTGGAGAAGAGAAGGCTCTGGGGAGACCTTATAGCGGCCTTTCAGTACCTGAAGGGGCTACAGGAGAGATGGGGAGGGACTCTTGATCAGGGAGTGGAGCCATAGGACGAGGGGTGATGGTTTTGAATTGGAAGAGGGGAGATTTAGATGAGATACCAGAAAGAAATTCTTTGCTGTGAGGGTGGTGAGAGCCTGGCCCAGGTTGCCCAGAGAAGCTGTGGATGCCCCATCCCTGGAGGGGTTCAAGGCCAGGCTGGATGGGGCTTGGAGCAACCTGGTCTGGTGGGAGGTGTCCCTGCCCAGGGCAGGGGGTGGGAACTGGATGATCTTGAAGGTCCCTTCCAACTCTAACCATTCTGTGATTCTGTGTGGGAGATTTCTCTTTTAAAAGAGGTGACAGCTTTAGCCCCAGTGGAGAAGTCCTCCTTTCAGCCAACTGCACTCTGTTCTAATTCCTTCAAAGTCTTCTTTCTCTCATCCAACCCAGCCCTGCCCCTGCCCTGCAGCCTCTGAAGCCATGGGTTTCCCTGTCGCAGCCTGGAGCAAAGCTTTCTTTTTGAAGCCGTATACATTTAAATTGCTTGGTGCTCTGCAAGTACATAGAATCATAGAATTGTCCAGGTTGGAAGGGCCCTTTCAGATCATCGAGTCCAACCATCAACCTCACTCTGATCAAAACCATCACTAAATTATGAAGAAGTTTTCTCCCCTTTGCTTGGCATCCAGGACGGGTGGCAGGGGAAGTTTTACAGCCAGAAATAAATGAAAGGGAAGGAGAAAGAGCTGCTCCACTCTACCTCCTTGCTTGGGTTTGATAAGCTAGAGTGAGGTCACCTGGTTCCCACCATATTCCCTTCAAAGTGTTGTCCCTACCAGCCTTGAGTTATGCCTCCTGAAGGACATCTACCATAAACTAAGGACCTCTGTATCTAACTTCCCTGAACTTCACCACAGTTAGAGGGGGTAAGAGTTTCAGATCTCAGGACATGGTTTCTCCCTTCTCCTGTGTCCTGGTTTGGGGTGGAGCAAAGCCAACTTTCTGTTCAGTGAGAGAGGCTCTTGCTTACACTCATTGGTGTGGTGACCAGGGTCAGCTGAATTGGTGCTTTATCCCGTGGAGTGATTGCACCTGTGGGGTGGGGTGAAAAGGTCAAGTGACCCAAACTGACCAATAAGGCGTTCCAGCCCATCTGCCAAGCTCCTTAGAAAAGCTGAGGGATCAAAGGGCTTGGGTTGGCTCTTCTCAATGGTTGCTTCTTCAAGGACTGATGTCTGAGGAAGACCCTGTCAGTATGTAGTTTTTTCTGACTCTGTAAAACACATGGAGAGAGCACGTTCTGCAACTGGCTACAAACAAAGCCAACTGGTTTTCTACACCCTAGGTTCAGGTCACAAATCTATATTCAAAGCAAAGCAGTCTCCTCCGTACCCCCATGAGGAAAGCTGTCCATGACCTCAACTCCCACATGCAGCAACCACAGGGCACAGCCTGGCTGGGACTCTCCTGCTGGCCACAGCACCCCCGGCCACTAAGTCACGGGCCAGTTGGCAGGTCCCAAAAATAAAGCCCACCCTGGTTTCCTGCACTTTTCAATCTTGACTCTTCAGATGAAGAATTAAGGTCCCAAGGGGCGCAGGTCTGGGCGGTGGCTGCGGGGAGAAGTGATGATCCTTGGTGATGTTCTTCTGGTGCATGATGCCACGTGTCACGGCGAAAGGAGTTTGGAGAAAGCTGTTGTCCAGGGCACCGCGTTCCTGGCTGCCATACCCTCTTCCACCCTGGCATGACCAAGCCACGTGAGCGAACCATGTCACCCAGCCCACGGTGCCACTGGGCAGCTCCCCCTGCTCAAAAGCATGGGCTGAATTTCTGAACCAGTTTTATGACGTGAGCTACCACCTCGTATATATTCATCCCTCCCACCGAATCCCCCCCATGAAACACTCTCCTGCATGCTGGGTGAGAGAGCAGGCCGTGGAGAAGCACTTCCCCAGGAGAACGTTGCAAGCTCTGATGGATTCCAGCATTTCAGCAGCTTCCCCATCAACTGTGCCACCAGTTCAGCTGGCGGGGAATTGTGGGGAGGTAAGTCCAAAGCCAAAATAGTTGCTATCTTCTACATCCCCGCTGGTCTGCTGAAGCAATATTGGGGACTTGTCAAGTCAAAAGAGGCTCCTGTTTGAAGAGGGAACTCCTTCAGAGCAGCAGTTCCCACCTGGCTGCCATGCAGGACCAAGAGACAGTGGCATGAAAGCACCAGCTCCCAGCCCGGGGACGTGGAGAAAGCACGGCTGGATTTTTTTTTTTGCTGCAGGCCTTCTGCAAGGAAGCAATTAGGAGAAAACTTGGCAAACGGACCGAAAGTGAAAACAGTGATGAAACGAAGCCCGTTCCCAGCCCTGCCATCTGGGGAGGCTGGGCAATGTGAAGAGCCTGGAGGGAAGAAGAAAAAGGTCTTGGTGTTATTTTGATGCCTTACCCTGAGGCTTCTCCTAACCCCTGGCATCGGGCCACCAAGGGAACCACCTCACAGCCCTTTGGCTGGGCTCCTGCCCACACCCCGTGTCCCCCCAGCAGCTGAAAGGCAGCAGGTATTGGTCTTAAAGGGATCCTGCTTCAGCCAAAAGAAAATGACAAAAGGGTGTTGAACCCCCAGCCAGCACCCCGCAGGGCTGTCCGTCTCCCCTCCTGCTGCTGGGATGACATTGAGGTTTTTATAGGTCCCTTTTCCCCGTACAGTCAAGGTGCCAGCTGTAGATACACCTCACTCCAAGTGAGTTCTTGCCCTTCTGGGATTTATTAATTAGTCTTATCCAAACATCCACTGCTTTAAATCCATTTTCCTTTTCTTGCTGGTGCGCAGAACCTGTTCCCAATGCCCCACTATCTGGCCGGAGACGCGGCGCTCCACTTGGAGAGAGTGGCTCTCTTAATAAAAAGAAGGGGAAGAGGAATAAAAAAAAAAAAATAATAAAAAAGGAGGACACTTGAGAGAGGTGATAAACAATTCACTCGCTCCTCATACTAGTTTTATTTAAAGTTTTACATTCTATTGATGTGAAAGCCTCTGCCCAGGTACAGCTTTGACCCCGTGGGGGAGCTGCCTGGGGGGAGAGGAGCGATGCTCTGCAGCTCAGCAAAGGAACGGGGGCTCCAACCTCCATCTCTGCAGCTATTCCCCAGCACGGGCCACGGGAGGAGGACATTCACACCCTTTACTTTTGACACTTCAAAACGCCTCTCTCTGTCCTCTAGTCCTCCTCAGTTGCCTCTGGGACACCCTGTCCCAAAGGCCAGCTCAGTTATCCTTGGGAGAAACCTGATTTTCTCTCCCCGTTGACTGCAGCGGAAGCCCAGGGAGATTTATATTATTTTTTTTTCGCTCAGCATCTCTCCCTTCCTATGAAATCTCCCCGCAAACTGCTCTGAGTGCCAGATGGCTTCAAGGACATCACTTCTCTCCGGAACAGCTGATTGCTTTGTTGGGATGACAGGGCCATGCGTTTCAACGTGAATCCCCCCCCTTAAATGGATTCCTTTCTGGCTTTTTATGAAGTTTCCGGGGAGAACGCGAAAGCCCCGAGCGGCGCAGAATGGAAACCGAGACGCTTGGAAGATTCTTAATGGTTACGAACAGCCAGGAAAGCACAGCTGGAGCATGATTAGATTCTCCATTTCCTCCTTCCTTAAGATGTAGCAAAGCACACTCCAGCCAGAAAAAAAAAAAAAAAAAAAACAAAAAAGGCAAAAAGCTGAAGTGAGGCACAGCAGATGAGTTGGGTATTTACACTTTGCAGGAAGGCAAACCCGTTGCTGGTTTGGTGCAGGAGGAGGAGAGAGAGAGCCAAAAGCTGCTGAAATATCCCAGCCACCTCTCAGTCACCCAGGGCTCTGTGGGGAATAGGTCGTATTTCAATTAAAATATTGCTTAGGGGGAGTTGTCCCCAGAAAAAAAAAAATAAAAATTGCCAAAAAAGGGTAGGAATTGTAGCAGGTCTCAGGGCACGAGAGCTTTGGAATTTAGAAAAGACCTACAAGAAAAGTGATGGCTGGAATCGTGAACCCTTCTCTGCACCAGGCTGCCCAGCCAGAGTAAATGACCAACACCACTAGGACCAGGTGAGAAGATTTCTGAGCAGAATCTATGTAAGTCAAAGTACATATGCCTTAAAGTTCAGAAGACTGGTAGGTACTGGTGATGCTGTTGCAGACTATGCACCATGCAAAGCCAGCAGGGTTTCTCAAACAAACTCACTCACTCTGCTAAAAACCATACGGAAGGCTTATGGGACTTGCAGAGGTTTGGTGACAACCATGCAGGGTGTCCCAGGAGAACCACGTTTGGTCACATTAGACGTTTTGACCAGGAGAAAACACCCTATTGCACAGTCCCCCCATCCCTCTCCCCTGCCCAAATTCCACCATTAGCTTAATGAGACCTCCAGTGACCAGAGTCCCACCCCACAAACACATCTCTCTCACACAAACTCTGAATAGAAAAAAAGGGTGGGGTTTTTTTGGTCTCCTGTCCCATCGTTACAGCTTCTTTCAAAAGGACAGGATTTAGAAAGAAGTGAATCACATTCCCCAGAGGCTCCAGTCTGTTCCCAAACTTCAAAACAACAGTGGGTGTTCCTAGAGTTAAATTCCATGAATCCATCTTGGCCCTTAAAAAAAAGGGCTTTGTTAGTCTCATCATTACAATCGACGTCAGAGTGAGTTTTAGGATCAAAAGTAGTTACCATATAAGCAAAATATTCTTGTAGGTCATGAGTTAAAACAAAAAGGCACGAGCAGGGTGTGAAAACTTGGCTAAAGGAGAATCGGGCTGTTCTCTCTTCCCCTTCCTGCTGCCCTCCATCTTCTTCACCCAGGCAATACAGCAAATACCATTTCTCTTTGGTGTCTGACTTGTGGGGCAAATACCTCTGTGAAAGCTGGAGCAGTTCTGATATCAAGGTGAGAAGCTATTTTATCACTTCTGCAGGTCCCATCGAAAAAAAGCTCTGAAGACAACCAGCAGCAGGCGTGAACTTAGAGCATCAGAGCTGGGCAGTTTTGAACCTAGATATGGTTGGGCCTCTTACCCCTCAACACCCGTAGTTTCCTTAGAGCTTGGCAGAGAGAATATTGATTAGAAGTATCAGAGGCATTTAGGAGCATGAATTAACAGAATCACAGAATGCTGTGGGGTTGGAAAGGACCTCTGGAGATCATCTCCTCCAACCCCCTGCCAAAGCGGGT
>NW_015090772.1:3377071-3426927 GCF_001431845.1 Calidris pugnax
GATGCCATTGGCCTTCTTGGCCACAAGGGCCCATTGCTGGCTCATGGGCATCCTGTTGTCCCCCAGGACTCCCAGGTCTTTCTCCTCAGAGCTGCTCTCCAGCAGGTCAGCCCCAACCTGTCCTGGTGCAGGGGGTTATTCCTCCCCAGGTGCAGCACCCTGCACTTGCTCTGGTTGACATTCATCAGGTTCCTCTCTGCCCAACTCTCTCAGTTTCTTTGGGCTTGCAAGGGTTTTATGCAGTGCTTTTGAAATACCTGCAAAATGGGTTTCTTTGGGAAAAAAATAAAAAAATAAAAATCAGACTCTAGGGCTTTTGGATAGAAGTTTATGGATCAAACATCGTAGGCGTGGTTGGAGACTATTATTAGACTGAAAGCCTGATGAGGGAGTTGCAGATATATAGAATCACAGAATGGTTTGGGTTGGAAGGGACCTTCAAGATCATCCAGTTCCAACCCCCTGCCCTGGACAAGGACACCTCCCACCAGACCAGGTTGCTCCAAGCCCCATCCAGCCTGGCCTTGAACCCCTCCAGGGATGGGGCATCCACAGCTTCTCCGGGCA
This sequence comes from Calidris pugnax, assembly GCF_001431845.1. Taxonomy (NCBI): domain Eukaryota; kingdom Metazoa; phylum Chordata; class Aves; order Charadriiformes; family Scolopacidae; genus Calidris; species Calidris pugnax. The sequence goes on from NW_015090772.1 coordinate 3,377,639, forward strand.
ACCTGTTTCACTGCCCATATGGTCCTCACTTTATTTTTACTGTTCAGAAGGATTTTCTCCCCCTTTAAGCAGCTGCATCTTCTTCGGGCAGAGGTTACAGTCCAGCTGGTGGCTTTACAGGGGAGTCTTTCTGGTGGGTGCGGTGCTGGCACGAACCAGCTCCCTGAGAGACCCGATGGCGTTTGTGGTGTTTGCAGATCGCGGCGGCCCTTGGGACAAGCATCACCTGGCAGAAGGCGCTGCAGGAATGGCCTCAAGTGCTCGGGAAGGAGAATCCATTCAACCACCAGATCGAAGCCATATTCAAAGACCAAGGTGGACACTGACCTCCCCAACGGCCGGAGCCCTGGGCTGGTTTAGGGTGACGCCTCCCAGCGCGGAACAAGACGATTAAAGATAAAGGGGGAGGGGAAGTTATCTGAACCAGTAGTGGTGGAAATAACCCAACAGCATCCTTTTGGGTTTGTATCTCCCCTGCACCAGTAGGCCACGCTTTGTCTGTGGAGCAACAGAAATAAAAAGCAAAGGAGATCTGCCAGTTTGACCATTTCTTGTACTGGTTTGCAAACCTGGACTATTTTTTTTCCCCCCATAGACGTGGCAACCTCCTGCCCCGACTTCACATCCCCCCTCCCCTGCAGAACATCATGTCTGGGCTTCCCATTTGTACCACCTCAGCTGTTCAACTCACCCCAAGGAGGAAGGGGAGGGAAGAAGCCCCAAACTCCTTGTGTTGCTATAAATTGTGTGGATGTCGTTGCCCTGACTGGCAAGACATTATTTAGCTCCTATTTACGTATTAAAATGTGCCAGGAATAAGGTGCCACTGGAATTTTGATTTCCCTGGCAGCAGCAGTCGTCCCCCCCGCCATGACAGTAACTTGACAACCCTCCACCTGTTTAAAACAGGTTGTTTTATCAAGCTTTTCTTCTTTCATCTTTCCTCTTTTGCTTCCCTAACAAACAGGATAGACCCAGTCCTGGATCTTTAAGAGGCAGGGCCCAGGGGATCCCTGAAGGCGCTGGGCAGCCCTTATCGGCTCCACCTAATTATTAGTAGTTTTTTCACCAGCTCACCTAACAAAATATTCTATTTTTCAGCAAAATAAATAAACATCACAAAATTGGAGACAGCTTTACCCTACTCCCAGCCTTCCCGGTGACAGAGGGATCAGCAGCATGAAATAGCCTTAATTACAGGTGGGGGGAAAAAAAACCATCTGGGAAATAGAAAGCGTTAACGTGATGTGATTAAAACATATCTATTCATTTTCTTCTTTTTGATTTTAATATTAATTCTTCATTAAAGTAGTTTAGTTCGTTCTAAACTTCTAAATTAAACTTCTAAATCTCCTTATCTCTTCCTCTCTTTTTGGGGGTTTTGGTAAATTCGACAGAAACCATGACACTGGGCTAATGCTGCCCAAGATCCTCTTCCTTTTTTTAGGAATACAGTCAATGGCGCATCTTTTATTAAGAAAGAAATTCCTTTGGGATAACTGCAAACATCTAAGTAAACATTCAAGTCTCCTACACATTCCTTAATTGAACGGCGCTTACTAATAAGGCCCCAATTCATTTAGATGTTACCAAAATTACCCGGTCTCCCCAGAAACAGATTCCACTCCCCAGAGATGTGCCTGAGGAAGACTATTTAGCACAAGGAGGAGGAGGAGGAAACCCACCTGCTCCCTCTGCAAACCCTCTCCACCCGGTGGCACAACCTTCCCTAGCCCCTGCCCGGGCAAAACACCTTCTAACTATTTTTTATATTATTCAGGTTTCCTGTCTTTCATTAAAAACACACCAGGACAGAGACAAACCCATCCACGTGGTTTTACTACAGCCCGAGCGCAGCATAGACGATAATTATAGAAAATCAGATCGTTTTCCTCTCCACCAAAATAGGGAAACGTAGCAATTAAAAGGGAGAAGGGAAAAGTATGTGTTTAGAACCCGCGGTTTCCAGCGATCTCATTGCAAATGATTGCATTTTGGTGGAGGTTGGAATTTAATAACACCAATTAGGAGTTTTACAAGCTGCTAAAACTGAGATCTCCTCAGCTAAAATAAGCTTCGTTGCCCAGAGCGAAGCGTTTTCCGTTTATAGACTTTCTTATTAGTGAACATCTTGGAGCTCTGAACAACAGGGAGGGGGGTGGAGAATAAAGAAAATAAAATTAGAACCACATCTTCTCAATCCAAGGCGCCCCTGAAGCCCCGTAGCCGAGTCCCAAAGCAAAGCTCTGGACTGTGCCTAGTGCCCCACACCCACAACGTTACGGGAGACCCTTTGATGGGGGGTCTCTGAGGGACCTTTGACAGGGGCAGAGACTCCAGTTGTAAGCCCTGCAGTAAATATTTACAAATAAAGATGAGTTTGGAGCCAGTTGAGCTTTTCCAGCCCCTGCCTCTCCCCGTTATTTCCAAAGAATGCAAAAAAACAGCCAAAGACCTACCCCCCCCAAACCATGAGGACAGCTCCAAAACCAAACATGGTCCATCAAGGGCTTTTTGGGGAGCAAGTCAGAGCAGGTGAACACAGGGGAGGGTTACATCCTGGGCTGGTTCCAGGTGGGAAACAGGAAGGGGTATTTTTGATGTCATTTCTGTTCATAAACTCTTTTTACCAAACTTCAAGCTTTGCTTGAAATTGGTCAGCAGGAACTGGTTTTGAGGCACAGAACAATGGCAGCTGCCCTGAAGCTGTTTGAATTCGCACAGTCTGGCCTCTTCAATAAAGGATCTATGAGATACATGAAAAACTACATTTGCCAACAATTTTGAGAAGTTTTTCCACAGCTCACTCTTAAAAAAAAGCAGGAGAATCGTAGAATGGTTTGGGTTGGAAGGGACCTTAAAGATCATCCAGTGCCACCCCCTTGACTCTTAAAAAAAAAGCAGGAGAATGGTAGAATGGTTTGGGTTGGAAAGGACCTTCAAAATCATCCAGTTCCAACCCCCTGCCCTGGGCAGGGACACCTCCCACCAGACCAGGTTGCTCCAAGCCCCATCCAGCCTGGCCTTGAACCCCTCCAGGGATGGGGCAGCCACAGCTTCTCTGGGCAACCTGGGCCAGGGTCTCACCACCCTCACAGCAAACACAAGAGGGGAGAGCAGGTCAGTCAGGCTTCTATGGGCTTGTTTCATAATTTAATGAAACTCATTAGGTATAAACATCCACTTGAAAGTTTGGGTGGATGGCCTGCCATGGACCCACAGATGACATTTCCTCTTCTCCACTGTCCATCTCGTGTTCCTGATCCGCTGCCCTCTCCATCCCAAGAGGAAAGAGCCATCCCTTTCCTCCATACTGGATGAGCTGCCTCCAGCAGCCTCTGCAGGCATTTAAGTTCCAACCAGTTCACAGGAACTACCCATGGACAGTCTGGCCTCCCACTACAAAATTTGGTCCTTACTATCCCCGAGGCATCACATTATTTTCCCAAATCCCGTGGTATTTTGGGATACACACACCAAACAGAATCCTTTCTTAAACATTGTGTGGAATCCAGCCTTTTTTTCCTTCAGTCTACAAAGTAGCATCTCAAAAGCCTAAATGACATTATGAAAGAAAGCATAAAGTGTCTTATTCTTTATTTTAAATGAATAAAATAAATCTGAATACATCGTTTGGAAATACTTAAAGAGGTCAGAAAAAGAAAAATAGATTTAAAAGGACGAGTACAAAAGTAGCAGGATGAAAACAGTATAAGCTAACGGAATTTAGTGTTTCGAGCGTGAATATATAACAGCACGAGTAATTTTAAGTCTTCCACTATTGCAAATGCAATAGCAAAGTAATGAGATAGTATTTCACTAAGCCCAGTGAAAAGCTGTGAAAATCACAAGTTTTAATTCAATAGTTTTGCCATTTTAATGATGGGTCCGAAATACTGTTTTCATCTGCATTTATGGACCTGTCTATGAGGGGGGAGAAGACCCATTCCTTCAGCCAGCGGCGTATTACTTGGTACGTAGCAGCTTTGTAGTGTCTTTAAAAAAGAAAACAAAAGCACTTAACAAACTATTCTTAGTTCTCAAATGGAGAAGTCTCCCTTGTACAAACCACGAAGCCTCAGGAAATACTGATGCATATGATCCTAAACCTAATTTTTTTCCCCCTTTTTTTTTTATATAGCAGTCCTGACAAAAAAAAATATCCGAGAGCTTTCGTTTCTATCAAAGTGCAATACACTGCATACATAATTCCACACCTGTCCAGCACCTGGGACACGTGCCGTGCACTTACCTGTGCCAGCTTGTAGGAGAAATGGCCACAGGAGTATGCAGATACCGTGTGTGCCTTTTCTTCTGACCAAAAGGACACCGTGCAAGCAAGAAACACCTATATTGCATGTTGTAGAATATACTAGCAACTTCTATGCCTGATCATTACAAAAAAACACCAACAAACCCTCCAATATTAAATTTTGTGCTTCAGCACTACCCTTGTTAGAGATCTCTGAGCTATTGTTCATTTCAGAAAGCCGAGCTATCCGGTCAGCTTGGTTTTTCACCACCCTCTCCCTCCCCTTCTTGCCCTGAAGGACCTCAAATAATTTAGTTGTTTAAAGAAGAGAACGTACGGCACTAAAAGACTTCCAAAAAAGGAGTTACTTAAATATTTAGCACATTTAGAAACAGCTAATCGCTTCCTACACCATACTCCAAAGCTAGGAATAAAAACTTTTAAAATTCTTAAAATGAAATAAAAATACTGCATAACATAGTCTTATATAACGTTAAATACTCTTGAATTTAAAGCATAAGTGACCCAGAGGACGTCCCGCATTTTCATTTAAGTTCTTTTTTTTGTGTGTGTGTGTGTGTAGGTCACGTAGTTTTTTTTTTTGCATCCATGTTTTCTTCCTATTTCCCTTCCAGAGTTTAAAGCTTCCCGATGGGTTTGTAGCAGGCATCAGGCTGCCACATGCGAAGGTCAACAAGGACCTGGTTGAGCTTTTGCATCCAAAGGTTGCGCTCTTCCTTAGTATCAGCAGACAGCCAGTTCCTAAAAAGGCAAAGAACTCAATGGGTTAAGATAAGTCTTAGATAATAATTAAGCCTCTACTTATTCTAAAAAAGATCAAGCTCATCCAGGGAAGCCCAAACAGCAGGGGAAAAAGTGAAGTCAAATATCCCACAATCCTGCTACCCAGCATTTGTGCTTCTGGAAAAGCTGAGTTCTTTGTCCACAGGAGATGGAAATGGGACAACAAGACAAAACAGGACTAAAAGTGAAAGCGTCATCCCAAAATCTTAGCTGGAAAGTCAAAGCTGGAAAGCTCCTAAATGTTATTAAAACTCGAGGCTGAACACCCCTCCCACGCACAGCCCGTGTCCTGCCCCAGCCCTCGGGATGTCATCCGCTCACTTGGTGACGCAGAGCGTGTCCCTGCACTGGCTGACCAGAGTCTCTCTGTCATCTTCCCTCTGAGGACGCACGGTTATCAGCTCAAAAGTGTTGGGCCGGGCACAGAACTCCCTGTTGGCAGGTTCAATCTGATGATTAGTGCAGTTGGCCAAGTTTATCCGGCCCAAAGGATGCTGAAAGGAAAAGTTAGTTCGTCAGTCAAGCATACGGCAATCAGAAGTCATTCTGAACATATACATGGACAATTTTTGCCATATTAAATGACACCCTCCCACCCCAAATCAATTACTCCATACAAAAAAAAGAAGGATTCCACTTTTTGCATTTAAGAGCCATAGCTGAAACAAGATAATACAGACAATGGAACATGCCCTGTTCAGCTGTGTACAACACAGCCAACAAATCCACCCCTTTCCAAAGGTTCTAGAAAAATATATCCCCCCCCCTTTTCTTTATTCCTTAAAAAAAACCCAACTTTAACTCTCAAATTCAAGAAAGCTCCATAATCAAATCCAAACTGAAACACTAAACCCTGTCAACGGCCAAAGAAAACAAGCACTTTGGAGATGCCTGCGTCGTTCTTGTCAAAGCCTATGGATTCCTCCTCAAACATGCAACTAAGGCACCCAAGCGTCACCTCCAGCTGCTTTAGCTCCCTTCTATAGCCAACAGCTAGACCCTCTCAAAGAGCATTCTGAATTTCAGGGCACTTATCTCTTCCTGCCCACTACAGACAGAGGCTCAGCTGGATGCCTGAAGTTAGTTACAGACCTGGGCTCCAATCCTTCACACCTGCAGAATAGCCCCATCAAGGAAACATCACAAGCTGCTCCCAGCTCGGAGAAGAGTTTGCTATTTATGGGGCATGTTCACTACACTATTCCATAGCTGGTTAAAATAACCTGAGTTACAGGAAAAAGAAGGATAGCTCCATTTCAAGGAACATTAAGGAACAGGTTGCACATCGGTGACGTACGTTCAGCCATGGGGATTCTATTTCAAATAAAATAATCCACAATTTAAAGGAATCATTGCCCAGTATCAGTATTTCTGAGCTACATCTTTCTCTGCATGATAGAACAGATAGAGCAGGAGTAAAGGGAGGCATTTAGTAATGGCAGAGTTTAATATTGCTGCAGATGATGGTGTATCAAAAGAATATAGCTGACCCTTTCTCAGAACGAGAGTGAAACAAGCCTAGAAGATTTTCAAGAACAGAATCTGGAAAACAAACCAAAGCTGCTTTCTCGCAGACAAAAGCAGAATAGGAACATTTTTCTTGCTTAACTCCATTTTTTTTTACCTATCTCCTACTACAGTAGGCAGAGATTTTTTCCTCTTGCCTGGCAGGGAAAGAGAGTACATTGATATATTTTGGCAATGTCAACTATCAGCATATGGCCTTCCTCTGTTAGCGAGGAAAAAACTAAACTCAGGCATCTGGATTGGCATAGAAGACCCAAAAGGATCAGAATTTGCCGCAGAGTTTGGGAAAAAAAGTGTTCTGCCAACAAACAAGAAAGTGTTTAATGGTAAATTGCTTAAGAAAACCCCTCCTGAAAGCAGTCTTTAAAAGGACCTGGAAATATTTCAGAAGGTACTGCAGGAACAGGCTAAGGAGACAAGGTTCACCTCAGGGACAGATGAACCTCTGATTTGAGTCATCAGCCAGGCAATAGCTTAGGTTCCTGTGAGAACCATTGAAAAGGCACCAGTTTCAGCTACAACGTAGAGCTGCAAGGGAACAATGACTGCAAACAAGGTAGTTTATAATTACAGCTACAGATAGTTTATAATTACAAATAATTACAGCTGTGCTTCTGCAATATAGAAAGATTCTATATTCCCTCTAATTCTTTACCATACTAAGTGTTAAAGTCAATATTTTTGTCTAAAACTTAAGGCAACTAGATACAGCCTGCTTATGAAGCTGTTCAAGTCTAATCAATTTCAGTGAAAGAATTAGTCATTTGACAAGAGCAATGAAAAGCCTTAGGACTAAAGGGGAAATTTAATATGGATCTTCCTCCACTTTTCCCCTTTCCCACCAGATTAAGTGGTCAGTTTCCAAGTCTGCTCTGATTTGGGTCAGATTTATAAAGACAAGTTCCCTCCATTCCCCGAGGAAACTTCATGAGCTTGAATCTCATGCTTTGAATATACTTAGCAGTTTTTAAGTCTAAACATTACTGTCATTAGAAACGACCAGCTAGTTGTGTCAGGTACTCCAGGACTTTAGATTTGAGCTTTGTAAAACACCTTTACCTTTTGTTTTTCGTAATCCGGGTACGTCCAGTAAGATATACAGTTTCCAGCCAGCACACACCAGCGTCTATGCCATGCTCCGAATCCACTAACGTCTTCAAACATAGTCTTAAAAAAGTTTAAAAAACAATGTAACATTACACCCCGAGCTTTGCCTGTACTATTTTTTCCTACTGGAATGGTTCTGCCAGTACAACCCTTCGTAGGAGTAAGTGAAAGAAAAAAAAAAATATACTGTACTAATAGAAGTCTCTCCCAGGATGTATTTACTTCCCCGATAGCATAGAAAATGGACTTACACTATCATTCTCAAGTTTGCAACCTTTTGCTCAAAATATCACTATTTCAAGTCACTAGATTTTCATGTAAACAGTGCTAAGCATTCCTGTTATTTGAAGATAATGGATGGTTACTTATAGCTGATACAGGATGAACGGTTCACAAAACATGTATTAGTATCGCCTAATTGATTACAATTAGGCAGTTAGCTCATCTTTGACTTGCAATTCAGGATTACAGAACACTTGGCTATTCTGCAGGACACACTCAGGAGTCCAGTCAGTTTAAAAGAAATTAGAAATTGATTTTTAAAGTGTTTGTGTTGGCAGCTACTTTCCTGGATGCAGCATTATGCCAATTTCAAGCCCCATTTCCTTAGCACAGGAATGGAAAGTTTAGTATCTGCCTTCTATTCCTGATCCCTCTTGAACTTGTACAGAACTTTCTTTCTAATTAAATTTTGAGTGGTGTTTTTCAGTCTTCACAATTCATATCAGAGTTTTTAATGCTGCAGGGAGTTTTCAAACTCTTACTCTGAAAAAAATTGATTTGCATGTACACCATTCATCAGGCTTTACATATTATATAGTTGAATTAAAGAAGGCATTTCTTAAAGTAGTACACAAAAACATGGGATAGCAAATACCATAAGCATGTGAAATGTTTGCATCCGATGAAATCTGTTCGATTTCAATTAAGGGAAAGGAGACAGAACTGCTTGAAGAGAGTCTAAAGACACTCTGATTTCTGAAAATACTAAAATAACAGCAAATGTTAACGTTTTGCTGAAGTATTTTCATAGCACATTCACTGCCATCTGCTGGACACAAACTCAACAGCTTCATTTATTAGGCCCAAGTGCCACCTGCCTCTTCCAAGTCCAGTTTTAGAGAGAGAACTACTCAAGATGGTTCTCAAAAAATACTTGTGCTTCCTTGGAAGTCAAAGTTTGTGAACAAAGAGTAAAAAAAAAAAAAAATCAAATCTTTTGCTAGGGCAAATTTGGCTTTACTAGACCAAAAAAAAATAAATTCAAGATGTCCCGTAGAAGTTTCTGGCAGAGAGACTGGAATCTCATCTCACATCACAAATTATAGCAAGAGAAGGTTAACTGAAGTTCAGAAGAACAGATGAGAAGTGTTTAGAAGAAAAAGATATACAAACTCCTAAAAGGTAACTTTAATTTAGGCATGTTTAGCAGATAAATTAATTTTGAGGTCTGGTTCAGAGAGGGGTGGGGAAAAAAAAAAATAAGCAGTTTTCAGCTTCACAATCACTGCAAATACATGCATGAAGTTAACAAAGTGACTACATTTAATAGAACCTGCAATTTCCAAGGAAAGGATTTGAAATGAATGCCTTACCAAGAAGCCTTTCTCCTCCACAGAAGAGTCCACTTGGCATTTTAACTTTAGATATATATGACCTTCCAAAGGAGACAAAAAGGGAACCTGTGAAAAGTAAAACCATTAGTCATTTAATGTGGACACCTCTCAACTCCACCAGTTCAATCAAGCCACCTGCACCAGAGTTAACACTGTCCTGTTGTTAGGATCTTCAGCCAGAAAGCAGCAGTCAGGCTCAAGCAAGACAGTAATAATCACTTTTTGTTTCAAGTTCATTTAGAAGCTTTTCAAGGCTTGTTTACATATTAGTTTGCTGGGTACATATGCACAAACATGCTTCTATCTAGAAAAAAAACAGGCACTCCAAGCATGGTTAAAAACACAAGGCACCAGTCCACATCCTGCAAGCTTCTGTTTAAGCCTGACATTAAGCTGTTTGGAAAAATATCAAAATGGGCTTAAAAAGGATTGGTACTTGGATGCATTTATGGCAGATACTGACATAGTAGTGCCTACTCAGATCACTAGTTGTATAGAAGAACCTAGGAGGTGAAAAAGTAATGAAAGCAGTTCTCAACTGACACTCAAAGTGTTAAGTCAGTTCAAACAAAAGAGGTTCCAAGTCTTATCTTCTACCATTAAAAAAAAAAAAGCAGCCTAACTACCATACCAGAGGTTAGTTAAATGGGTATTCAATATTCAAAAGTTTAGAGGAGCAGCACACCACAAGGACTGCCTTTGGACTTCCCCCAGTCCCTCCCCACAGCACCCCACTGAACTGAGTGCTGTCAAAAAATCAGATCCTTTTTTAAAAAGATCCTTCCCCTAAGGAAGCTAAGAGACAAATTGCTAATTCAACAAGCAAACTGGCACAGCACCCCACTGAACTGAGTGCTGTTAAAAAATCAGATCCTTTTTTTTTTTGCCCCCTAAGGAAGCTAAGAGACAAATTGCTAATTCAACAAGCAAACTGTGATCTGCAGGGCATTTTACATACCATATTTTGTTGCTGATCTGAATAAGCAATACTGTAAGAATCTTGGAAAAAAAATAACGTCAGAAACATCCGTGCTTTGTCTCACTAGGGAAACTAGAAAGGCTGATGGTGCTACTCAGATACAAAGAAAGAACCATTTGCCAGGGAATAGGCATGTGCACACAATAGTGAAATAGCTTTTAAAGCCATGGAATTCACATTGATCAAACAGGATTAAATTTTAGTGGTAGTTAAGATGAACAAAAGTAACCCTCAGTAGTTAAAAGTGTACATCTGTAGGCCTGCAGAACACCAAAATAGATGTTGTGGTTAGAAAGGGATTGCCTCTGAGTTGTAGGGATACTGCAGCTTCCCCCCAGACACGGGATATGCAGGTGATCAAATCATTTTTACATGTTAGGTCTGCTTAATTATGACAGTGTGCATGGCTTGGCCCTAAAATATAGCACAGCAAAATTCTGACTATCGATGGTCTGCATGACCATTTGAGAAGCAAAAATAGTAAAATGTTTGTACATAGTAGAGTTTGTAATAAATAGTTAAAATAAAATAGTTTGCAATAAGTTGCATCAGTAATGGATTTTTATCAAAGACAACTCTAACCCTACGCGCTACGCCAGGGAATATCTGCTTATATCCTACCAAACCGCAGTGAAAGCAGTATCTGATTGAGGGCCTCAAGGAAGTTCAGCCAATTCCCCACTCCAGGTGTGTAGTTTTTGCACTCCTTTCTAATTTATGTGAAGGACAAAAGAAATCTACTTTGTGGATTATGAAGTTTACCAGTGAAGAGCTGTGAGACACTAAAGCAAAAAGGCTGTATGACAAATGGAACATATCCCTTACGCAGATCCTACACCACCATTACTAATTACTAAAGCAGGTCTCAAAACACCCTCCTGTGCACCTAATGAGAAAATATTCAATTCCAGTCAACAATATATCCCCTTCAAAAGGGAGTGGGGTGGAAAGCAAGCAGTTTGTTGACTATCCAGCTAGGTGAAAAGAGAACTAAAGCCCGTGACTAGGTTGGCTTACGTTCTGGTGTAGTCACTCATATCTACAAGAAATTGGCTTACTGTCACAGAAGATTATTTATAAAGATACTCAAGATAAATGTCAAGAATTTGCAAAAATTGGGTTCTTAGACTTTTTGATTAGAAATGGGAGATGACAGATACTAAAATGCTTAATTTTGAGAGAAAACATATAATCTAAAACACCTTCTGCTGAGGGATCCGAGGTAACTATTAACTAAAAACTGTTTTCAGAGATTAATGACCAATTACTTCTTTTAACCATATCAATTCACGTAATTGCTAAAGCAAGAAATGTATACAAACAGCAAAATATCTTAATTGCACATTTGCATACACATAAGAACCTCACGTTTTTACATGTTTAGTTCTTTCAAAGTTTTAGTTCTTTATGACTGCTTTTCCCTTAAAAAACAAAGGTCTTGACACAGTCTCAGTAGAATAAGAAACAAGATATTTAGTGTGCAAGTGATTTCTTTTTTTTTTTTTTTCAGTGGCAAAAAGCTGAGTTAAACTCACATTTAGGCCACAAGTCATTTTTTCCCTGGTCCTCTTCTCAGCAGAGTAGCTGATTCTATGTTCTGTGCAGTTCATCAAGAAATTGGCTCAAATTTCCTAACTAGCAATCTTTAAGAGACACATCAATTTGTTTTGAAGTAAGAAAACCCCTCCAGTGATATAGGAAGGCAAAAGGCACGTGCTAGTTAGGGAAAAACCCTAGGTGGCCCAAAGAACTTTGAGTTCTATCAGCATGTTTAGCACTGTAAGGGACAGGGGTAGAATTCTGCAAGTCTTAAAGGCTCCTAACATCTTATGTTCTGTTAGTAAATTTTTTTAAGCATTTTCCTAGAAGAATTAAACAAAAAAACCAAAATCAAATCTGCAAAAAGGTCAGCCAGCCATGAGCAACATGCACTAGGAAGCAGTTTCCTACTTCAAGTTATAAACTAAAGGATCATAGCAACCTTGTTCTGGAACATATAGCCCAACAGATCTTTTTCCTCCCCTTCAAAATTTATCTAGGGAAAAGAGAAACATGCTCAATGCGATTAGTGTAAAGTTAAGGTTTATAGAATAAAGGGCACAGTTACACATGAGTACATTTTGGCCCTTTCTACACTGAATTTAAACAATGCATATAAAAAGGGAAGAATAAAACTTAAAAAAACCCGATGAGATTGATTTCATATTACAAACACATGGAGCAAGGTAAAAGGCAGCTGTTTGGTACAGCCATGGGCCAAGTCAAAACCGGAGCTTTACAGAGGTGATAATTTAACAAAGTTATCTGACAGAAAGGGGAATTCTTATTGATAACTGTTGAAGTTTGCACATGGGAAAAATTAACCAAGTGGTGGTTTCCCTGGAATTCTATTTGAACCTTGTACTACAGTTTACTAGTCCAGTCCAGTGTCCTCACCTACAGAGTCAACTAAAAAAAGGTTTAAATTCAAATTGCTGAATATGATGTAAAAGCTGATTCCTGTAACTCCAAGAACAAGAAACTTTCAATAACCAAGCCATACACAAACTAAGGTGTCTACACACAGTTCTGGTTAAGAGGAACATTTATGATGAAGAACCCAAGTTGGCACTTGTGAAGCTCACAGAGCAAGTAACAGCAGTGCAATTCCACTAGTCAGTTCCGCAGACTCTTTCAGTAAAGGACCCTGCTTCTATCCATAAAAAATAAGTTATAAGAAGCAAGGTGCAATTATTGTGATTTTTTTTTTAATCTTGTGCACAAACACAACCAATACTTGTTATCTCAAGCTATAATTGCAACACTACTATGATCACAATAAGACTTAATTAGCCAAGAAGAAAATTTATTCTTATGCTGCTGTTTGGATAGATAAAACTGTAATTTAGCACTACCATAACCTGCAGTAGCTTTTGAATTAATTGAAGTTAGCTTAGGATAGCTGCTGGCATAAACACCTATTAAAATAGGTTTCAGGTATAAGATATGAGTTTAGAACGCAAGAACGCATTTTTTAACTTTTAATGGTAAGAACTAATAAACGTGTTCTGTTTAGACAAAACTAACAGTATAAAATTCAATAATATTTCAAAACATAGCTTGTGTCTACAAATTTAATTGGGAAAGAAAACTCATACTCCTAACAATATTCAAATGGCAATTTTAAAGTGAGTTAAATATAGAAAATTTCAAATACTTAATTGTCATTAAAACACACTTAATGTTTGATTTAGCAATAACTGCAAGACTAAGGGCAACAAACAACATAAAGACCAGGTACAGAGATGCCAACTGCATACATCAATTTTTTTGTCAGTGAAAGCAATTCAGTAACCAAATGCCTTCATTATCTTTGCATAACCATAGCTTAGATTGAGCTACAGAAAGGAAAGAACATCTGGCATAATGCCTTCAGTCTTTTTCTGTTGTGTCTCAAAATTCTATTTCAGTCATACGAAAATAGATGTGAATAACAACAGCTATACATTATATATGTGTGTGTATACATATATAAATAACATGTATAAACCTACATTGCAGTCATGGGATTGTGATTTTGCCTGAAAAGAGTAAACCCAGACTCATATTCATTTTTCTGGTAGCATGCAATTACCTTTGGATTAGTAACCAATAATTTCCATTACCTTGCTCAATGCAAATTTGGCATTTCCTACAGAAGACAGCGATAGCTTGTGGGATCCAACGAGGATAAAATTAGTAGTGCGTACAGCATTAGGGCCACCTGGGCTGGCCATGGCTGTGGAGAAAAAAAAAGTTAAAGTCATAATGTAACACACAATCTTAAAAAGGCTTTATTTACACTACTGTACACGTGCCCTACTCAGTCCTCCAGGAGAAGCACTCTTTGCAGGGCTGTGCAGCCCAACAGTATATTCAGAAAGGATCTTGGTGCCTACGTTTCTCCCCAGTACAGAAGTGTTGAAATATTCATAAAGAAGATGCCAAAGCCTTTCAGAAAGAAGCGTTGAAATATTCATAAAGAAGATGCCAAAGCATTTTAAGATGTCTTAAGATGTCTCAGGGGGACAGAAAGCACCCTAGGGCACACTACAAAGCACATATGCCCTGCAGTAGGAACCTGACTTTCCAATCTCTTCACCTTTTCCCAAAAGACATGCTGTAGTCTTCCAGAATCTACCTACATTCCTCTTTGCACTTTTATCACTAGAAACAAGCACTATGGCCCAGGCACAGGCATCTGACAAGTGGCAGCAGCACAGTAGACATTCTAGAGTTAGTTCATGAGCTCCTTGTTGCTGCAGTTTGTACTAAAGGTAGCTCAAGTATCTCATACTGTAGTCAGACAAGTGTATAACACATTTTTTATGTTGTTAGAAAAAAAACTCGGAGATGCTGTTCCTCTCGCCCAAGAGTCAGAAATATATAAACATGTTAAAAACATTACATACAAGCAACACTTCAGAATCTGTTTGTATTTTCAATTTTGCTCTGTATTGCTTTGTTGACATCAGACTCTAGTTCAAAGTTTTAAAATTCATTTGATTTCACCTTTTCAGGTAAACCACAGGCATCTGATACCAGATATTAATTTTGATTTTGTGACAAGATCTTCCATTAAATGTAATGGTAACTTGGATATAAACATAGGGCCAGTTTCTGAGCTGACAAACTGACATCGTTCTGGGCTTATTACTCCCAAATTATCATCTGTTACAAGTAGTATTTGTTGATATACTGCTTTAGACAGCAAGTGTAGATTGTTCATCTCAGCATCAAATATTTAGATTTTACTTACCTGGAGTAAGGAGTGTGCTTTTCTAGAAAGAGAGAAAGAAATAAAAGCTTGTTAGAAGTTACATTTCCACTACTTTCTACAGAAGACAAAACCAGGGTAGAAAGAAACTTGATCTGAAGTAACAAGCAAACAACAACTTGAAAAGAAAGCCCAAATAAATATGCAGTCACTGCATATTTCCAGCATTACATATTTAGAGCTTTTAGCTGTTTCTTGAGCTGAAGAATTTGGCAGAAAGCTGGATGGTTTCTGGAGTTTCAAGTGTGGGACACAAAATGCTTACTATGGGCATGGCCTTACTCAGTGTGAGGATATGGCCTTTGAAAGTGGTCATAACCAGATCTTGTTAAAACATTACATTCATACTTACGGAGGTAATAGACGTTAATAATCTCTTTGGAGTAATAACCTACAAAAGAATATACAAAGATAAATGCCTTTGCTACCAAATTTGTCCATCACATTAGCATGAAAATTAGACAATGAAGTTACTGAAGGCTTATCTAAATAAATTTTGAACGGATACTAGTTGGAATGAGTAAGTCTTCTTTGTCTGAGTGTAAGACTTCAGTGGGAGGAATGCTACATATCAAAGAAATATTTGCTGCAGAAAAGTTTAAGTGTGCATTAGCTCGGGATGGACAGCATGCATTTGAAAAAACAAACTTTGACATTTTTCCTTCATGGAATGGGGCTTCAAAGTTTCATTTGCTGTTTAACAGTTAACAATACAAGTAGAGAGATGTTCAGTGTGCTACTGTTGTATATTATCTATATTTTCAAGTGAAAAATCTTAAGTAAGACTTGAAGCTTGTTAAAAAGCAGATACAGGACATCATCAGCAAACCTATAACCCCTCTGCCAAAACCCTTCAGTTTTAAGCAAAGATTCCTTTACACTACAGCACAGGAGAGAAAGAAGCCCTGGACTTCAAACTAGCTTTATTGGGGAATAGGTGGAAGCATGCTTTCACTGCACCAAATTAAAGATTAAAGAAACTTCCTATTCCTGTTTGCAATGGAGAGGATTTAAGTATTCATTCCAACGGTTTTGAAAGACACTCAAATTTCTGGTTTTTATGAAGTGACAGATAAGGAGGGAATTAGACCTAAAATCATTAGTACATGGGTATGCCCAGCTATTGGAATGACAAGAAATAAACAAAACAAAAAAAACTCTCTCACACACACACCCCCCAAACAAACCACCACACAACCAAAAACCACACCTCCAGAAAGCCATTGGCTTGTTTGGTGTCACAAAGCCTTACTAAAGCACAAACACTTGAGATATGCACCCTGTCCAAGATGAAATTTTTATGTCCAAGGAATTATTAAAACATTTGCTTTAAAAAAAAAAAAAGCATCTAGTGCTTTTACTTAACACTGGGCAGAAAGAAGTGTTGCAGTTGATCAACAGAACCTCTAAGACAAATCAAACTGGGCATATTGACTGGTGTAGTTTAAGTAGAAAGCATGGGCACTGAATCATTATCAGAGGCACCACACCTAATAAATAAAAGTTTGCTAAACATAGCATTTTGCAGCACTAGTAGGGCTACTTCTCCTTCCCCTCCGAAATATTTCAGACTCAACTGAGTGCTGCAGGTCCAATCTACTAATAGCTGCAGGTCTCTATAACCTATCTGTCATTGCAGATGTTCCAAGAAAGAACAAGATAACTATTAGTCAGTTCTCCCTGAACACTGCAGTCATCCTAGTGCACCTTCTGTTGACATACAACTATTGATTTTCGTGTTTAATTTACCTTGGATTTATTTGCCTTTTTCCTTTTATCAGTGCTTGTAACTTCTTTTCTCTGCACCTGTAAGGCAAGAAGGTATTAAGAAAGTACAACACATCATTCTCCCTTACCCATCCTCTTGACAGGAGCTTATACATACCAAACTGTAAACTTCTAGATTTATTTCAAAGTCATTTGACACATCATGCCTAAAAGGGAGGAGAAGGAAAAAATAAATTAAACATAGACTAAAACAAAGTTTGTGGGGTTTTTTGGTGTTGTGGTTTTTTTTTTTTTTAAAGTTACTCTTTATGTTCTTCCCTCCTTCCACTCCTTAAAACCCTCCAGGGAGCAGCTAGGTTCTACGCAAGAGAAGGTAAACCATGGTGGTGACTAATAGCTATTACCTTATTAGTAAGTCAGTTTGTCCCTGCAGGCCAATAGTGGTTTTTGAGATCCTGTCACATCTATGACAGTACTCTTCAGTGCAAGCAGCATTGCTGGTTTTAAGATTTGAGGGTATAACTATGTCAAGATACCTTCCAGAACTCAAAGAAATGGAAGGAGGACAAGAGGCAGACAGAGTGCATCTACCATTTCTCAGATTGCACCCTTCAGCCCACTCCTGCCACACATTTCTAGAAACAAAGCTATCTACTCAAAAAGCCCAACCTCTAAGTAAAAATTCCAGTTGGGCTGCACTTTAAAAAGGGAGTTTACTTATTTATTTTAGAATACTTTCGCTAACAAAGAGCCATTTGAACTCACAACACTTTTTAAGCTAACATACAAGAGCTGAGGTTTAAGCTTTGAAAGTACTATTTTTTCCAGATACTAAAACCAAATAGCTATATAAAGTGTTAGTTGCTGCAAAAGATAAAAAACCACATCAACTCAAATCCATCTGTCATTGCAGATGTTCAAGAAAGAACAAAAGTAGAAAAAGGAAGAGATAAATCAGCTGATGGATGATCGAATAAATCTAAATTGCTCTTTTGAGAGAAGTCCACTCCAGCTATTTGTTGAAGCAAATACTCATACCACAAGACCTCACCATATTTGTTTGCAGGATATAACATCCTTCTGTGAAGATTTTAAACATTTTTAGGCATACTCCGCCATCAGAGCTGAAACTGGTTCCAAAACAGTTTCTTTATACTTACAGAGCAAATGTTGTATTGAAAGTAAGAGCATCTCCATTCAGGGAGCTCGCAGTACTTGCTAGTGGAGTTGCAACCATGTTTTCTGCTCCAGATCTCAGTATTATTACATAGTAGTAATTTGCTGCTTCTGTAAATACAGATCAGATGGTTTTGTTAGCCAGATGGTGTCCAAGTATCTAAAACCCCTTAAGTACTACATTGCCATTAAACACATTTGTTTCACCCCACTTAAACACTTGGTTACAGTCAAGGTTTGCTTATGAACTAAACTCTTAAAACAAGCTTTTTTTTCCCCCCGTGGCCACTGTGAGACTGTCTTCGTGGGACCCACAACTGTGTTACTGCCTGGGGCACCTTGGGCCAGACAGACACTGCCCAGTGTGTGAGAGTAGAGAGGAAGAACTTGCAGTCAGATAGAGCAGTTCATCTTAGGTCGTTACACTCCGTTGTTATTCTCCAGGCCTGCCAGCTTAACCACACCTCAGCTTTTGCTCCTGCCCATTCTCGTGCTTTTTTCAGTCTTACAAAGGCCCTGGTTATCCAGGCAACTAATTTCCCTAACATTTTGCATGAGGGAACAAAAAAAAAAAAAAAAAAAAAAAACCCCAAAAAAACACACTAGTACTACATTGCCATTAAACACATTTGTTTCACCCCACTTAAACACTTGGTTACAGTCAAGGTTTGCTTATGAACTAAACTCTTAAAACAAGCTTTTTTTTCCCCTGTGGCCACTGTGAGACTGTCTACAGGGGACCCACAACTGTGTTACTGCCTGGGGCACCTTGGGCCAGACAGACACTGCCCAGTGTGTGAGAGTAGAGAGGAAGAACTTGCAGTCAGATAGAGCAGTTCATCTTAGGTCGTTACACTCCGTTGTTATTCTCCAGGCCTGCCAGCTTAACCACACCTCAGCTTTTGCTCCTGCCCATTCTCGTGCTTTTTTCAGTCTTACAAAGGCCCTGGTTATCCAGGCAACTAATTTCCCTAACATTTTGCATGAGGGAACAAAAAAAAAAAAAAAGACAGATGACCACAAGCACACATCTCAATAGGAAATAATTTGGAGTTTCTGCAGCAAATTACTGAAGAGTAAGGCAAGAGGCTCAATAATGCCAAGTGCTGGGTCCTGCCCTTGGGTCCCACCAACCCCCTGCAGCGCTCCAGGCTGGGGGCAGAGTGGCTGGAGCTGCCTGGCAGAAAAGGACCTGGGGGTGTTGGTCACCTGTGGGCTGAAGATGAGCCAGCAGTGTGCCCAGGTGGCCAAGAAGGCCAACAGCATCCTGGCCTGTGTCAGGAACAGTGTGGGGAGTAAGAATTGGGAGGGGATGGTTCCCTGGACTGGGCACTGGGGAGGCCCCACCTTGAGGGCTGTGTCCAGTTTTGGGCCCCTTCCCACAAAAAAGACCTTGAGGCGCTGGAGCAGGTCCAGAGAAGGGCAAGGGAGCTGGTAAATTAGGTTAATTAGGCCAGATATTTACATTTATATTCTTGGCTGTGGTTTTATTTGAAGATATAAAAAAATCCCCAAACCAAACCCCCACACTTTTACATATATATAGGACATTTAAACAAGAGAATGAGAAAGGCTACATATGAATTCATTAGTAGAAGTTTTGCAACTGATATTAAACAAGACTCTGTCCAATGATTTTTGGCCTTGAGTTTTAGTGAGGCAAGAAGTAGGAACCAGTTCAGATACAATCGTATTCTGTGGCATCATATAAAATAGCTCTGGTTATTGTGGGCTTGCAGATTCTTTGAACAACCACATGGCAGAAGCTTACTACGTTCCAGGATAAGTCTCTAAGCTAGAGAGAGAATTGCCAGATATTCTTCTGGAACAAGAGAAGAAACAAGTCCACATTTTAATGCTTTAAGCACTTAAATATGACAAGCTAATGGAAGACTAGTCTTGGAAGATTAAGTATTTTGGGGATTTTAACAGAAGGACTGAAAAAACAGAAGCTTAATGAGCACTTCACAACACCACAGAGGTTGCAACTTATGTAATGATATTTAGTACTAGACTTGCAGCCATCAGAAAAATTTCAAGGCAGCAAGAGAGAAGACAACCTGAGATACAAAACTCTACTTCCTCCCCAACAGGTAACAGAGGATCACAAAGATCTTTAAGACTGGATGGGGAAGTCTTGATAA
Source organism: Calidris pugnax (assembly GCF_001431845.1). Taxonomy (NCBI): domain Eukaryota; kingdom Metazoa; phylum Chordata; class Aves; order Charadriiformes; family Scolopacidae; genus Calidris; species Calidris pugnax. The sequence continues at coordinate 3,397,767 of NW_015090772.1, forward strand.
GTTTCTTGAACATCACAAGCCAGAAAAGGTTGCAACTGAACCAACCATGAAAAATGTTGAAAGCTTAGCCAAAAAAGCAGATGAATTAAGTGTAATGGCTAAATTTTCATTGCCCCCAGAGTTCTGACAAACACCAACACAAAAGAAAAAAAAAAACAAGGAGAATGAACTAGAAATATAGGGAGAATGGAGAAAGGGAGAGGGAAGGGATAAAGCTTTCAGTTGCTAATTTTACCTGGCTTTTGAACCGTACCACACACAAAGTCTGCTTTTAGAGGTAGACGCATTTCTGAGATGGAGACAGATCCCCTGGATGGAGCAAGTTCGGTGGATGTAGAAGCAGTTTTGTTTCTTTTATTGTGAGGTCCCTCACTCTTCAGTTTGTTCAGCTCTTCCAATAGAGCAGTTCTTTTCTCAGCTGCATAGAGAAATTAATCAATTATACTTTTAAGAGGGAAAAAGTAGGACTGAACAGTTTGGGGGTTTTTTTGCCATGAGTCTGGAAAATGCAACAGAAGTGTTAATCATCTTCCAGAACAGTAGGAATATCAGGGACAAGGAAGACACAAACATCCTCTTGCCTACAAAAGCAGCTGAGACAGAACAGATATCCTCTCCTGTTTTCCAGGTGAGGAGCTACAAATAAGCAGCTACAAGGTAGCACAATAAAAGCACTGCCAGAGTTCATTAATTTTTCCCAAAGCGTTTATGACAAAGAATTCAACCTGAGTCTAAGAACCTACTTGCAAGGAGAAGAAGTCTCTCTGCCTCTGCTTCTTCTTGTGATCCTTTTCCATGTTCCTCATCAAAACAGCAGTTCAGAGCTTGACTGGCTTGATGAATCACTGTCTGCTGCATGTTGATCTCATTATTCAGCTCCTAGAGTAAATCAGTAATAAAAATAATTAGCAAGAAGAGAGAAATTTGGCATTACATTCAAACAGGGAAGTGTCTTGAGCAGTTAACCAGAAATTCAGCAATGTAGGTGAACAAGGCACCAGTAAATATCAGAATATTGCCTAAAGAAAGTATACATTTATCAATCTTGCCTAATTCAAAGGCAGCAATAAAGTATAGATTTCCCCTCCTCAAAACGATGGCTTATTCTCTCCAGACTTACTCTGTAGCATGATCCTTCTAAGAGATGCATTAGCTGTCCAAATTGTGCACTATCATTCCCTACCATTAGATACTTATGCTGAACAAGCTAGTTTTGCAGTTCTAAGCAGTACATTAATGTCCTGGACATTCACAGGAGAAATTAAGAAAGGAGATGGTAAATTAGAGAAAGGATTTTTAAGGAGTAAAATAGATACCTGCATTTTCTTTTTGATATTGACTTGATCAGACGGGCCATTCTTTTTCATTTCTAGTTTGGAAGCAGCATCTTCTTTGCGAACAATTATTTGCTTTATTGAAGGACGATCAGTTTCTTTAAATCTTTGAGATCTATATGCATCAACGCTTTTAAAAAGAGGGAACGCCATTAAATGTTTCAGATATATGCCAAGCTTTTTTTCTTATCAATATACATACATAGGCATCAGGTATTGATGTTTTCCATCTTGCCTACATGGCTTTAAAAACAGCATTCTATTAGCTCCTTTGAAGTTTAAGCAATGTAAAGACTACACAGAGACAATCTTTGATAAAGGCAGAGATCTTGAAAAAAAAAGCTTTGTCTGTAGCTTAAGCAGGATACTTCATTAGAAGAGTTTAAAGAGTCAGTGTCTTAATTTGCACATTTAGAAAATCAGGTGTAGGTTTTTTGTGTTTATTACCTATATGGAAGGTTGCGATCTTCTGATGTAGAGCCAATACTGTCTCCAGATTCTGCCCTGGGGACTTTAGTCCTTTGGAACTTTTCGGACTTCAGACTTACATCACTGATACTGCTACCTTCAGCAGGTGACTTACAAGGAGAACCAAAGGCCTGGGGAGAAGAAAAGGATATATTACAGATATCAGTCCGCATTAATTCTTTAAGTGCTTTCTTCTCACCTTTACTTCTTTTGCATGTAAACAGAAAACAGAGGCTACTTAACACTGCTAAACAGACATTTTACAGATATTTCCTAGGACACAGAACAAGCCAATTATTTGTTTAGTTTAAAGGCACCAACAGATCATTGAACTCAAGGAAATTTCACCCTTAGTTTCCAAACTGTACAGTTACATAATTACTTCTCTTCAGATTTTCATCAGTGACCACTTTATTGAATGCACGTGTATCACTGAAAAGTCAAGCACAAGTAATAGTTGTACATACTTAAGCTTGATTTAGCAAAAGTTAAATCATTTGTTAGTAGAGCACCCAATACACTATGCTATTTTCAGAGGAAAATAACTACCCTTTTATGCTTTCATTAGCAAAATGTCATTTGTAACTTCACGATTTGCCCAAGTATCACAATGCAACAAAATATCACTGTTCACAAGCAAGTTGTCTATCTCTGTGTGATAAAGCATCTCGTCCCCAACTCCTAAGAACTCTCACCTCTGGACCAACAGATTCCACGAGAGGGGTTAACAGAGACATTGATGAAATATTCAGCGACTCTTCCTGCTCATCCTCATCACTTTCACCTTCCAGGCTCATTTCTTTCTTCAGCTTTTCTATGTCTGGACCATCCTCTTCAAGAATTTCAAATATTTCATTTATCACTTTCGAGCTATTCATCTCATCATCCACACTCATTTCGATTTCACATATATCATCTGAAGTGTGATGTTTTAAAAAATATTAGTATCATCAAGACTAAACTCTTCATTCTCATTAAATGAACAGAAGGCTAACAAACAAGTTAACTATTTTTGCTTTTCAAGCAAGCTTGATTAAAAAGCACTTATTACAGTTAGGCATATAGAACCCTAAAGTATACTTCCATCCTTATTTTAATATACTATTTTCACATATACTGCATAATTGATAGATAGAAAATAAAAATATGCACTTGTTAGATAAGTTTCAACTTTTTAGTTCAAACAGGTCTGAAACAACCGCAAGTCCCATGGTGAAGCAATCATTTCTCTCCTTTCCCAATAAACTTTCAATATCAGCATTTTACTATTCCTTCAAGACTTGAACATCAAGAAAGAAGGGTTACAATAAAAGAAGCTTCCCAGTTTGTTTTACATAAACCTCATTACAAAACACACAAGTGTCAGCAGACAGCCAAGTGCATTAATATATATCTACTCCATACAAACCTTTCGGTTTCTCAGCAAGTTGTTCAAGTTTTCCAGGGCCCTTTGGTTCACTTATCTCCAGAGGGCTGCATTTATCAGTCTCTTCACGTTCAGGAGCATCTAAGTAATTTATAAAAAAGGTCATTGAAGATTATATCTAGCCTTTGAATTTATTTTTTTTTTCAAATTATTGAATTTTGGAAGTTTAATATAGCTAGATGAAGTATTCCAGTTAGCTTTTTGTCAACAACAGAGCATTAGAATACACACCCTCCGTAACCTGTACAGCTAGATTGCTCTCTTATAATCAGAAAGCTGACAGCGCAAGAAACAACGCTGAAATCATAGTAGATTGCACTCACTCAAGAGCAAAAAGGGAAAATTTAAAAAACAAACAAAACCGCCACCACACAAATCACCACACACCCAAGCCAAGAGCAGGACATCATCCTGGTTTTCCTAGAAGCACATTTGACAGCCTGTTTGCCTATAAGAAGTGTTAAACAAGTTCACTCTCTTTCCAGAGAGCTGGAGGCTCTTCCACTCAGTAAGCACCACAAAGCACGTCACCAGTATCTCTGAATTCTTTTGACATCCCCCTACTACAAGAATTAATATCATAAGGGGATACAGACAAGGGAAGAGTTCTCTCCTATTTGATTAGTGGGGAAATTTGGATACTCAGGTACAGTACAGATTTAAATCTATAACTGATGATTCCCATTCACTCTCCCTACATTTAACGTGCATGAAAGTATGAAACATAGGTAAACCAACTGAGAAAGAAAAAGGCAGTCTTGCCTTTCAAATAGTATAGGAGTGCAGAGTGTTCATACATCATCATACAGGAGGATTGAGACAAGTCAATAACCAAATAAGAGGTCCAGTTTTATACATCAGTGCTACCAGCCTCTTTGTCTGCTCATGAATGTCAAGGGTAGTGCCTCAGCCCAGTATTAGCCACAGGCAAACAGTGACTGTTCTTACCTGAAGACTCCGTGCTGGGAGACTTTGCCGGCTCGTCACCTGCCGATCCAGTGGCATCAGAACTAGGAGGTGGTTTTGGACTAGCCTGAGATTGGCTTTCCTGGCAAAAATAAAAACATAGCACATTCAGGAGGTAATGTTCAAAGTGACCAAAAAAAAAAAAAATAAAACCATTTCCAGAAAGAAACATATTTTAACATCTGGTAGGAAAAAGAGGTTGCCTATCCAATATCAAGAAGGATCCAACTTGTTTGCGTATGAAATTCAGCTGAAGTACTAAATACTAAATTGAGTGTTTTTGTGAGGAGCTTTGTTTTTAAAGTTATAGAATATAAAAAACCCACACTCAACATCATCAAATAAATAAATAAATCAGCTTAAAGCAGTATCATTACTTGTCTCCTTAACTGATTCTGCAGGAAGAAAAAATCTCGACAAGCAGACTTGCGCAGCCTGAGCATTCACAGAGCATAGGTTTTTATCTTTTATTTACATTTGCACATCTATCCCTATGTTCAGAACACGTTAAAGCAATTCACAGGCTATCAACTTTTGATATGTGGAGATAACACATTACCATTTTAGCTTCTGGAAGCTTTCTCTTCAAATTTCCACTTTTCTCTGTACTCCACAGATTTCCCCTATCAAACCGGCCACGTAGACATGAAAGTTCTCGTTCACGTTCCTAAGCAAATACAAGGGAACAAGGGAAAAGGTGGCAGCTTTAATGTCAAAAACATTTCAGATTCCTCAAGTAGATGCAGAACAGTAAGAATCTTCCCCCAGCTTATAAGCAAGCTATTAACATAGCAAGTCATACCTGCTTAAGCTGAAGCGCTAAACTGGCAGTAGAGGAATTATCATTCTGTTTGAGAAGCCTTTCCTGGATTGTCCTTGTCCGTGGGGTGACAATGGGTGTTCTGCACTCAGGTGTATTTGTAGCAGGACTCCGGGCACTACGCTCTTGACAGCGCTCCCCAAAGCGTTCCAGGAAGGGCTTAATTCCCGATCCCCCTACAAGAACAATTGTTTTACCTTGAAAGAATCTCTCGGAAACACAGAAGGAAATCACTGCCATTTTGCATCCTACTGAAGGTTCTCAATGAAGCAATTAAGCTGTCTCCTTTACAGCTCTTGCTCCGTTATACTTTATACAAACTGAACCTGAAATGCAAGTCACCGCAGTAACAGAACACTGAAGTTAATAAAGCAGCAGATCAGAGCAAATAGATTTCCTTCTCTTACTAGAGTCCACATGTGATCCACCAGTTATTTAAATGGGTTTGCTTTTTTGACATTTTCCCTACAACCAGCCTCACCTGCATCCTTCATGTAAATGAACATTCTAGTACACAAGGTGGATACATCGTTTGGCATCCAGCCTACTTTATTGAGCTTATCTTTTACCGTCAGCATATCTAGAGACACACACTTGCTCTACTGGCCATCATTTCAAAGAGTTCAAGCTATTAGTCCAAGTTTCTGAGCCCACAAGCAGCTGAATTTAAAACTGGGCATGATTATTTGTTTCAACATCAACGCTACCAATGAAAAAAAAGACACTATGCAGAGTTACGGCATCTACGGGCATTTAACTTTGATTTCTTCAAATGTATGAAGACTCTTTACCTTATATAGATTGGATACACTTAGTATCCAACCATTTGAAAGCAGCTTTGAATAGTCTCAATTAACTGATGTTGACAGGATACATTTTTACATAGAGAGAAAAGTTAGATGGATTTTGCTCTAAAGAGTTACTAAAATCATCTCCAAGAAAACACCCTTGCAAAATATGGAAGCTGTAGAATTTCTGATAATTATCATAGAACTCTCCAGGACTTTACTCAAGTTGCAGCAGGAAACAGACATTATCTGATACATTACCATAAATTCTTAACTAATATATTATTTTCAACACAGGACACATAAGCCTAATTTGAGTGAACATTTATTGAAGCTGATGAACAGCTTACCTGGTGTTGTGGGTGTAGCCTTAGGTTCAAGTTGCACATGTGTTCCTTTGACTGGCTCTTCTTTGGACTGAACTGGTTGAGGCACAGTTGATTTTGCTGGTTGTGTAGGCTTCTCGGTTTCCTGAGGGCTGCAGGGATTCTCTGTTTGCAGTTGTCCTACTTCAGAGTCTTTAGAACAGGGAACAGTGACTCTCGAGGTTTGTGTTAAAGAATTGTTTGGCTCCTTAAGAAGGGAAGAAGGCACATCAAGATGATGAGACCGTATGTCCTTATTCTCTCGAGGAAAAAGAATGAAAGTATTCTGCATAGCCTACTATAACATAACACATCTATTCCATCAACATTAAAAAGAGCTGAAAACAAGTGTTATAAGCTTTTTGTAGATTTTTCTTTTTATCCAGTATTTCAAATTCTTTCAGCATTTGATTCTAGGTGCTTTTGCCAGCTATTTTAGGTATCTTCCCATGTTTCCCTAAACAAGGCTGCACACGGAAGATACTACTATTTCATAAACTGAACAACAGTATCTGGTACTATGGATTTCAGCACTCCAACTGAATTTTCATACAGCAATAATAATTACAATTTAAGTCAATCAACTACGTGAAGTTACAGAGTGAAACCTTCCAAGTCCAAAATTCTCTGTAAGAAGCCCCCTTCTGATGGCCAAAAGAGCAGCAATTACTTTGATACCAACTTTTCCAAGACCTGTAAGTACACTTGTCTTCAAGTCTCAGTAAAAGGGATTCTAAGCTGCTTCAGGTCTGTTATTTAATTTATGTGAGATTGCAATAAAGCAAAACCTGTAAATAGTCTAAAGATTGCTCACACCAAATCTTTTAATTCAGAATAAACAGTTACGAGTTAACATTTTCCTCTCCCCCCGCCTCCATTACTCAAATCAATTTTTAATCAGCAACTAAATCAGACACTCACCGCTATCTTTGAGTTTGCTGGTTTATTAATAGAAGCCTCAACAAGCCTTTGAGAACAGGATGCAGCTTCCTGCTTTACACTGCTACTATTGATTCTAGCAGATGCTCCACTTGTAGTGGACAATTTGGATAAACAAGTAGTGCCAGGCTGTTCTTGTGCATTGTTTTGCTTTGCAGATGGATGACTTAGGTCATCTTCCCAGGAAGCAATTGTAGCAGCAAGGTTAGCTAAACGGCCTCTTCTCCCAGTAGGGGTGTCACTTGCCAGGGCATTAGATGTCTGCTTAGGTGGAGAAACAGGCACATCTTTTGACTGGAGGGGAGATAGAGGAACGCATTCAGAGGGATCTGGAAAAGAGAAAACATGTTTATTTTGCTAAGAAAATATATTGAGATATACTGGCACGTTTTGCATTTTGCTATATATTGAGTTTATCAACAGAAGTTCTTGCTATCAACAGAACCGAGCTACTAGCTCTGAAGGCATTGAGACTAATCAAGTTAAAGCTCACTGCAAAGCCAATGCATTTTTAATCAAGCACTTAACTAGTTTTATGTCACTGTTGTGATGAGCAAGGCATCACACAAGTAAGGGGGGAAAAAAAGTGTATAAATAGGAGCTGTAGTCAATAGTTTCATTATTTTAGGCCTTCCTTACTGCTGTTTAAGACTTCTTTATGAAGTCTTATTCACACACATGAAATTATCTTCTGCTAGCAAACATCGTCATCAACACAAAGACTGAAAAACACCAGTACTGCTCAACAGGTGAGCCATACCCTCGCCATCCCAGCAGCGCCGCTGCGCTGCCAGTTTCTGCATACGTGTCTTGACTGAATGGGCTACAGGAGTTTCTGACTCCGTGCTTGCTTTTCCTTTCTCAAGAGGCTGAACCGATGGAGCCCTGTTAGAAGCAGCCACGTGCAACTCCGAAGTCATCCCAGGAGAACGATGGCTCGTGGAACCTGAAGGAACTGGCTCTATGTTCTCCAAACTGGAAGGTTGAGTCTCCATATTGTCAGGGCAGAGCCTCTTCGATGGCGATGGCTTTGTACTAGATTTCACTGTACAGGTCAAAGTATGCAAGCAAATTAGCATTCAGACAATCTAAGATATTTTCAGAGAGAATACAAAAAAAAAAAATACACCTCCCATCTAAATTCTACCAAGCAGGAGGCACTATCTTTGGCATTATAAAATTATTTTAAAATAGCTTACTAATTACTTAAGCATCTGCTCTCAGGTTAAGCTAAATGTCAGCCACATTCAGTCCTGGCAGCCAGGTAACTGCATTCATTTCTGTTTAGTTTAAGATAAACATTAAAGGTTTTCACTTGTCCTTAGGGAAAAAAAAAAAATAAAAAAGTAAGTAGTGCTTGTATCAAAATACAATCTTTATTAAACTTGTTGCAAAATACCTTCTTCACCAGGAAGAGATGCCTGGTTACCAGTCTCTAACAAAGGCTCTCTGACCCTCTTGGTCTGCAGTGGGGGTCTCGCTCCCATCTTGGGCCGCTCAGCCATTTTCTTCTGCAGGTTCTCTCTCCTGGCACGGGTTCTTTCAAGGAGTTTCTGAGTAGTCAATAAATGATGGGTTACTGTACATTGCAATAAGTGTGTTAACTAGTAATAGCTCAAATTAAAAGTGTTTGAATTTTATATACTATATACGAAGATTTACAATTTCCAAAATTTATAGTGAAGGCTACCTTAAAACAGAGCTCTCGGATGTTGCTAACTGATCTACTGCAACACAACAGAAACACTCAAAGCCTGGTTTTCTGACAGGCTGCCCCCTCCTGAGAGCAGAACAAACAAAATACATTTTCTACACTGCCAACTACATGTTTTTTCTCTTTTTCTGTCTACCTCCTTTTTCTCATTGGGATAACCCCAGTCTCCATACTTTGACTTCACTGTTGCAATACTCGCAGCTTCTCCCATTTTCAGCAAGTATGTATTTGATAAAAGGTAGCTCCCAATCTGTAAATTGGATTTTTTTGACATGTTGCTAAAGCATATGGTCAAGTTACCTGATTGGCACTAACACTTTAACAAAAAAAACAACATTGGAGAGGTTGCGAAGTGGTCATAAAAAATTTTCAAAGTAAATGCATGGCTGGTAATATTAGAAAAAAAAAAATCAAAAGGTGAATTTCTCATCCCTGAGCCAAAGTAAATGCATGGCTGATAATATTAGAAAAAAAAAATTTGCTATTACACCTTCTAAATCAAAAGGTGAATTTCTCATCCCTGAGCTTAAATTTTAAGAACAGAGTGATGTTATAACTAGCTGTCTTAATAAACAGGCTATTTATCACAATATATCTGTATACAGAAGAACATATAAAGAGATGCCAATTAAGCTACCTAACAACATTCTCTTTCATTTACAGATCTATTGTAAATTTGAGCACTCTGATTATATTCAATACAAAATAGCTGTTTTAGTAAGTGTTCCACATTAGTAGAAAGTCTTTCCTTAGAGCAGCTAAGTTTGAAATAGGTTGGGTTTGTTTTTTTTTCTTTTTTTAATATTGCATTCATAAATCATTATCACTCAGTTTGATCACATCTAAAAGATACTTAATTACTCCTTTAATCTAGGTTTTTAGGCACTTTGAGACAAGAAAATGTGTGATAGAACTAATGGCCTTTAAAGGGAAGCATATAAACTGCACTTGTTTTGTGGCACATAAATTATTGTGAGAACTATGCCAGCCATTATCTGTCACACAGCAATTAAATACACATTTCACATTTTTAACTGTCTAAAGCTGAAGTCTTAGACAACGTTCCATTGTAGCACAACACAAAGACAAACAGAATGTTGATCTCAACAGTTTTTTGTGAAAGCAAAAATCAGCTTCTCTAACTTACAAACTTCCATAGAAGAGGAATTTTAGGAAGGGGGGAGGTGGAGAAAAAGGGGAAAAAGAGGACATATGAAATTTCAGGAGTGCCTTTCAATGCAAGTTTATGTTAGTGGTGTCCACAAGTCCGATAAGTTCCTTATTTCAGCCCCCAAAAGGCAGAGCTACAAAGTGCAGGTAATACCTCCACAAATAAAATCTTCAAGGCTGCATAAATGAATTATCCTTCTTGCACAAAGTTGAGTATATCTTCCACAACAGTATCCCTACAGTTCTATTCAAACGGGGTCACATTCCTTTCTATTTTGTTAGTTGGGAGTTTCAGTCGTTACAAACAGGGTGTCACTTCCCAAGAATGCACGCCTCTGCTGTTCAACTCCAGCTCCTATTGGCTTTTTGTGTCTCAAGTTTTCCATGCAACTGCCATAATTCAAATTCTGCTGTTACACGCTATGAGTAAGCCAGTCACCAGAACTTGAGACTTACTTTTCAAGCTCATCAATTTGTGGCATTTGCCACAAGTACGTTCTCCAAGGGTTCTGATGACAGCCAAAGTTTCCGAGTGAGATATGCCTATTTCATTACATCTAGGAATCTGAGAACTACCAAGTTGCAGTTAAAGGATCTCTGATTGCAGTCCAAAAGCACCTTCAAGAAACCAGATAAGGCCTTCCCACTTTAAATGCGTTTTAAAAGTACGTTTTAAAGTACATATTTAGCAGCATTAGAGAAGATACTCAGGGCTGTTATGTGATTACAAGAAATTGTTCTAACTGCCCTGCTTTACTAGCAGAATGCAGCAAAGGGAGATGATTTATCCATGACGTTGAAGGAACAGTTAACTTCAAATTTCATATATGCAAATTTTCCTCTTTGGTCATCCTCCATGCTAGGAAACCATACTTTGCTCTATGAATGTTAATATTTACCTGAAAATACAAAATAACCTAGGCTATTTCTAATATTCTGTAGTACCAAACATAATGGCTTTTGTGCAAGAAAGGTGAATTACACAATTAGTTATAAATTGAAAGTCATACCCTGTATTTTCATTGTGATCCTAAAAAAAAATAATTATCTACTGCACCACCTCCTCAGTGCAGAATTTGGTTGAGATTCGGAAGGTCATTAATTTTTTCCTTGTAAGATTAATAAAGCAAACATTATTTCAGAACTGCCTAGTTTGAAAGCATTCCACTGAATCTTACACCAAGATTTGTTTGAGCTTAAATCCAGTGAGACCAGGACCTTTTGTAAAGTGATCAGCAAACACTGAATTAACGGCATGCTTTGGCCAATTAAGGCTCGAATTACATTGCTTTACATAATCAACACTTGCAATGCCTCACCAGTTCCCTGTAAGTAACTGAGCACAGTAGTTTGTAGACAAAGATTGTCTGAAAATAGTTAAGCTAAGGAAAAGTTACAATAAAAAAAAAAAATTTTTTCCTTGTAAGATTAATAAAGCAAACATTATTTCAGAACTGCCTAGTTTGAAAGCATTCCACTGAATCTTACACCAAGATTTGTTTGAGCTTAAATCCAGTGAGACCAGGACCTTTTGTAAAGTGATCAGCAAACACTGAATTAACGGCATGCTTTGGCCAATTAAGGCTCGAATTACATTGCTTTACATAATCAACACTTGCAATGCCTCACCAGTTCCCTGTAAGTAACTGAGCACAGTAGTTTGTAGACAAAGATTGTCTGAAAATAGTTAAGCTAAGGAAAAGTTACAATAAAAAAAAAAACAAACAACAAAATAACAACCACCCACAAAAAAACCCCCAGAACATAAATAATTCATAGCAGGTAGTGAAATGCTTCCTTTTTTTAGAAGACCTTTTTTTTTTTTTGGTGAAATGCTTCCTTTTTTTAGAAGACTTTTTTTTTTAAGGAAAGTTTTTAAATTTCAATACTAATACACTAACATTGGTCAGATTTTCACACAACAGTGGGATGTCCTCCACAGCATAACCATCCTTATCAGGCAAGATTTCAGGCACTCTGCAATACTAGCTAACATTTGAATGAAGTTTACTCCGAGGAGTGGCCTCCCAGTTGGTCATAGCTTTTCAAAGTCAGTTATCTACAAGAAGGGCGTGTGGAGGTTGGAATATCTCCCAGCATGCAAAACCATTTTCAACTTGATTCAGTGGTCTGCACTTGAAGTTTATTTAACACTAGTTGGATCATGTCACTCGCTACCAATTAAGGAAGGAGGTTTTTAGATGTTTATACTTAGCAAGCCTTTACATTGGAGGAGAGTAAATCTGCTTTGGCATAAGACATTTAGTAAATATGTTCAGTTCAATGCCTTATGTTCAGCTTTTAAAACCAAACCTGTGCAATCACCTTTTTTGTGCCCTCAATTTATTTGGAATCTGTCATTTTGAGATACAGTTTGTTTTCAAAGAGAGCAAGGAGAATTTCACCAATGTATTTGATTTGGTTTTGAAAAAAAAAAGTTTAGATTTTTGCTTAGACAGGTTGTGGAATGAAGGCCATTTTTACAGCACCATTTCCCAAAGCATTCACAAGACACCTCCACAGCTTTACATCTGTCACACATAAAATCAGAATACAGTACAGCACATTTAAGATACCTCCAGCCTTCATAGAGATTCAAGCTGATCAATTCCACACGTTTTATTACAATTTTGCCTCTGTAAAACTGAAGAAAATCCACCCCAACAAGTGACTTCTCTTTTTTTTCAAAAGAAGAAGAGGAACTGTGCCTGCCAATCAAAGTGATGGGTCACAGGCAGCAATAGTGTCAAAGAGACACATTTTTAATCAGAATGCCGTGGCTTAGGGCAAATTTCACGCTGAACCTTGAGGTATGGCAGGCACCGTGAATGTCAATACCACTCCCATTAGGCCCCAGCCGAAAATCTTATCTGTCAGACGCACATGAAAGGCAAACACTAAAGCGCTAGGAAAGGCAATGAAGTATCAGCCTGGTTTAGAAGAGGTCCTTTCCTTTGCAAACCTTTGCACGAATAACCCCTGTCCTCTCCTGGAAGAGGCCTGACACCCCATTGGAAATACAAGCAAGACGAGGGGGGCAGAGAAGGAGGCTTCTACAAGCCCACGAACACCCAAAATAATGCAAAGAGGGGAACGGGGGCCGCTAAGAGGGCTGTGCCAAGGCTAGGAGAAACTATTCCACCCCACAGGCCCCCGAGCGGCCCTTGCAGCCCTTTGTCCCTGTGGCCCCCGCCACTAACAACCCACCCCTGCCCGGATCAAGCGCCGGCTGCTGGCCTCTTTCCACACCTCGGTGGAAGGGCCTGGCCGCGCCGTGCCGTCCACCCTCACCTCAGTGAAGGGATCCATTGCTGCTGCTACTGCTGCTGCCGCCGCTCCCTCAGGCAGAGCCTCAGACCGCTCCCCAACCGCTCCTCCGATTTGAATTTCAGCGCCCGCCCCAGCCACGCATGCGTGAGGCCGCGCGCCCACGTGACACGCGGGGAGGGAGGGGTGGGGGGCCGCCCGCCCCGCCCCGCCCCTCCCCCTACCGTGTCCGGAGCCGCGGCGGCCTTGATTGACAGGCGTACTGTCCAATCCGATGGCGGCCTGCACTCCTCGCCTTCCCCTTGGCGCACCGCCAGTTCTGTGAGGGAGAAGGCGGGGAGAGGGACGGTGAGGCGGCGCTTTGGCCGGGCTGCCCCGCACCGCTGCCGGGCTGCCAGGGATGGTTTTCCCGTTCCCGGCTCCGGGAGCAGGCCCGGCTTCGGGCGGTACACCCCCGGGCTCTGGGTCTGAGCCCTGCCTGTCGTCTCACTGCCCAGGGTTTCTGTGTGTGGCGTGCAGGGAGTGTCTTCAGCCATGGCGGCCCTGTCGCCTTCCCTTCCTCCTTTTCCTCAGCCCGGTTCGGCGCAAACTGTTCTGGTTTGGGTTTTTTTTTTTTAAAGAACACCGAGGCTTTTACCTTGCTTACAGGCAAGTGGTGCAGTACTGCCCGGTTGATTCCATGTCTTGCTGCAGCTGCTCAGTAGGAGTCTCCCCCAAGCCTTTTTCACATGAAGCTTCATTTTTCAGCTGGCATCGGTAGCAAAATCATGATTTTCATGTTGTGCTGTGAATGGAGAGGATATTCATCCCAGTGCATTTGTGAAAGTCGCAGCCCTTTCTCATGGCTTTTACATTTCTCTTTGTCTTGCAATCCATGGCCACATAAAACGTCACCCACCTGTTCCTGCTGCTGTCCCCATTTCATTTTCTTCATGTGCTCATGATGTTTCTTAAAGAGTTTGTGATGCTGGATTGGCAGAGACACATCAGGTGCCCGATCTAGCCCTTGCTATCTGGGCATCATCTCACAGAATCACAGAATGCTATGGGGTTGGAAGGGACCTCTGGAGATCATCTCCTCCAACCCCCTGCCAGAGCAGGTCCACCCAGAGCAGGTTGCACAGCAACGTGTCCAGGTGGGGTTTGAATGTCTCCAGAGAAGGAGACTCCACCACCTCCCTGGGCAGCCTCTGCCAGGGCTCTGCCACCCTCACAGGGAAGAAGTTCCTCCTCATGTTTAGGTGGAACTTCTTATGGTCACGTTTGTGCCCGTTCCCTCTTGTCCTGTCCCTGGGCACCACTGAAAAAAGACTGACCCCATCCTCCTGACACCCACCCTTGAAGTATTTATAGGCATTGATCAGATCCCCCCTCAGCCTTCTCTTCTCCAGACTAGAAAGTCCCAAGTCCCTCAGCCTCATCTCATAATAGAGATGCTCCAGGCCCCTCATCCTCTTTGTAGCCCTCTGCTGTCCCCTCTCCAGCAGTTCCCTGTCCTTTTGGAACTGGGGAGCCCAGAACTGGTCCCAGTGCTCCAGATGGGGCCTCCCCAGGGCAGAGCAGAGGGGCAGGATGACCTCCCTGGACCAGCTGGCCACACTCTTTTTAATGCCCCCCAGGATGCCACTGGCCTTCTTGGCCACAAGGGCCCATTGCTGGCTCATGGGCATCCTGTTGTCCACCAGGACTCCCAGGTCTTTCTCCTCAGAGCTGCTCTCCAGCAGGTCACCCCCAACCTGTCCTGGTGCAGGGGGCTATTTCTCCCCAGGTGCAGCACCCTGCACTTACCCTTGTTGAATGTCATCAGGAATTTCATCTCAAACTGAATTTCATCTCAAACTCCCCGTAAATAAAAACACATTCACAAATAGAGCTTGGGATGTTTTGTCTCTGCTGTTCCCCCGGGAGGCTCCTATAGGCCTGACTGCCCAAGTGACTAAACCTCATCAAATTTCCAGTCATCCATACATATTGGCACCCCTTTATACCTTTTTTTGCTTGTATGCAAATAGTGTTCATTACCTTGCATGAATTCCCGTCTTCCCTAGTGTTGTGCATCTTGCTGCCTCTTGGAATATTTATAGCCAGCAGTCATTTCTTCTTCCAACCTTTGCTTTGCCTTGGTAATCAAACCACGCTCTTCTAATCATCCCTCATTAAAACAATCTTTCCAATGCCTTATTTGCAAACAGCGGGGCATCAGCACACAGCAGAATCTACAAAATACAAGATCAAATAAATATTTTTTTTAAAAACTCTTCAAGATTGGATGCTCTGGCCAACAAGTATCTGTCTCTGCAACGTTCTCAGATGAACGTGGGTTGGAGCAGCCCGAGGTCCAGCATCAGAACTTGGTCACGCACACAGCTGAAAATGGGGACTTAGCAGGTAGGACTCATCACCCATTAGCTATGAACTAGTCTGTACAGTGATAAGGCTTTATTTCCTTCCAGAGAAACTAGGTATGGCTGTCACTGGGAAATAACAGAAACATTCCGAATCAATGCAGGCAAATAACAGAAGACGAAATAGCCAACATGGAGCTCAAAGAGGTCAGCAGAAAATTAAAATAGAGAATTACCATTAAGTTTTCTTCTGTCTCCTGCCACTCCAAAAATAAGAGAAGTCACGCGCAATTTGAGCCCTTTCAATGTAACGGAATTGCTGCGATTTAAACACACTTTTTCTGCTTGACATGTGGATCTGGGAGGTTTGTACAGTGAGGCTCCAGCTGTCCTTGGTGCATGTCCCAATGTGGCTCCATCCACTCCTGTCGTCTCTGAAACGGTGCGGCATAGCCTGGGGGGGCAACAACCACAGTGCTAGCTGCACTGCATAATGATAACTCATACTGTAATAATAAAACATAATGTGCATAATGATCTCATCTGCTATTTAATATTAAAAACGAGGGAAACAATCATGCCTTATTCTGCAAAATAAATGTCTTGTGAAAAATATTCCTATAAAGTATATTCTGGAAAATGAAACTGAGATTCCTAGGAGCGTGTAACTGCTTAAAATGCAACATGCATGTGACAAACCTCCTGTCCTTTTGGTCTCTACAGAGCCAATAATTTCTTCATCATTTTGATCCAGACTCAGGGGGGCCCTGCTAAACATGCATAGAATATGTAGTTTCTCATCTTTTTGAGGGCTTATGTCTGTCTTCCAGAAAAGCAAGAGACGGTAAATACACCTTATCCTTATATCACTCCAAAGAGCCAAAGAAAATCAGTATTTTTCAGGAAGGCTGCTATAAAATGGCTACAAGATCCATTCTCTGTGTAATGGTGGGAGGTATGGCCTCTAGCAATGAAATTTCCAGCCTGTTATTTTCTTCTTAATAAATTAATAAAACCATTTGCAACTTACAGATTAAAAAAAAAAAAAAATCAACTGGTGTTTCACAATCTGAAGGCATAAAAAAAAAGGGTATTTGCAACTTAGAGATAAAAAAAAAAAATCAACTGGTGTTTCACAATCTGAAGGCATAAAAAAAAAGGGGAAAAAAAAAGGAATGCCATGTCGAGACCAGTCAAACAATGAGCCAGCTCTGCCCGCCCAACAACATTGTATTTTATGCCAGACTTTTGCATTCAAAAATTATGACTCACGCTCTTCACTGGCTCCTCACCCCACGTGACATGGTTTAAGATTTCTTCTTGCCAGGGGTAAGCTAATGAAAAGTAATCCCTTCTGTGACAATAAATAACAGGATACAAAGCACTTAGGGAACGGTTTTTTGCTGGCTTGCAGTTTTCATGGGAATTGAGCGCGCGGACACCGAAGCCAGTCATTTTTCTTTTAACGTGGCAAGAAAGGCTTTTTTACTTTCCCAAGTTTTCCTTCAAAAATTTGTCAAGCATATTGGCTCTTCTCAGGGGTAGTTTTTCATTTTCAGAGGGTTACAGAAGTTTGCACAAGCACTTCAATAAGAATGGAGCACTTTTTAACTAATAAGGAGAGCACCAGCCAAATTTTTTTGTAGCTCTGGCTGCCTTACAATCCCAATACACTCACAAATGTATAACATTGAAGGTGAAAACGCTGGTCCCAGTGCAGTCCACTGCATAGTTCCATTCTGTAATCCTCTGAGAGTATTTCCTAAAACTTCCTTTCTGATGAGAAACTGAGTTCGCAGTTCTGATTCCAAAGCAAGGTGCTTCCCTAGGTTCACAGAAGAATCTCAGTAATCCTGTCATTTAGAGGCAAATTCTATTTTACAACTTGTCGTTTCCTTTATTCACAGTTAAATAATTCAGAGCGAAAGTTGATGCTCACCTGTCTTGCAAGATTTGATCTACTGCACGGTGATAGAGTGCGATAGAGTACAGGATATTGTAGTATTCCTTGTAGTTTAGATTTACCTTCAAAAGGCATTTTTTTTACCACAAAATTCACTCTTCTGCTAATCGGCTGGAGAGCTGTCATGATTTTGATACTCACTTCACACTGGTACGTGTGATTGCACGGGAGAGAGGAGAATCTACAGTCTAGTACACAGTGTTGCACATCATTATTTCTGGACTGTCCTCCCATTACATTTAATTCTTCCCAGTGACTTCAGATGAAGGGTTTAAGGCAAGGGGACAGCCCTTGCAGAGCTTCTTGAGGACTGTGCCACCAGCACCAACATCCCTCTCCTGTAGCCTGACATCTTTTTGCCCCTGGTGCTTTGTGGAGGATGGATGGTGGCTGGTCTGATTCTCTGTGCCTCAGTGCCTAAGGTGAAGCCAGGCTGGAAGAGATCCCCCTCTCCACAATCACCACACCAGAACCCACCTATAAGGGAATCCTGCAGAAGATCCTACAGAAGAGCAGTAAGAACATAATATCCATCCTTTCCTCAGTAATTCTGCAATGAAGACCATATTGTGCCCTCTGATCCCCTTGAATACCCTAACATGCCAGAGACTTGGCCTCACAAAAGGCAATTTTATCCACAAACAACAAATAGAAAGGCTGGTCCATAGTATTGTGAAACAGCAGGTTTGATTAATTTGTATTTTCTACTGCAAATACTACGTAATCAGAAACATTTTGATGGGCAGCACCTTTTATACTGCTTTTGTCAGCTCCTATGATAATTGCAGAGGCAACTTTAGGCTGACATTATCCAGTAAAGGACTATATTTATGTCAGGAATAAGGCAGGTTTGGGGAGTAAGTAACTGAATAGGAGACATGGATTTAAATGAGCACAAATCTCTCTTTGAGTAGCCCAAGAAGGAAATCAATAACCAACTCAACCAGACTAAAGGAATGTGAGACCCCGTAGCCATTCCAGACCAACTTTCAGCTGGAACAGTGCTTTACCATACCAAAAGGCTTCATTTATTTATCTGTCATGGTAAGCATTGTTGGGGGAAAGTATCCCTCAAAATGGACTTTTTCAGAATGTACAGAATGAATTTCAAACAGTGTGAATTTTATTTATTCTCTCACTTCATCTCTTTGTCCTTTGCAAAATATGGGAAGTTCTCGGGAAAACACTGTCTCACTGAAGACACTATTTATATTAAAGGTGGGAAAAGTGCAACATCGTTTATATTCTACCTTAAATTACCATATGACACTGATGGATTGTCAGAGCTGGCCTGCATCATCTCAGGAAAATCACCCACAGAAATTGAAGCTGGAAGGGAAAAGCAAAAACATCATGGGGAGAAAGAGTTTAAAAAGAAAAAAGAGCGGAAAAAAGAGCAAATGAGGAGGGAAGACAACAAAGAAAACAGGATGAAAAGGCAGAAGAGAAAGTATATTAAAATGGAAAACTAGAGAAACAAGGAATGAGACAAAACTCGTATTTCATTAACAACAAGAGAGTTTCAGAAAAAATCTCTGGGTGGTTGAGCTCTGCATTTTTACACGGCTGTGGGAGTTAAAAAACATTTGCCTGTCATACATTCTGAAAAGATTTATTATGTTCACAGTTTTCATAGTATAATATTGCATTTGTATCACTAAATCACAGAAAGTTTCTCAGGACCTTGCCTTTAGGTCTCCTGATCGGTTTACACAAGAGAAGGGGAATTAGACTTCCTTCTTTTGTGTCTCAATTATAAAATACCCACTTTTATTTCTTTATCCATACAATACAGCTGCACTGTTTACTGACCTAAAAATTTTGAAAGCAAGCAAAGGGCCTGAGAATACTTAAGTGCCATTATGTTAATTTAGACCATGATGTTAATATATAGTACCTGAGACTTGCTTGCAACTCTGCAGCATAATGCAAATAATAATAATAAAAATAATAATCATATAATCACACCAACATTTTCCCCAGCCAAATAGTATCACAGTTTATATTCTGAATGATGGAAAAATTAGGAGAGTCTTCTTGAAAAACCATTTTTCACCCCCAAAAAAGTATTCTATCAGCTCTAATTCCTTTTTTTGAATACTCGGTATGAGGTAAGCTCAAGAGGTGATAATTTTCTGACATAATTCTTTCCATCTTAGTCTCATATTTTAAATACGTAGATTAAACTATAGGACACATAAAATAAGTCATAAATGACGCATAAGGAAGGCCAAGAATGTTACCTACAAAATTACCCTGAAGTTTTTAAAACTGAAGTAGCTGCTTCAAATTAAGCGTAGCCTACGTGGTTTGCTAAAGAAGGAAAGAACTACGAGTATGAAATGGAGTTTATTTGCATTCAGGAAATATTTTTTTTCTCTTTTACTTTCGCTGTCATTTCTCTGAAAGAAATCCATGAAATCCTGAAAGAAACATTAAATCTTTTCTGCAATAGTAGCATGTCTACACTAGAGGGTGGTACTTTGACAGGATTTGAGGCTGGTTAGTGTTTTACTTTGGAAATCGTTTTTGCGACATCTAGAATAAGATGCTGGTTTTAGAGGGAGAAATTCTACTGAAATTTGAACAAACACAATTAAAATGTAACAGTGTAACAGTGATGATATTTTTCACACACCTATTCTTGTGGGACAAGTGGCAATACAGTCATCTCGGCGTCAGTAGAAACTACATCGATAATTACACTGAGGCTGTGTTAAAGATGAGTAAATATTCCAAATATTTCAGTCTGATTCTGCTTTAAAAACTATTATGACATGGAAAATAGATTAACTAAAGGAATATGAAACTAAGATCAGGGCTCATTGTTAATGAGAGGAACAGAAACATCTGATGGAGTAAAACATGAAGTAGCAGTCTGTAGGACACATCAGTGAATGTCTCAGTGGGATAGCATAGAATCATAGAATTGTCCAGGTTGGAAGAGACCTTTCAGATCATCTAGTCCAACCATCAACCCAACTCTGATCAAAACCATCACTAAACCATATCTCTAAGCACTAGGTCAACCTGGCTTTTCAGTCCCTCCAGGGATGGGGCCTCAACCACTGCCCTGGGCAGCCCAGGCCAAGGCTTAAGAACCCTTTCCATGGAAACATTTCTCCTAATGTCCAACCTGAACCTCCCCTGGGGCAACTTGAGGCCATTTCCTCTTGTCCCATGGCCTGTTCCTTGGGAGAAGAGACCGACCCCCCCTGGCTACACCCTCCTTTCAGGGAGTTGGAGAGAGCCAGAAGGTCTCCCCTCAGCCTCTCCTCACAAGACTTGTGCTCCAGACCCCTCACCAGCTCCCTTGCCCTTCTCTGGACCCGCTCCAGCCCCTCAAGGTCTTTTTTGTGGGAAGGGCCCCAAAACTGGACCCAGCCTCGAGGTGGGGCATCACCAGTGCCCAGTCCAGGGGGACCATCACCTCCCGACTCCTACTCCCCACGCTGTTCCTGACACAGGCCAGGATGCTGGTGGCCTTCTTGGCCACCTGGGCACACTGCTGGCTCATCTTCAGCCCACAGGCGACCAACACCCCCAGGTCCTTTTCTGCCAGGCAGCTCCAGCCACTCTGCCCCCAGCCTGGAGCGCTGCAGGGGGTTGGTGGGACCCAAGGGCAGGACAATGAAATAAGCAACACTGCCACATCACACCCACCAAGCTGCAGGTGGAGCCAAACCAGGGACACATGCAGGGCGGCAAAGGGAAGAGATGAGTTTCCCTCAGAACATGTCTACATCATGAGCAATGAGGTTGGACAAATAAAGAGGATGGGAATGCCCAAGAATGGTGGGGAATGGGGTGTCTCCATCTCTCCTGACAACAGCATGATTCCGTAGGGCCACAGAAAATGATCCTGAAAGCGCAGCTCTCTAGGGTAATGGTGTTCCCTTGTGCCAAGTTGAGCTGCTGCTTCAGCACATGATAATCACTATCCTCCCTGATTCCCACTCCTTTCCCCAGCGTAGGGGTTGCCATTACAACCAGCCAAGTGGGGGTTCAGAGTCTAAAACAAGAGCTGCTGGACTTACCCAACATAAGTCTGTATGATGGAGGATTGCCTCACCTGGCAATAAAACACAAAAGAGGGCAAAGGGAATGGATATGCCCGAGAGATATTTTTAAATAATTCTTCCCTTGTCTTTTCAGTGGTGGCGAGGACTCTCAGAACCCTGAACATATCGATTCTCATCTCCAGGGGCTTTGGCTGCCTGGAACCAGAGCCCACATGGAGGTGCTGGAGATCTTGGACCATGAAGAGAGCTGCTGCTCCCTGAGAACAGTTTACAAGTGGCTTGGTATGGGCAGCTTGTCTTCTTAAATGTCCAATCCAAAGATCTCAGTGGATCTGTAAGAAGGTAGATGGTGTGTGCCCTGCACTGGCCTCCACTTTGGGAACTCTGGAGCTTCAACTCTGTGACTTTAGTAACACCATGATAAAGTGGTACCCAGGGAATCTCCAAACCCACGTATGAGATGGAGGATACTAAGTTCTGAAAAGAACTCTGTTTTGGCTTATGCATCTTCCAAGCTTGTAGACTATCCCCATCAGCTGAATTTGTCACTGGTACCACTCGAAGGGGATTATTCACCATAGAGTAACTAAAATAGCTCCAGCTGTTTCATAGCCCCATGCAACCCCCCAAACAATGCAGGAACCTGCAAGGTAGAGCTAGATGGCAGTGCCAGGCAACTACTTGGAAACTGGAAAAAGCCTACCCATTCTGTTCTGCTCCTTACTGAGTCCAGGGCTTCTCCTTGAAAACAGGACTTACTAAAAGACCACTTTCTCCAGACCAGGCAAAGCCCCTTCTGCCCTACAGATCCTATCCTAAGTGGGAGGATCTGGATGTCCCACGAAATGAAATGCTTTGATGAAGAAGTAGATCATCGCTCGTTCCTCAGCTGCTGGGTCTTTGCCCACCTGAGGTCAACCGCAAAGGGTTCCCCTGCTCCCAGTGCTGGGGTTCCAGCTGGAGGAGAGCGCTGGGCCCAGCAGGCAGGTGAGGTCTCTTTCTCCAAAGCACAAGCACAAAGCACAACCCATTAAAACACATTTTATATATCTTGTAAAATGCTGCTAAGATGGTGTTTCCTGTTTCTTGGATATCCGCTTTTCATTTTCTAAGTCTGTTGTACAGCCTGGAGCCACGAAAAATACATTAGGTAGAGGAAGGGATAAGGAAATAAGTAGCAACAGGGAGAGGAATATTGTGGTTTTTTTCATGTTGGTTAAGAAACAAGTGAAATCCCCACCTTCCTGGTGAGTCCTCCTGATCAGTGAAAAAGGGCAATGCATTGCTATGAAGACATTTGCTTTTCAACTGAAACGATCCCAGCACCACAGGAGAGCTAGCAGACTTCAAAAGGCCCAAACAAAGCACGAATATTTTTAAAATCCTCATCTTTTTTTGGGGGGGGGAGGAAAGGGGGTGGATTGTCGTTAGCCCCGCGCTGCCTGATGTGGTATTTGTGTTGCCACAGCAGAGTAACTATGACTCACCTGCAGGTCTTTGCGGTCGGGCAGGCAGCCAGTCCTGCCTGCCACTGCCCCCGGGCACCATCCTGCCCTTCTCAACCCCTAGTGACAAGGCATCGCTGCAAAAGTGGCCAGATGGTTAGAAGAAGAAAGGTCATGAGGGGTGCACTGGTCCATCAGTCCATACCATAAGCACGTGCATGCTTGACTGTCACTGAGGCGTTTATATAACCCAGTTCTCTTGTGTTCTTGGTAGGTGTATGACCCGGATGAAGGGATGGAATGTACCCTCAGCATGTTTGCTGATGATACAAAACTGGCAGTAAGACCTGGACAGGCTGGAGAGTTGGGCAGAGAAGAACCTGATGAAATTCAACAAAGGCAAGTGCAGGGTGCTGCACCTGGGGAGGAATAACCCCCTGCACCAGGACAGGTTGGGGGTGACCTGCTGGAGAGCAGCTCTGAGGAGAAAGACCTGGGAGTCCTGGTGGACAACAGGATGCCCATGAGCCAGCAATGGGCCCTGGTGCCCAAGAAGGCCAATGGCATCCTGGGGGCCATTAAAAAGAGTGTGGCCAGGAGGTGGAGGGAGGTCATTGTGCCCCTCTGCTCTGCCCTGGGGAGGCTCCATCTGGAGCACTGGGACCAGTTCTGGGCTCCCCAGTTCCAGAAGGACAGGGAACTGCTGGAGAGGGGACAGCAGAGGCTACAAAGACAATGAGGAGCCTGGAGCATCTCCCTTACGAGGAAAGGCTGAGGGACTTGGGTCTTTTTAGTCTGGAGAAGAGAAGGCTGAGGGGGGATCTGATCAACACCTATAAATACTTCAAGGGTGGGTGTCAGGAGGATGGGGCCAGTCTTTTTTCAGTGGTGCCCAGGGACAGGACAAGAGGGAACGGGCACAAACATGACCATAAGAAGTTCCACCTAAACATGAGGAGGAACTTCTTCCCTGTGAGGGTGGCAGAGCCCTGGCAGAGGCTGCCCAGAGAGGTGGTGGAGTCTCCTTCTCTGGAGACATTCAAACCCCACCTGGACACGTTCCTGTGCAACCTGCTCTGGGTGGACCTGCTCTGGCAGGGGGTTGGAGGAGATGATCTCCAGAGGTCCCTTCCAAGCCTATATCATTTTATTATCATCATTCTGTGTATAAATGCATTTGTGAGTGTGCAATAGCCATCTCTGGTTGTTTTTTCCCCGTATGATAACAGGACAACAGTCAGCAACTTTTTTATGTTCACATCAGGAGGATCTTACATTACTTTCGCTTCTCTGAACTTTATCACAAGTTTGCCTGCATTTTGTTTGCCCTTGTTGGGCTGGGTTTACGGTATGGAGCCTCTTTAGCATAAAGTGGGAAAAATTTCAATGGATAAATCAATCCAAATAGTGGAGCTGTATCATGTTGTGCTCTTCAAGGCATCTTAAAATAGCAGTCCCACTGAATAAGACTGTATGAGTAAGCAGCTCCCACAGGCGTGTGCTGCCTTTGCCGCGTACTAGAAACGTAGGACCCAGCTGGCATCAGACAGCAATGTTAGACATTTCAGAAGGAGCTTCCAGAATGAAAACGTCTGGAAGGATGGTCACTTGGGTGTCCCTCGGTCAATAAAATTGTTTGGTCAGAAGATATTCAGCCAGCTAAGAGTCATTGCTAGAGGCAACTACTGAAGAGAAAGATCTAGGGGTCCTGGTGGACAGTAAAATGACAATGAGTAAACAGTGTGCTCTTGTGGCCAGGAAGGCCAATGGTATCTTGGGCTGCATAGGGAAGAGTGTAGCCAGCAGGTCAAGGGAAGTCATTCTCCCTCTCTTCGCTGCACTGGGGAGGCCACAACTGGCGTACTGCGTCCAGTTCTGGGCTCCCCAGTTCAAGAGGGACAGGGAACTACTAGAAAGAGTCCAGCGAAGGGCAACAAAGATGATTCAAGGATTGGAGCATCTCCCTGATGAGGAGAGACTGAGAGAGCTGGGACTCTTTAGTCTGGAGAAGAGAAGGCTGAGGGGAGACCTTATCAACGCCTACAAGTATCTCAAGGGAGGGTTGAAGGAGGAGGGAGCCAGACTCTTTTCAGTGGTTCCCACTGAGAGGACGAGGGGCAACGGGCACAAGTTGGAACAGAAGAGGTTCCACTCAAATATGAGGAGAAACTTCTTCACAGTGAGGGTGACAGAACCCTGGAACAGGCTGCCCAGGGAGGGTGTGGAGTCCCCTTCCTTGGAGATTTTCAAGACCCGCCTGGATGCTCCTGAGTAACATGCTCTAGCTCTAGGCAATCCTGCTTCAGCAGGGGAGTTGGACTAGATGATCTCTATGGTCCCTTCCAACTCTAAAAAATTCAGTGAAATTCAGTGAAATTACGTCAGGGAGAGGAGGCTAACGTTGCCGCTCTGGTGGCCCCGAAGCTGTGCCAAATTATGCGGAGTTAGTTAAGGACTCTTGTTCCCGACTTTCTTACTTCCTCAGGGATTCTTTCTTGGCAGCACAGAGAAATGGAAGAAAGACGCTGGCGTGCATATGGGGGAGGAACCAGATAAAATTGACAGTAAAACAAATGTGTGTATACATATGTATATGCATATTTAAAATCCAAATGCACATACACACATGTGTGTGTTGGAATTCTGCAGCGTTAGCTTGTGGTAGATGTAGAGATCAATAAAACCTATCACTGCTCCAGAGAGTACATGCTGCAGAGGTTATTGATGCTAACATTCCTATAAATATACTCTTCTGCATGCAAAACAATGCCATATTTTTGACAAATGAAATTGTCATTATTTTAATTGTAAACATGAAATTAGCTCCGAAGTAAATCTGAGATTATCTCTGGAAGTTATGTCATGTTGCAGCTGGAATACCAGACGCGTGTCAGCTTGAATTCTGTTTCCTAACAGCGGGTAAACGATACCAAGCTATGGATCTGTTTGTATTGTGGAACTGTGTTATTTAGGCTGTATTCCACAGCGTGCCTCCTGTAAGCCTTACCGTTTGTCCCCATGTCCCCTCACCTCCCTACAGCACAATCCGTGCCAGCTGCACTGACAGCTGCCAGGAATTTTTTCAGGACAGAGCAGCTCGTCTTTTTCCCCACTGTCCATCCAGGCAGACTTGCAAGCTAAGACACCTTGGAGGTCAGAACTGTTAGAGTTACATGAAATATATATATAGTGTTTTATATATAAGCATTGATACACTTAGTAGTGCTTTCCTCGACTGAGCTTTCCACGTTATGCTTTTAATCGACAAACAGGGCAATTCTTGCTCGGAGCCAAAGCAGAAAACAGGCAGGTGGCCTTTTAGCATCCCACCTCTCTGCCTTCTGCTACTGCGTTTGGCGTCCTCCTGCTAGAGCCAGGAGCTAGCATGACCCAACACAACCTCCACGCCACCCTGCAAAGGGAAGAGGCTGGCGGGGAAAGGCAGAGCAAGGCAGAGGCAGCAGGTTCAGGGGTGACTGAACACCAAGCACGCGGTGAAAAAGGACTCACAGACACCGGGGAGAAGAGGTGAGAAGAGCAGGAGAAGAGAAACATGGAAAGAAGGAATCCACCGGAGGGAGCAAGGGGAGAGAATAAATGTATAAAATGCACCTCAAAAGCTGGAGTTACTGATTTCATTGCTATCCCTTCCAAGCATAAAGTATCATCTCTAAGAGGAGAATTTAGCGTCTACACAGTAAAAGCATCAGGGAGTTATGGTAAAATGGTGCACTGACATGACTTTGTATCATTTCTTCATTTGCTGTGCTTGAACCGATTCCCTGTTTGGGGATTTTTTTCTGTAATTACCCTGCATCAGAAGCAAACTCTAACCCATTAGTCAGAGCTTTGTCTCTCTAAATTTAAAAGTGTTTATTCAGTTCCTGCTATTTGAGATTTGGAGACAAGCCTGCGGGTTCTAGATACAACAGTGTTAGCAGAAGTACTTTAGAGGGTATTTTAGGTTAAACTTAGACGTGTTGACAGAGCATATATCTTCTCTGTTCCTCAAAGAATTCGAGTTAAAAGGGACATCAAATTTGCCAGCTAGGTAGAAGTGTGCTTCCGCGCTAGCTCTTCATTAGCAGGCTGAGAAAAATGACACCTCAGTCTTTTCATAGCTGGTCTTAAAAGTGCCTGTCTGCCTGTGTGTGAGATGTTAGGAAATAAAATGAAAAATATGTGCTTTGAACTCTTTTAATAATTATTGCCTGTGAAGAGAGAACTACGTCATCAGGGTCCGCTCAGTCATATGACTGCAGACACACAAGTGTCTATAAGAAGGATTCATGAAATTCAGTAAAACTTTTGCAGGTAGGACACAGAAAGGAGTTCCCAAGAATCATCAATGAGCTGTGATCTGTGGACTTCCCATCCCTGCTTTGTGATGACACAGCCAGATCTCACACCTTAGAGGACAAAGTTATGGAGAGAATCAGTGTGTCCAGAGCATTGCAGGTATGAATTTACTGATGGGAGGGAAGGTGGCAGACATTTCAGGTATTCAACGAAAGCAGCGCACAACTTCCCAGCTCTCCTCTCCCTGGCACATCACTACAGAATCTGTTTGGTTCGAAGAGACCTTTAAGATCATCGAGCCCAACCATTTAACCCAGCACTGCCAAGTTACCACTCAACCATGTCCCTCAGCACCATGTCTAGGGGTCTCTGAAATACCTCCAGGGATGGTGCCTCAACTGCTTCCCCGGGCAGCCTGTTCCAATGCTTAACAACCCTTTCAGTGAAGAATTTTTTCCTAATATCCAATCTAAACATCCCCTGGTGCAACTTGAGGCCATTTCCTCTTCAGCTGGGACTTGGGAGAAGAGACTGATCCCTCCTGGCTACACCCTCCTTAATTTATGTTGAGCACTATTGTGTTGTTAAGTCACTTTCAATTAAATTACTTTCTCTATTAAGCATTGACCACTTAGAAAAGTAAATGCAGTAACACACTAAAATGTATTCTTGTGTAATCTGACTTCAGTAAGGACCTTAAGTGTGCATGAAGAGTAGAAAAATCTTCCTACACCATACCTGCATTAATTGGTTACACAACTGTAATTGGAACTAGTTCCTGTTTGATGTTCAATGGGCATTTCAAATGGTGCAGATTACGTTTCAAGGAGTGAAGGGTTTCATAAGCAAAGCAACAGATTGCACAACAAGGAAAGCAACTGAAGAATGCAATAGAAAGTCTACCTTCCCCTTTAAATTGTATGTAATGCCCATCAAGCAAAATCCTTGATGATTAAACTAGCTATTGCCCCAAACTGTTGCTCTGGTGCTATTCCACTTCAGCCAAGAGGCGACGGCTCCTTGTTGTGCTCTCCCAGGGTGGCACATACCCTGTCCCACGCAGGCCTTTCCCTGCCTCAGGCCCCGCTGGTAATTACCAATCATACCAATTACTATCAATCAATCACAGCAATGATGATAGTCGATAATTATACACCTACTGCAACGCAGTTGCTGGATTCAGTGCAAGGTACCCCGGCGAGACTCTGAAAACCCGCCGATGCTGGCGGCTCCTCACGCCCAGCCCTGCCGGTGTGACAAAGATTTTGAGCGCCTCAGGGTGCGGCACCTCAGGACACTGGGAGGGCCGCCCCGCCCCTTGAACTACAACTCCCAGAATGCACTTCGCCCCCCCGCTGGCCGGGCCAGCGCTCGGACACTGCAGGGCATGCCGGGACTTGTAGTCTTGTAGGGCCCGGCTGGGGCGCTCAGCTCCTGCCAGTCGAGCTCCCTCGGCCGCGGCGGGGCCGGGCCGGCTTCGCTGAGGCGTCGGGGCCGGCACAGCCCGCGCCGCGCCCGGTGGCGGTCTCTTCCTCCCTCCCCGCCTTCCCCTCAGGGCTGCCCGCCCAGGAGGCGGGAGCCCGCCGCGCAGGGCGGGGGGAAAAAAGCCAGCGGGGCTGCCCGGCGGAGCACCATGCTGGAGTCCATCTGTGTCACCGGTAAGTACCGCTCCCGGGGAGGGGCAGCCTGAGGCAGGGCCGGGCCCCGGCTGCGCCTGAGGGCGGACACCGCCTCGGCGAGGGGCTTGTGGCCCCGGGAGGAGGGAAAGACAGGGCCGTTTTCCCCGCCGAACCCCACAGCGGCACCGGTCACCCCCCCCCCCCCCCCCCC